>NC_077235.1:86968499-87268499 GCF_027887165.1 Monodelphis domestica
GGACCAGTTCTGATGTCACATAGAACTGTCACATGACAGTTCTATAAGTAAACGATGAAATGATTATAGATGATTGGATGTATTCAATTATTAAATAATTATAGTCTGGTCCACGAATGGCGTGGGAATAATTATACAAAGATAAAGGTGTTTGTGAACAAAGATGGAAGGCTGCTCATTCGCGTGCTTCAAGTCAGAACCCTCTTCTGGCTTTATGGAAGGAATAGAAGTTCAGCTCAATCAGTTACCTTCGTGGAGAATAATTGATGAGTTAGCTTCATGGGAAATCTGACTTGGGGTTGTTAGCTGAGCTTAAAACCTATCTGCCCGGTGTGTCTCCGAAGGCATGAAAACTACTCAAGAGCTGACTTTAAGATGTTCCCACTTAGTACAATCGAATATCATGGACTTCTCCATTAGTGTTAAGGCAGTTTTCCTGAACAACCTGGAAGGATCTATGAGAAAGACACTCTCCACATCCAGAGGAAGAACTGTGGGAGCAGAAACCCAGAAGAGAAACACCTGCTGGATCACGTGGGTTGAGGGGGTAGGATTGGGGCTGGAGACTCTAACGATCATCCTAGTGCAAACATCAACCGCATGGAAATAGGAAGATGTTTTCGGGGGCCAGACATCTGGGACTCCGATGCCAACATGCTGGTTAAGTGATTATCAGAAGTGAATTCTTACTAGGTTATAAGGAAGGTTGTTGTTATTGGATGTTGGTGATCATCATTACAGGGCTTTGGACTTTGGTTTCCTAGTTCTTATGTTTACTGGGTTTTCTTTTTTTTTTCACTGTTTATTTTTTTTTGAAAATTTTATATTTAATTAGTCAATTTATTTAGTTAGTTATTTTGTAATGCTATGTATTTAAAAACATGCTTCTGAATAGGAGTCCATAAGCTTCCTGCACAAAAGTGGCTAAGAATCCTGATTTACATCGGTATCACCTTAAGGCAAACCTTTCTTCTAACTAACCCAAAAGGAATCATGTACTTGAAAACAAACAACAAGAAATGCCACACTGAGTCAGACCAATGACCCCAATCGAGATTCTGTTCATATATAAACAAAAAATCCACATGAAATCCAAAGTTTGGATTACTGAATCAGTGATTCAGTAAGTTATACTTGTTGGTAATAACAAAAATTATATAGCAACATGCAATGACTTTATTATCAGAAATGAAATTTAAAAAGAAGGGATTCTTTATTTCATTTAAATGCAGACTTTGTGTTTCACATAAATTACTTAATTAGTCAATTTAGAACATTTTTCTTTGGTTACAAGAATCATGTTCTTTCCCTCCCCTCCCCCCCACCCCTCCCATAGCCATTGCACAATTCCACTGGGTATTACATGCGTCCTCGATCAAAATCTATTTCCATGTTGTTGGTGTTTGCATTAGGCTGATTGCTTAGAGTCTATAACCCCAGTTGTATCCCCCTCAACCCATGTGATCAAACAGATGTTTTTCTTCTATGTTTCTGCTCCCACAGTTCTTCTTCCTGAGTCCCTCAGAATTGTCCCGGATCATTGCGCTGCTGTGCAATGACGAGAAGTCCATGACATTCGATTGTACCACAGTGTATCAGTCTCTGTGTACACTGTTCTCCTGGTTCTGCTCCTCTCACTCTGCATCACTTCCTGGAGGTTGTTCCAGTTCACATGGAGTCCCTCCACTTTATTATTCCTTTGAGCACAATAGTATTCCATCACCAACATATACCACAATGCGTTCAGCCATTCCCCAATTGAAGGGCATCCCCTCATTTTCCAAGTTTTTGCCACCACAAAGAGCGCAGCTGTGAATGTTTTTGTACAAGTCTTTTCCCTCATCATCTCTTTGGAGTAGAAACCCAGCAGTGCTATGGCTGGATCAAAGGGCAGACAGTCTTCAAGAGCCCTTTGGGCATTTTACTGGGTTTTCTTGTTGACCTTGCTGGTATATACATCTTCTCTCTAAAATTGGTGCCTTCTAAATGGCTTGATCTGTAACATGCCTTGGTTTACATATAAAGCCTATTTCACAGTCAGGCTCCTTGGGGGGTACGGGAGGTTATGTCTCTGGGTATCGAAGTGAGCTCAACTTTGTGACATTGATGGAAAAATGTGATCCTGATTGGCGATCCACAGTACACTTGTTCACCATTGTGACTTGAAATCCCCTAGTCTATAGCTACTGATGCGCCAATGGACTTGGCCCAAACAACAGAGAATAGGATGATGCCATCTGGGACAGAAGACTGAATGTGGCACCGAACGATACGCATTTTGTCTTTTTGGTCAGTCGTTTCCATGTATGTGGTCAGCACCACGTGGGGGAATTATCAAAAGTCATATCGGCTCTGTGGCCCATTGTTCCTAGTCCTGCTGGTTAAGCAGTGTTGGAGGGAGGTGTCACTCTGTCATGTAGTCAACAGTACAAACCAGTACTATGTGTACCTAGAAACTTACATACTCCCACCTTGGGGAGAAACAGATGCAAGGGCCCCTTTGGCAGCCCCCAGCAGTTATTTGCTGATCTCAAGTGATCAGCCTGTCAACACATTGCTACACTGACGTACTTTAAAAAACTCTTTTTAATTCTCTTTGCCCTGAATGTTGCCCGAGTGTATGAGGGCAAAAGCCCAAACAAGGAACAAGATCCAGTGACCAGCATGCTTTTTTCACTTGAGCACCTTGCTAGTGAGAAGCAGCGTGGCATAATGGAAGAGCCCAATGGAGGAGTCAGGAAGACTTTAATTCACATCCAGCCTCAGACCCACACTGGGTGATCTTGAGCAAATCACTTCATCTCTCAACGCCCTGGGCAACCCCAAGACCTTGGTGGGGTTTCCTCCCTGGCAATTCCCCAAGCCAGTGAAATCACAGGCCCAGAGAGAAAGAAGGTGGCCAACCAACCCAAACTCCCAATCCTTTGCTTTTGGTTCAAGTAACTAACCACATGCCAAATTGCCTCTCTGTCACCCTCTAGTAGAACACAGGAAGCCCAGAGAGCCTAGTGGATACCGCAAGGACTCCTCTGTGCTTCTGACCTCAAGAATGTCACATGGCCAGGAACAACCCATACCTGCTAAATGGACAAGGATGGCATGCATGCTCCCTATTTTTGAGATCTGCATAGACAACCCTCCCAACCTTAGGCATCCTCCCTTCTGCCCAGCTTTCTGTCCTTATGTGGCCAGCTTTGCCTGTAAAGGTAGATAGACTAGACTCTCCTCTCCCTGGAGAAGATGGGGGCCTCTTGCCTCCTGGCCATTCGGCTTTCTAAGGAAGCTCATTGTTTCTTACAGGTTTGTTGGGGCCTGGTTATGGGTGAGGTGGGAAACCGTGAGGCTGAACATGGCCACTCCTTCATTGCTTGCCCACGACTCAAGTTCTTCCCAGCCTGGCTTCTCATGAACCTACCCTCTAACCCAGTTGTCCCAGACGCCGTTCCCTCTATGTGACTTTTCCAGCTCCTGCCTCAGTGCTGGGAATGCTCTCCTTCTTCACCTCTACCACTTCCCAGAGGGCCCTTCTCTGGATTCTGCAGTTGTTGGTACCCTCTTTCATCTCCCCCTCCCTCCACCAAGTGACTTTGGATTTCTACTTTCTACAGCCCTGTGTATCTGGTCTGCCTAAAACAGTGGCCTAGTGGGCACCCAGTGGGGGGTTGATAAATGGGATTATGTTGTGTCAACTTGAAATCTGGACACCCCACGTTTACACCTGTCCCTTGAGAACCTCCATACCAGGCACACCTTAGAGACTTTGGGTGGGAACAGTGGACAGAGTCAAATGCTGAGCTTGTCTGTGCATGCTTGCCATACCAAGTTCTCCAGAGGGTGTAAAAGACCCCCAAGTTCTGTCCCTCTTCAGAGGATAAGATAGCGCAGGGCATTCTCCCAAGGATATGTTCCCAGAGTCCCCAGTGTGTAGTCCTTGGTGCCAGGCTCTGCATTAGAGCTGTCCCCCTCCTGATTATAGACTTGGGTTTTCTGACTACTTTAGTAGTTCTGTGTCATTTCCAAGTTAACACTGGTCTGCAGAGGTGGTGCCTTGGGAAGCTGGGCTTGGGCTCAGGGTCCACACAGCTGGCCACCGGCCATTGGCTCTGAAATGAACTTTGCCTTCATCTAGCCCAATGATGGAGAGTTCTAAAGCTGACATTCTTAAAGTTACAGAGATACCTGCCTCGGGGGCTCGCTTGTGCCTGGATTCTGAATGGTTACCTACTATCCATTGCTACTTAACGGGGCCCTCACTGGTCTTAGCCTCAGCCTCCATGGGAATGAAAGCAACTTCCTGGGTCACCGTGGATCTCTCCCCGGGAGCCAGATCTCTTGGGATCCAAATGTAGATTTCCTGCCGAGATGGAGAAGAAGATCTCTCCCTGGGCCCTCGGAGGCAGATTTAGAACTGGGAGTGATGGCCCTGGAGAGAGTGCTAGAGATTCCCTGGTCTAAGCCCTTTGTTTTAGAAAGGCAGCCGTCATGCGTATGCCTGCATGGATGCAACCTGGACCTACGGGGTCCTTAGCTCAACTCCCCCCTGAGTAGGCCTCCCCTCAGTCCACCTGCTAGTACTTCTCCTCGGGGTCTTTCTGATGCTATTGGCTCGAGCCTCCATCCAGAAGGCTTCACCTCAATGGCACACGGACTGCGCTAGTGTTTAGCATTCCGATATAATGTGACCAATGAACATCCATTCGCTTTGGCCGCAGAGATATTTACTGAACAGGTAGAGAAAGAAGAAAGGAGAAACACATTCCCCGAAGCAGGGCCACAGTCCCAGCCGCTCCCAGAGACCAGTGTCTCCGTGCCTACTCCCAGATGGCTGGACTCCCTCCAACAGGAGGCTCCAGGCTTCCGTCTTCCCTGCAAACTCTGTGCTTAGATGCCCGCTACTCTCCAGCTCTGACACCCTCAAGGTGGAAACCTTGAGTTAAGTTTGCTCTCATGTTAGTGTGGAGTAGCCACCACTGGGACAAAGCAGCAGTGGCGGCGGCAGCAGCACCAGCACCAGCAGTAGCAGCAGCAGCAGCACCACCACCAGCAGCAGCAACCTGTAGACCTAGGGAAGAGAATGGGTCCTTGGTGTTCTCATCACAGACACTGGGCAAGCAGCTATGTGGCTGGATAACTGGGACGTACACCCAGTTCTGGCAGTCCCCAAAGGCTGAAGTCCCGTCACGTTTACAATATGCATTTGTTTGGAAGAGTAAGAGTTCCTGTTTCTATGCTGCCCTAACGTGTGCTTATGCTTCCAGACAAGGAAGTCATGCTTTAGGTCTCCGAGGAGACTGAGGGCCCAAGATGTCGGCTACCTCGCCCCAATCACATAGCTAGAGTGCCAGGGACAGGGCTAGAATTTGTCTTTTGATTGCAAGTCAGTGTCTCTTCCGTCATCCAGTCGCTCCCATGACTCTTGAAGCGTTGGTCCTGCCTGCAAAAGCACAGTAGCAAATTGTACCCAGTCTTCCCCTCCCTGAATCCCGGGAAAATCAAGCCAGTGATCTCCTTGGAATAAGATCAGATTTGTGGAAAGAACTCAGCATAGTGCCTGTCTCTTTCTCCCCTTCTCCAATCCTGTTCCTGAGCTGCTGTGTGTCCCTAAGCAGGTCACTTACCTTCTCTAGCCCTTTGTAAAATGAAAAACCCAGGTCTGGGCTCAGCAGAGTTAGAAGAGAGAATGAAGGAGTCTTATCACAGTCAGGAAGGCAGGGCAACTGGCTATGGAGAGCAGGAAGAAAGCAAGCAGCCATTGCTGGGCCGTGCACGTGGCCTTGCTGAGGAGGCCAGCATGGAACAGGAGAGCTCACCCAAATGTCTGGGTCTCAAAAGCAGCTTGAGTTCAGGCTGGGCTGGCAGGAGGGAGAGCAGGGCCCCCGGGAGATGAGTTACCGAGTTACTGAGCGCCTTTCACTGGGCGTCCCTGGTGATGAGCTTTTGCACTGCCAACTAGATTCCGCAGGGCTGGAAAGCCCCAATGGCTTTCTCTGCCCTCCATCCTAGCTTGGTCCTTAGCCTTCCGAGCCGCTCTTTCAGGCATACCTGCGGCTGAGGCCCGTCAAACGCCGCAGGGAACAACCAAGCAGCTTTAGGGAAGCAACGCTCACCGCCCCAAGGACTGGCCTGTTGTTATGGGGGATCCCCATCCCCACGTTAAGAAACCAACCGGACACAGGAAAATCTAAGGTGTACAGAAGCAGGCATTGAGAGGCCACATCGCTGGAGCTCCCACCAGGGGCCTTTCAAAGCAGCCCACTCTGTCTTTTTTTCGTTTCCTTTTCCATTTTCTCCACAGTCACATGATTCTTGTTGTCCTGTTGTCTCCACCCCCCCCCCCCCGGGTCATACATGGATGATCATTCAGATCCCATTCCCAAGTTGTTTGTTTTGTTTCCCATACCCACATCAATCCAATGGTTTTCGGCTGGGTTTCCGCTCCCACGGTTCTTCCTCTGGATGTGGAGAGCGTTCTGTCTCCCAAGTCTCTCAAAGTTGTCCTGGATCATTGCATTGCTGCTAGTAGCAGAGTCAATTACATTTGATAGCAGACACTCTTTCGAAAGACAAGAAGCAAGAGGCAGGCGGAGAGTCACAAAGACTGGTTTCGAATCCGGCTTCTGACATAGAGTGACTGTATGACCCTAGGCAAGTCCCTTAGATTCTCAATGTTGCAGAGCAGAGGTTGGCCTGCTTTGGTGGAGGGAATTTCCTCACCAAGAAATCTAGGGCAATAAAATCATAGGTCAAAAAGTCAATGCCGAGATGCTGCCAAGTTTTAAAGATGTGCCAATCTCAGAGAGGCATCCTAGAAGGTTTGAGTGCTACTTCTGCTGCTTACTAGCCATGTGCCCAAGGGCAGCCACTTCCCTTCTAGGACCCCATTTATGTGTCTGTACAATTGGGGCCACTAGATGGTGCTGCAGTGGACAGAGTGATAAAGTTAGGAAGACTCATCTTTCTGGGTTCAACTTTCTCCTTAGACCCTTCCTGGCTGTGTAATCTTGGGCAAGTCCTGTAACTTGCCCTGTTGGCCTCAATTTCCCCATATGTCAAATGAGCTGGAGAAGGAAATATGGCCAACCACTTCAGGATCTTTGTCAAGAAAACCTCAGATGGGATCACAGAAAGTCAGACGTGACTGAAACCACTCGCCGTCGCCGAATGAATAGATGTGGGGAAGCTTGAAGGCTCGGACTCTGTGGGCCCTAAATGGGTTTGGGTTGTCCTTCCGCATTGCTCCCGCTGCCCCGTCTTTCACATGGGTTCCTCCCTTCTCAGCACTTTGTACACTGCCCTCTTGACTTCCTTGTTGCGCATGCTGTAGATGATGGGGTTGAGCATGGGTGTAAGGATGGTATAAAGCACCGAGAAAACCCGGCTCCGTGTCCTGGAGTAGGCGGAGCTGGGGAGGATGTAGCAGAGTACAGAGGTGATGTAGAAGATACAGACCACAGTGAGGTGGGCGGCACATGTGGAGAAAGCTTTGCGGCGGCCCTCGGCTGAGCGGATCCGAAGGATGGCGACTGCCACATTGAAATAGGACACCACAACCAGAGCACAGGGGAGGAGGGCCACCAAAAAGCTGAAGAAGAAAAGGCCCAGTTCATTGGGCTGCGTGCTGGAACAGGCGAGCTTGAGGAGTGGTGGCAAGTCGCAGAAGAAGTGAGTGATCAGGCGGGGCCCACAGAAGTCAAGCCTGGTTGCCAGGAGCGTGTGGGTGAGTGCATTGGTTAGTGCAAGCAGGCAAGAGACTGAGGCGAGGATTGTCCGGGTCCGGGGCCCCATGAGGACCAGATAGTGAAGTGGCCGGCATATGGCAGCATAACGGTCATAGGCCATGGCTGTGAGTAGGAAGCACTCCCATGGCGCCAGGAAGTGGAGAAAGAACATTTGGGTAAGACAGGCCCGGTAGGACATGAGCTGCTCTGTGGCCAACAAGTGTGCTAGAATCTGAGGCACACTGTTGGACACGTATGCAGCGTCGAGCAGCGAGAGGTTGGCCAGAAAGAAATACATGGGCGTGTGGAGCCTTCGGTCCAGGGCAATGAGGCTGGCAATGCCCAGGTTTCCAGCCAGAGCCACGACGTAGATCAGCAGAAAGACGGTGAAGAGCACCGGCTTCACATCCGTCACATCCGTCAGGCCCTCCAATAGGAACTCCAAAACTGGAGTCCCGTTTGCTCTGGGCAGGGTGCCTGGGGTCCTCTCCCCCATGGACAGCGGAGCCTGTGGCGACATGGTTGGGGGTGGGGTGAGGGAAGGGAGGTGGGTTCGAGACCGGCAGGGGAGGGAGGAGGAGGATGCCAGTTAGATATAGAGAAGGCTCTCTGTTCTCTGCCCAACTGAGGGGGTGATGACCTCTTCTTCCTTCACACATTGCCCAGGGACAGGAGATGGTCAGAACTACCCTCCCCTACACCTCTGCTGCTGACAATTCTTCCTTCTCTCGAGCTGGACCACCACCCTGCCTCCCTGTGTCACCCTCTGACATCTCAGACCCATGGGGAGAAGGGAAAATGGGTGTCGGGCAACATGGAAGGCAGGAAAGTGGAGCTCGCCCCCTGGGGGGACAAGGGTAAGCCAGTGACTCCAATGCTCTGGAGTGAGTGCCAACTCTGTACAGAACAGGAAGGAGATGGATGGGCTTTGGGCTGGACTCTGGCCAAGTCCTTGCCCTTCTCTCTGCTTTCTGGTGTTTGTCCTTTGTAAAATGGCAATGGGGGGCTAGGCTAGGCTAGTCAGCCTAGCAGCCTAGACGACTGCTAATCTCCTGGTCAGTCCTAGCCATCTGGAAGCCAACGTGGCCTCGGGCTCTGCCCTCACCAGCTTTAAGACCTTCCCTGGCCCTGCTCTGCCAGAATGGCACTCCCTCTGGCTCTTCTTGTTCTGGACTGTCCCGTCTGGGTGCGTGGCAAGTGGCCCCTTCCTGGAAATCAGCCCTACTCAGGTGCCTGGATCAGTGGCGCTGCTATCGCAGGTTGCTCACCCAGGATTGCTGTCCTTGCCAGCTCTCACTGTCCATCTCGCTTCATTACCCTGGTTTTCAGTGCCTTCCTTTGTTCTCAGTGGCTAGGAACCCCCAGCACCTGGCCGATCCTGACCTCTCGCTCAATGGCGGTCCTTACTGCCTGCCCTGCTCCAGCCTGGACCACTACCCGGCTCTCCTGGTACTGATGTGAGCCCCTACTTGACTGGCTGCCACCCAATTTCTGGTGTGACAACAGCCAAGAAGAAAGTCTGCATACAGGTGCCGGGGCTCCCTGGACCCATGGGCCATGAGATCATCCTGATGAGAGGCAGAGAAAAAGCTGGTCAAAGCAGCTAGGCGAAGAAGGAAGCTTCAGCCTAGACAGTCCTCACGGACGGAGAACCACCGGGGCGTTGAGTCTTGGCCACCACAAGCCTGTGGGTGGCCCGCCCAGATAGGGCCCAGAAAGCTAGCAGCAGCAGAGACGGCCTCAGGGACTGCCAGGAACCCAGGTTAGCCCACACTGGAAAAAGAAGTGGGGGAGACCTGCAGACGAGAGGACAGGAGAGGAGCTGCATGGAGGGTTCCATCTCTGAGCTGGCCAAGCTAGACTCCCTGTTAGGGCAGTTGGGTGGAATCCACATCCTGATCTTTCCCCGCCCCTTAGTGGATGGGCCAGGCACTGGCTAGAAAGGCTCTCACTCCTGAAGGACTGACTCCAGAGGAGGGGGAGGAAGGGGCCAGACCACAAGGACCACCCTCTTGACTCTTGGCAGCCAAGTCAGGGGGCAGCCCTGCAAACACAGGCTTGTCTCTCCCAGGTGACCCCAGAACATAGGCCCCATGACCCCCAGCTCTTCTTTCTACCCATAGCCACTCACCAGTAGGGTCTCTGCAATTTCCACCCACCTTGGCACCCTGGCATTCCAGGCAGGCAGCTTCCCCTGGCCACTGGCTGGAGGAAATTTAAGAGGCACGGGAAGGAAATACAGCCTTCCAGTCCTTCCCTGCTCTTCTTCCCTAGGAGCCACTGATTTCCCTTCAGGGAAGAAGAGGAGGCTAATGGGGAGGGAGCCTTGGGGGCCAGTGATGTAAGAGACAGCAGAGGAGAGGAGTAAACAAGTAAGAAGAGGAAGCAGGCTCTGGCTCGGAGGTTCCCTAGGGAGGCGTCTTCCCTATTTCCCCTGCTCCAGGGCCCTGGGCTCAGGGGATGATGGATGGACCCAGTGCAGGGAGGACACACACCAGATGTGCAGCCTAAAGGAGAGCTTCCCCAGTGATAAGGAAGCCAATTAGACAATGGGAAAGAATAGTGACTTGCGCAGAGGGCTGTGACTCGAGTTCCAGCTGGGCCTCAGGTTCCTCCTCTGTAAAATGAGCCCGGGCTCCTTGGGGAAGGCTCAAAGTCCAACGTCCATGCTGAAGTTGAATGTTTAACAGGATCCTGCGCCACATCCCCAAAGCCTAACAGGCCACAGATGATGTCAGTCAGAAGGTAGACACAGGGAGAACTCTGCACTGGCCAGGTATTGGTGGACTTCTTCTCCCTTCCCAAGTTGGTTTCTTGGCCATCTGGTCTCCTAGCTCAGATTTTTGCATATAGTTGGGCCCCAGGAAATGTGGGTTTCTTTGCTGCCCTTCTCTCCCTCTCCCCCACCACTGCTGAAATCATCTATGTGAGGCCCAGATGTGCCCATGCTACCCTTACCCTCAACCTTTGGCAGCTCTTTCTGCCTTTGTGGGAAATTCCTCACCAAGCTTCTGATCCCATTGGGGCATGAAACTCTCCAGAAGCGTCGTGGCTACCTGCAACTTCTATTTTTAGTTGCCTGGACCACCGAGAGGTCCAATGACGTGAGAAGGGTTACACAGGTAGACTAGATCTGAGGCACGATTTGAATCCTATCCTCTATACCCCCACTGCATCTCTGACTACTTAGCCAAGCATTGAAGGCCCTCCAAACTCTGACTCCCGCCTATCTCCAGATTTATTGCCCGTGGCTTCCCTTCATGGACTCTACCAGTCAACCAGCCAAACTGGTTGCTTAACTACTCCCCCAACTCAGAGATCAGCTTCCTTTTCCATTGCCCTGATGTAGTCAGTTCCCCCTCCTCAGTTCTGCCCCACATAATCCTTTCCTTTCTTCCAAGGTGAGTTCAGGGGCTCCCTGGGTACTATGGAGCCTTTCGTGATCTTCCTCCCTAATGCCTGATGAGTGTTTTCCCTACCTCCATTTCCCTTGTTCTACAAATCTCTGTAGATTTCAGACCCTCTTCCTCCGTAATATGGAATCTCCTTAGCGGTAGGGACGGCCCAGCACGTCAGAGGTGCTTGGCGAATGTCTGCCCAGTTGAAGTGGTGGAAACCTGGGAGAATAGTGGATGTACCTCAAAGCCTTGATCTGAGGCAGATCAGAGGGAACCTTGGAATGTGTCCCAATCTCTAGGGGCCGTTTTTGAGGAATGCCTTTGCAAGCCTGGAATACCCTGCCGAGGAATGGACATTTTTTTCCCTTGGGACTGAACTGCAGAATGTGTAAAAAGAGAGGATGGAGGAAGAAGCTAGAGAGAGGGGATGTCTTGTGGGCCCTGATCAAATCCGTGGAAAACGTGGAAAGCCTCTCAGCAAGAAGAGCTATGGGAGGATGGGAGAGGTGGCAAGGGGAGGGATTGAACCTAGGGGAAGGGAAGGGGGCCATCTTAATTCAGTGATAAGAGGATGCTTCCCAGGGTGCCAGAGCCAGGTGGAGCTAGATCCTCTAAGATGGCAGAGAGAGCCTTACTGTGGGGATGTAGAGCTCAGAGGGACCACAACCTCTCTGCCTCAGATCTCCTGGGACAACTGACACCCAGAAGTGTGGGAGGGCATGGATCCGGAGAGCAGATGTCATGGGAAATGGGAAAGAAAATGATCTCATCGGGGACGTGAGCCACATGATCAGGAACACAGGAAAACTCCTCTCATGGGGCAGCAAACAGTGCTATTTGCTGCTGGAATGGAGACTTCGAAGAGTGAGGCATACCAGAAACAAGGGGCAAGGGGGACTCCGAACAACACAAGCTGTTTCAAAGAAAGAACTCCAAAGAGGCACTTTATTGGGTAACTTTAATTCAGGAGGAGCACTCTTGTGAAAGCAGAGTCAATAAAGACACATAACGGCCACGAACCCAACGACCCAAGTGGAGAATAGACACTGAGGGACGAGAATGAATGGAGAGAAGGAGCTCCAGAAGTGTGTTGGAGAAAAAGGTGCAGAGGATGAAGACATGCTACCAACCAACAGACGCTGAAGAGCAGGAAAGGAAACACAATTGGCCTTGACTAATGAACAGGGAGAGAGAGAATGAGAGGAAGAAGGGGGGGGGAGGTATCAGTTGAAGGGAAACGTCCGATCCAGAGAAAGAGGTAACCGTGCGGGCGTGGAGGAGCAAGCCGTGGGCCTAGGGTTGTCTTACAGTACGTTAGGAAGCCATCAGTGAAGAGGCAAAGGGACTTGTTTGTTGTTTACAGGGGACCCAAACAGATCTGACCCCGGAAAGAAGGCCAATATTAGGGATGAGAGGAGGAGTGGAGGAATGGGAATCTCTTAGCTTTCAGTGTGAATGGATTCACCGCCCAATAAAATAGCTGAGAGTGGCAGACCGGAGAAGACATGAGACGCCAGGCGCCAGAGGAGGAAGTGATCTCGGTAGCATGCAGACCAACCGTGGCCTCTGGGCCTCCCAGACAGGGGACAGAGGCTCACTTGTGAAGGGGCATCCTTAGTGCTCTGGGTTCTGAAATTCTGCTGTGCCCCACTCTGGCCCATTGGGCCAAGAAGGCGTGGCTGTTCCAGAGTTCACTGGGCACTAGGGAAAGGCCCCAGGAGGGAGGACCTTGTCTCCCAGGGGACAGTAGGTGGTAATTCTTGAAGAACAAGGAGCTATAGAAACAACAGAGGGCCCTAGGCCTTTTGTGGGGGTGGTGAGTAGAATGGGGACCTGCTTAGAGGGCTCAAGGTTTTCTTTGCCAAACAGCATAATCCATCTGATAACTTCTCCAGAAAACGGCCCCCTCCAAGTTGGGGACATATTCTTAAAGGATCTGCCTAAGCTCCTGGGGGACAGCTCCGCTTTTTCTTAAGTCCTGGCTAGTAGATTTTTTCTCATGGCTCAAGGAAACTATGCAAAGGTACCCTCTCAGGAGGGAGTATCACAGTATCACATGACTGGCATGGGATATCAATCATGTGTATTATGGGGCTGAAAGGCCCGGCCTGGGATTCAGGTGATCATGGGCAACTCATTTCCCTCTTTGGGCTTTCTCAGTTTCCCTCTCTGTAAAATCAGAGGTATGATAAATTTAGAACTGGAAAGTGTCCGAGTTCAAATCCTGGCTCTGCCATTTACCACCCCCTCCCTCTCAGGCTCAGTTTTCTCCTTTGTTAAATGAAAGGGTTATATTCATTTCAGGATTTGAACTCAGATTTTAAAATACAAAATCCTTTGGTATCTGTCAGATATCTTAATGCATCCTAAACCTCTTCTAATCCTGACATTCTGTGGTTCTACATTGAAAGCATGGGCAAAATGCAAAAGAATATATGGTATAGTGGGGAAGGTGCTTGTTTGGGCGTAAGGTGCCTTCTCAGCTACTTATTATCTGTGTGCAGGAGGCAAGGCAAGGGTCCAGGAGGTCCTGAATCAATCTGAGGAATTCCTCAAATAAATTGATAAAATGGGGAAGGAGGGAGAGATGGAAGTGGCTCATTCAGGAACTGACGTGAACCTTCCCAAATTCCAGCCCTCAAAACTTAATATCTCAAACCGAATTCTGAAGCAGCAGAACCAACAAAAGGTCAGGGTGAAACAGTTCTCGAGACTCAGATAATGAAGGAGGTAGGCAGGAAAGGTCTGTCACACAGGGGTGGCTGGATAACTGATTGGAAGGAGATTATAGGATCCTTCGCTGGTACTGAGTACAGGACCTTGTTGTACCCAGTTCTGGGTCACAGTTCCAGGGTGAAGAGGAGCATTAGCTCACTAGGAGAACAGGTGAAGAGTTGCATGTGGTCACTTACAAGGGACCCTGCTTTCAGTTCCAAGGCAGAAAGGAGCATTAGCACTTGTGGCTATAGGAGAACAGGGGACCTGGTCCCAGTTTCGGTGCCAACAGGAGTACTAGCACTTGTAGCCACAGGGGAACAAGATCCATTCCTAGGTCATCAGATCAGAGCACAGGCCAAGAGAGCAGTGAACACATTTCTTCCTAGATCATATCACCTTGGAACCCCTGAAAGCTACAGCCCCCTAGAATTAACTTTGAAAACAGCAGCACAGAAAACTGAAGCTTGAGACTTTGCTTTGAACCATCTCCACCCTGGGAGCATAGCCCCAACTTTAACATAAAGTTAAAAGTCAAGAACTAGGCTAGAAAAATGAGCAAACAACAAACGAGGACCTTGACCGTAAAGAGTTACTATGGTGATAGAGAAGATCAAGACGAAGAAGACATTGTTAAATCAGCAACAAACAAAGCCTCAAAGAAAAATGTGATTTGGACACAAGCCCGAAAGAATTCCTGTAAGAGCTCAAAAAGAATTTTAAAATTCAAATAAAAGAGGTAGAGAAAAATTGGGAGAGGCAGATTGGGGGAAACTATCTCATAAAAGAGGCACAAAAGGAAGAACTTTTACTGTGGAAGGGAAGATGGGGTATGGTGATAAGCAATGCTTGAACCTTACTCTCATCAGAAGGAGAATAAAATAATAAAAGAGGGAATGACATCAATAGTCAGTTGGGTATCTATCTTACCAAAAATGAAAGCAAGAGGGAAAGGAGATGAGAGAAGGGGAGAGGGCTGATAGAAGGGAGGGAGGATTAAGAGAGGGAGTGGTCAGAAGTAAAACACTTTTGAAGAGGGATGGGGGGGGTGGACAGAGAGAGACACACACACAGACAGAGAAGGAGAAATGGGGGAGGGGAATAGGATGGAGGAAAATATGCAGTTAGTAATTAAAACTGTGAATGTGAATGATATAAACTCACCCACAAAATGGAAATAGCAGAATGTATTAAAAACAAGAATCCAACAATATATTGTTTGCAAATAACACACTTGAATCAGAGTAAGACATACAGAACAAAAATAAGGAGACTGAAGCATACTTCAGCTGAAGTTTAAAAAAAAGCAGAGGTAGCAATCATGATCTCAAAAAAAAAAAGCAAAAGCAAAAATAGACCTAATTAAAATGGATATTCAGGGAAACTACATTTTGCTAAAAGGTACCATAGACAATGAAGTAATATCAATAATAAACATATATGCACCAAATGGCATAGCATCCAAATTCTTAAAGGAAAAGTTAAATGAGTTATAGGAGGAAATAGATAGGAAAACGATGCTAATGGAGAGTAACCTCAACTTTCCCCTCTTGGAACTGGGTAAAACCACCCACAAAATAAACAAGAAAGAAGTTAAGGAAAGGAATATAATTTTTTAAAAAAGTTAGATATGATAGACCTCTTGAGAAAATTGAATGGAAATAGATATACCGTTTTCTCAGCTATATATGGCACCTTCACAAAAATCAATTTATATATCAGGGAAAAAAACCTTACAACCAAATGTGGAAAAGCAAAAATATGAAATGCAATCCTTTTCAGACCATAACACAATAAAAATTACATTCAATAAAGGACCATGGAAACACTGAAATTAATTGGAAACTAAATAATCCTGAAAAGCAAGTGGGGCCATAGAATAAATCATAGAAATGATCATTTCATTAAAGAGAATGACAACAAGGAGACAACATACCAAAATTTGTGTGATGCAGCCAAAGCAGTACTTAGAGGAAAATATCTACCTTTAAATGCTTACATCAATAAAATAGAAAAAGAGTAAATCAATAAATTGGGCATGCAACTAAAAAAAAACTAGAAAAAGAACAAATAAAAAATCCCCAATTAAACACCAAATTGGAAATCTTAAAAATCAAAGGAAAGATTAACAAAATTGAAAGTAAGAAAACCATTGAACTAATAGATAAAACCAGGAGCTGGTTTTATGGGGGGAAATACAACAAAAAACAAGCAAACAATAAAATGAACTATTGGTTAATTTCATCAAACTGATGAAACGTTTGGCTACAAGGAGACATTAAGTCACTGATCAAACTGGAAGTCTCTAGTCAAACCAATGAAATTATAAATCATTGGTCATTTGAAGGCAACTAATGGGCAGGGAACAACTGTTTACTGACTTAACATGATTGAACCACCATGCCTCATTATCATGGTCTATAAGAACAAGCTGGTCTGATTCGTTGAGGCTTTCAGCTCTTGGGGACTCACCTTTTCCCTTGAATCTTCTGATAAAATATAGCAAGGGGAAGAGGGAAAGGATTTCTCTCCTTCCATGCCCAACTTCCACCTCTCATCACTATCAGGACGAGCAATGGTGACTTATAGCAGAAACACATATCAGGGGAGATACAAGCTTGCCCACAGCTTGAAAGATGAGTTCAAGGACAGACTTCCTGAACCCCAACCTCCTGGGTAAGGGAAAAGGTGGGGGAATTTGAATTTCTTAGGCAGCAGCATCCTGGAATATAGTCCTCTAGCAGAGACAGATTTTCTGTGTAGCACCAGCTTTGAGAGTTGCCTTGTGGCTAACTCCCAAGTTTGAGAGTTCCTGAGTTCCAGACTGGAGGCCTCCTTGACCTAGAGAGACTTCTTGATGCAGTGTGCCTTTTAAAGAAGGAAGAAGGCGGTTCTTGCTCCGCACCCCAATTGGAGAGCAGCCAGACCATGACTTAGACAATTCAAGGTCAGAGAGAAGAGATCTGTTTGTTCATCAAGTCCCAGGGAGTTGAATCCAGAGTGGTACTATGGGAGAAGGACTGATTGAGAAAGAGTTTCACCGATCGCAAACCCAAGTTCAGTTCCCTTTGTGAATGGGCATAGAGGGAGAAGCTGATAGGCTCCTTGAATATTATTGTATTTGTTCATGGGCTCTGGAGAATCTTATCTTCACTTGGTGGCTTTTCTGTGGGGTCAAGAGTTTAGCTCACGTGCAATATTGCCAATAGCCACATTGTACACTGAGCACTGGCTAGCAGTTGGTGACCCCCATTGCACACACTTGAGGAAATCTCTGGACAAACTGAACTGAAGCTCTAGTTTGGAGAATTTCCCAGATTAACTGGGGAGGCAGGGAGGTGGAAAAGGGCAAAGAGCCAAAAGAAGAGCAAATGATCCACTGGGTCAAGTCCTCAGGATGGAACCTGGGCTATTTGAGCCCAGAGTCCCAGAAGCTCTGGGCTTCCTCAGTTTCCTTCTCCACAAAATGAGAGGGGCAGACTACATGGTCTTTAAAGTGCCCTCTAGGCCTGACATTCTACGATTCTACAAGTGGGGAGAAAAAATAGGCACCATTTAGTATTCTCCGCCCAAGAGCTGAAGACAACATTCTCATCCTTCACTTGGAAAAGCTATCCCAGTTCTCTCCCTCCTCCCAATAGTCTACATGTATTCATAACTTAGCCTGCAGGAAAATACAAAGGTGAGGTTTGATTTTCCAGAGTTTTCTGTGTGTGTTTCCTTCCTATTTGTGGTTTCAATTTGTGGGGGAACTCCTAGTATGGAATATCCCTTCCCAAAGGAGGCTTGTGATAAGACTCCAGCCTTAGTGACTGTGAATTCTGATGGGCACACATCCAGTGTGTTAGAGGCACTTACACACACTCTTACACACTCACACCCACAAAATCCCCATGGATTTCAAGCTGGAACCAACCTCCCAGACAATCTACTGAGTCCTCGCTTTACTGGGACAGAAAGTGCCTTTGCCCAGGTTCCCCCAAGTAGTAGGCAGGTGAGCTGGGCTTGCCATTCTCTTGGCCCTTCTACACCTGGCTCACCCTGGCATTGCGTGCAGCCAGACCAAGTCCAGCTGCTGCCCTTGGGGGAGTGGGCCAATGGGTACTATCTGAGAGGGACATTCCAGCAAAGTCTCTGAGCTGTCTAGGAAGCTCCAGAGCCTAGGGCAGGTATACTGGCTGCCAGCAGAGTCCTCTGTGGGCTGCTTCTTCCCTTGCCCAGGCCAACCCTGCCTGGCTTATCCCTGGCCTCTGCCCACATTCCTATCCCCCACACCGGGCACCTTTGCTGGTTGGTCCAAGGAGCACTAAGGGTGTTTGGAACGTCCATGGGGCTCAAGATCCAGGCGCCTGGACTCAAAGCTGGGCAGGCCATGGACTGGGTACTGTTGAAAACTATCCGTGGTGACATCAAGTGGACAGCCAACTCTGGAATCTCGTCATATGTGTCACAGGATCAGAGACCAAGTTGGAGGAAGGGATCCCGGAGGTTCCAAAGTCCAACATCTTCTAGCATGGAGAGGGTAAGTGTGACTCACCCACGGTCACACGAGTAGTAATTATCTGAGGCAGGATTTAAATGGGGCTTTTCCCGACCCTGGCTGATAGATAGATCCACCACACTACCTCTCTCTTTCTGACTGAAGGGCCAATTCTCCTCCCGAAGACTGTGTCTACCTCATCCCTAGGTCCTCTGGCATGGCAGACCGAGAGGGGCACACAACAGGGGCAGCCTCCAGGCCTCTGGCATGCCCCAGGGTCACTTTTTTCACACTTTGGCCTGCCTCTCATCAGTCCACTCCTGCTTAGTGTTTTGCAGGGCTTGAGTTTTCTGTTCATCTACTTGGACGTAGTCAACCCGGTGCTCTTCTGAAATCAAAGGCTTCTGCAAGGGAAAAACAGACCAATTTGCATTAGCTCAGAATCAGTCCAAGAAGGTTGGTGCTCTCTTCACTTTCCTCTCCTCTCCTAGACACCAGCACTCATCACCTAACCCTCTGCCCAGCCTCACATACAATGTGATAAGGCCTGACCAGATCGGGGTTTTGTGGCCAGAGTTGTATTGAGCAAGTAAGCATTTATTAAGTACCTGCTGCATGCCAGGCCCTCCGGATATGAAGCCAAAAGGGCCCTCATGCCCTCTTGGGACCTTTATCTGAACTGGAAAGACAAAATAGCCATAGAGCAAAACCTGTGCAAAATGGTGGGTGGGAAGGAGGCAATAAGCAATCAGAGTGGGGCAGGGAAGCCTCATGCAGAAGACGAGGCTGAAGCTGAGCCTCAAAGGAAACCAGGTTGTCCTGAGGGGGGAAGCACAAAGGTACAGGGATGGAGGAATGGCAAAAGGGCCAATCTGGCAGGGAGTCATATATAAGAAGGCTCACCACATTGGGAAGAGCTTGAAGTAGCAAACAGGGGGACTTAGATTTGTATGTATCTTGGAATGGGTTGGGCACAGGGTAGGAACATGGTCAGAACTATGCCTGAGGAAACTCGTTCTGGCAGCTAGATGTAGAGGATGGATTAGAGAGAGGAAACCAAAGGGGAGGAGGCCAGGTAAGAGGTGGCAGGGCTCTGTGACAGAGGATGAGGATGGGGCTGTGAAAGTGGAGAGGAAGGAACAAATCCAGAAGATAGCGAGGAGGGTGGAATCAACCAACTTGACAACTGACTGGATATGGAGATTGAAAGAAAGTCAAGAGTTGCGGCTGCAAGCCTGGACAGCCTGGAGGATGAGAGAGGTCTCAACAGGAATAGGGAAGTCCAGAAAAGAGGAGGATTTGGGGGGAAGGGACGATGTTGGAGACAGAATTTTCCACCAAGTTGAAAATATCCAAGAGGCAGTTGCTGATATGGACCCGGCACACAAAAGAGAACCTAGAGATGATTTGGGAATGGTCGGCACAGACATGGGAGCTGATGAGATCAGTGAATGAGAGGTACAAAGAGAAAAGAAGATCCAGGACAGAGTCTTGGCTATACCCATAGTTAGTGGGCTGGCCACAGAGGAAGGTCCAGCAAAGAAGCCAGAAAAGGAGCCATCACACAGGTAGGAAGAGAGTTAGGAGAGAGTGTCAATGACTACAGAGTTCAAGAAGGATGGGGGACTAAGAAAGGTCCATTAAATTTGCTTTTTAAATTTCCTTTCCATCTTAGAATCAATACTGTGGATTGGTTCCAAGGCAGAAGAGTAGTTAGGACAAGGCAGTGGAGGTTAAGTGACTTGCCCAGGGTCACCCAGCTAGGATGTGTCTGAGGAATTGGACAGATTGGAACCCAGGTGTTCCCATTCAATTTAATAATAAAGAGATTGTTCCTAACTTGGGTGAGAGAGCACAGCTTCAGTTGAATGATGAGATAGAAACACTACTAGAGGTAAAAGCATCATGAAATAACATAAGACAATTGAAATACTTCATGAGATGCCACTCATCTTCCCCAACTTTTTAAGCCACCCTGTAACCAAGTATTGTTGAAAGTTCACAGGTGAGTAACTCAAGGTTGAGCTACAGAAGGTCCTTGTCTGGGTCCTCTACTGAAGTGACTTATTTTAGGTGTGCATGTACATATACCGACCCACCCCTCCACACACCCCACAAGATGTAGAAAACGCTGATTCTGCCCAGGTGCTTGAAAAATGGGGAGTACAATTGGAGGGATGACGTGGCAAGAGATGTGGCACTACAGGGCAAGACAAAGGGGAAGGCCATGGGGCATCTGGGGCTGAATGAAAGAAGGCAAGAAACCCAGCTGGGCCCAGGCCCCTCCTCTGAGAAGGGGGACAACCTGGCCCCATACCCAGCCACTTGGGGAGCCTGTGAATGTCCAGCCTCCAGAGGAGTCTGTGAAGCAGTGGAATGGGGAAGAGGCAAAAGTGAAGAGGTAAGGCAGAAACCAACTATAGAAAATGCAAGAAGAAAGCTCCAAAGCCAATACTCTAAATGAGCATGGTTTGATATAAACCTACTCTGCAAATATATATATATATATATATAATATATATAATAAAAAAAATAAAATATTTATATATATTTATAAAAAATATAAAATATAAAATATAAAAATATAAAAAAATAAAATATATATATATATATATGCCCAAATTGAGACAGAAGGGGGGGAAAAGGCTGAAAAAAATTAGCCATGGTGCTTTGAATATTTAAGATGCTATGAAGGAAATTGAACCAAAAATTCCCATTTGAAAATAGAGTTCTGTGGATTTCTCAAGTGTCATTGACTCCAGAGAACCACCAGAATGGTTTAGAATAGAAAATGAACTTTGAAAGTAAGCCATTGGGATAAAAAGTGGGTTATAAATTAGAGCTCTTAATACAGTTAAAGAATACAAACAGCAAAGAAGAAAAATGGGAATGCATGATGGAGAATATCTCCAAATAATTAGATGCTTTGAAAGAGAGAATGACAGACTTGTGCCTCAAACCTAAATGGAACAAAATCTGGCAAAAGAGATGCAAAAGGCAATCAATCACTTGAAAGGAATATGTGAATTCTATACAAGCAAAAGTGATTAGTCTTGACTATAGGAAGCACAGGGAGAATTTGAGGATCATCAGCCTTCCAGAAGAACATGATGTATAAAAAAAACCCCTTGAATACCATCACATCTAGTAAATATAAGAAAACTGACCAGAACTTTTTGAATATAGACAATGAAATATTGATTGATCAAATTCACAGATTATCGTTAGAGAAATATGCCACACTTGAAATTCAAGATATTGTGGTTTAATCTCATCATTTCAGTAACAAAGAATACATAAGCAGCCAGGAGAAAAGAGTATTATGAAGTACTGTCACTTCTGGTACCTCAAGGTTACTCTGCAGCCTTAAGAAATTGCAGAAGAGTATTTGTATTTGTATTTGTATTTGTATTTGTAATACAGGAACTATGTGAACACAACTACAAAACAATCTCCACACAATTAAAACTAGATCTAAACAATTGGAAAAACATTGATTGCTCATGGTTAGGACGAGCTAACATAATAAAAATGACCATCCTGCCCAAATTAATTTACTTATTTAGTGCCATACCCATTGAACTTCCAAAAATCTTTTTTACTGAATTAGAAAAAAATATAACAAACTTCATTTGGAAGAACAAAAGATCAAGAATATCCAGGAATCATGAAAAAAATGTGAAGCAATGAGGCCTTGCAGTCCCAGATCTCAAACTATATTACAAAGCAGTGGTCATCATAACAATTTAGTACTGGCTAAGAGACAGAAAGGGGGATCAGTGGAATAGACTAAGGGTAAGTGATCTCAGCAAGACAGTCTATGATAAGCCCAAAGTTCCCAGCTTTTGGGACAAAAATCCAGTATTTGATAAAAAAAACTGCTGGGAAAATTGGAAGACAGTGTAGGAGAGATTGGGTTTAGGTCAACATCTCACACCCTACACCAAGGTAAACTCAAAATGGGTGAATGACCTGAATATAAAGAAGGAAACTATAAGCAAATTACACAGAATAGTATGCTTGTCAGATCTTTGGGAAAGTAAAGATTTTAAAACCAAGGAAGAACTAGAAAAAAATCACAAAATGTAATATCAATAATTGTGATTACATCAAATTAAAAAGGTTTTGTACAAACAAAACCAATGCAACTGAAATTAGAAGGGGTGCAACAACTTGGGAAACAATCTTCATAACAAAAACCTCTGACAAAGGTCTAATTACTCAAATCTACAACGAGCTAAACCAATTGTACAAAAAAATCAAGCCATTCTCCAATTGAAAAATGGGCAAGGGACATGAATAGGCAATTTTCAGTTAAAGAAATCAAAACTATTAATAAGCACATGAAAAAGTGTTCTAAATCTCTTATAATCAGAGAAATTCACATCAAAATAACTCTGAGGTATCACCTCACACCCAGCAGATTGGCCAACATGACAGCAAAGGAAAGTAATGAATGCTAGAGGGGATGTGGCAAAGTTGGAACATTAATGCATTGCTGGTGGAGTTGTGAATTAATCCAGCCATTCTGGAGAGCAATTTGGAACTATGCCCAAAGGGCGATAAAAGACTGTCTGCCCTTTGATCCAGCCATAGCACTGCTGGGTTTGTACCCCAAAGAGATAAGGAAAAAGACACATACAAGAATATTCATAGCTGCGCTCTTTGTGGTAGCCAAAAATTGGAAAATGAGGGGATGCCCTTCAATTGGGGAATGGCTGAACACATTGTGGTATATGTTGGTGATGGAATTCTATTGTGCTCAAAGGAATAATAAAGTGGAGGAATTCCATGGGGACTGGAATGACCTCCAGGAAGTGATGCAGAGTGAGAGAAGAAGAACCAGGAGAACATCGTACACAGAGACTGATACACTGTGGTACAATGGAATGTAATGGACTTCTCCATTAGTGGCAATGCAATGACCCTGAACAACCCGGAGGGATCAACGAGAAAGAACATGATCCACATTCAGAGGAAAAACCGTGGGAGTAAAAACACAGAAGAGAAACAAGTGCTTGAATCCATGGGTCGAAGGGATACGGCTGGGGATGGAGACTCTAAATGAACATCCTAATGCAAACACCAACAACATGGAAATGGATTCTGATCAAGGACACATATAATACCCAGTAGAATTGCGTGTTGGCTACAGGAAGGGTGGGGGGAAGGAAAGGAGGGAAAGAATATGATTCTTGTAACCAAGGAATAATGTTCTAAACTGACTAAATAAAATAAAAAAAAAAGAATATGGTCAATAAGCAATTATAATCCAGAAGAAAAGAAACTACAGAAGAGAATAGCATAAAATATCCCCTCCAAAGCAAAGGAATTCAGGTTGCAACTTGAAAGAACATGCTGCAAAATTGAGCCTGATCATCAATGAAAGAAAGGCAGACCATTAACAAAAGTGAAATTTTTACCAGACAATAAACAAAAATACCCTAGAAGTTACCAGAATATAAACCCTTGAAATCAGAGAAACACAAGAAAGGAAAACAAATACAAGTGCAACAAGGACTAAGCCATCGACTGCATTCTCTCGTGTTTTCATATTACTTCTCCCTGAGCACCCCATACACCCCAAAAGGACAACACGGCCATCCAATGCAGCTGAGGGAGTCTCCAGGTGTAACGACTTTTCGTGCCACTGGACCCAGGCTTCCAACGCCGAGAGAGTGGGACTGTCCCTGTGCATCGACTTTTCCACTTACATCTTCATGCACAAAAACGCACAAAGACAATTGTCATCCTCGGACCAATGGGGAAAATACAGAAGAACCATTCAAGGGACAAAAATAGACTAAGGGAATTTTAAAGAAAGAAAAGAAGAGGAAGAAGGCAGAGTAAGTTTTACATTCTGTTGGCCATATCCCATTTTGTTCTACAAGTGTTAGCAATAGCTTATGTGGGAAAAGTGCTCTACTGGGTAGAGAAGAGCTGCAGATATATTCACACACATCCCAGACAAGACAGGGAAGAGAGAACAATTTCCTTAATCCTTCAACAAGGATGGAGAGCTGTGGGGTCATAGAATGAAAGCAATGAAGGGGCGGGACTGGGACTGGGAAAGAGGAGCCTCTTGCCCAAGAAGAGGAAATTAAGATTATTGCAAAGATAAAATGTGTTCTTATTACTAAACAATCAAGATCAAATATAAAAAGTTTCATAAACGATTAAAAATAATGACAAGGATATTAAGAAAATAGTTTTCACTCTGATTATCCTGAATTATTGAGGTGGTAGTCTCACAGCAGGTGCGTTAGATTATCACCCACACACAGTTAGGATAGCCATGGGAGGGGAGAGGAAGGAATTCTCTGTATGTGGGGAAAAGCAGGGGCATTATAATGTGTGCCGTCTAGGGGAAGTAGGACGAATAGGAGATTCGGCTCCCAAAATAACTGCCACCAAACTGATCGAGCTTCCTTAAAGAAATGTAATCTCTAAGAGTGGGGCACATCAGAAGGCCCCACCAAAAACAGGGGAGCAATCAGTCAAAAACCGAGGTGAGAGCTGCAAGAGCAAGAATGTCAGTGAGATGCTCCAATCGGACACCTTAGAACTTCTCTCTCTCCTGAGACACATAGCAAAACTTTGTCCAAATCCTCAAAGGAAATTCATGATAAGCAGAAAAGAAATGTTCAAAAATGACTCTATCACAGCCACGAGGATATTCTAGCATTCTGGTCCTCAAATTGTATTGTAAAACAGGAATTACCAAAACTATGTGATGTTGGGGCAGCTAGATGGTTCAGTGGATTGAGAGCCAGGTCCAGAGATTGGAGGTTCTGGGTTCTCAATCCACAGAACCACCTAGATCAATTCTGGCCTCAGACATGTCCCAGCTGTGTGATCTTGGGCAAGCCACAAAATTATTTATAGCGGTTCTTTTTAAGGTGGTGAAGAATTGGAAATCGAAGGGATGCCCAGAGGACTTACATGAACTGATGTAAAATGAAGTGAGCAGAACAAGGAGAATATTATACACAGCAACAGGAATATTGTACAATGATCAACTGTGAATCTGGCCAGAACAGTGATCCAAGACACTTCTGAAGGACATACAGATAGCATCAAAATTCCATCTACCTCCAGAGAAAAAACAGACAGAACACACATGGATCGAAGCATACTTTTTTCACTTTCTTATTTGTAATCTTTTTGGCATCATGGCTGATAATGATAATGCTTTGTGTCTTCACATGTAGAGTTGATATCACATGTCCTGCCTTCTCAAAGGTAGGAGACGGGTGGAAGGGAAGGAGAGAATTCAGAACAAAAGG
The DNA here is from genome assembly GCF_027887165.1 of Monodelphis domestica. Lineage (NCBI taxonomy): Eukaryota > Metazoa > Chordata > Mammalia > Didelphimorphia > Didelphidae > Monodelphis > Monodelphis domestica. Next base: position 86,994,097 of record NC_077235.1, read on the forward strand.
AATGTCAAAATAGTTTGGGGGGGGGAAGTGATCAAGTCATGGCCATGACTAGGGGAATAATCTTGAACAAAACAAGGGGAAATGGAGATAATAAAAGACAAAATAGATTATTTCTGCCTCATGAATTCCAAAAGCTTTTGTGTGAACAAAATCAAGGCATCTAGTATAAGAAAGGAAACGATTAAACAGGGAAAAAGTGCACTGAACATTTCTAATCAGGGTTTGATACACAGAGAATGAACACAAATATTTAAAGGCCAAGAGTCATTCCTAATGGATAAGTGATCAAAGTGAAAACAAAATTTGAAAGGAAGCAAGCAAAATCATGTGTGTGTGTGTGTGTGTGTGTGTGTGTGTGTGTGTGTGTGCATGCTTGTGTATAAGTAAAATATTTATAGCAGCATTTTTTTTGAAATTTTTATTTAATTAGTCAGTCTGGAATATTTTCCTTGGTTATGTATGATTGAAAAATCTGTTACCCTAAAAAAGAACTACATATCCCAAGAACCCACTGACTTCCTGTCATTACATACTTCCTGTAGACAGGATAAAGGGCTTTGGAGGCTCCCTCTCTCTGATGTAGAATAATCAGCATTGGTGGTGGTGAGTGGGGATGGCTAACCAGCCACAGGCACGTGGTCTTTATTTTGTATCGTCTTTATTCCTTGATTTCCAATGATCATTAATAAATATCTTAAAATATAACATTATTATTGAAATTTAATTTTAACTTTTACAGTTACAAGCCATGTTCTTTCCCTCCCCTTCCCCCACCCCTCCTGTAGCCCACAAGCAATTCCACTGGGTTTGACATGTGTCATTGATCAAGATCTATTTCCATATTATTGATATTTGCACCAGGGTGATTGTTTAGAGTCTACATCCCCAGTCATATCCCCATTGACCCATGTGATCAGTCTTTCTTCTGTGTTTCCGCTCCCACAGTTCTTCCTCTGGATGTGGAATAGTGTTCTTCCTCCCAAATCCCTCCAAATTGTTCTGTATCACTGCATTGTTACTACTAGAGAAGTCCATTACATTCGATTGTGCCACAGTATAGCAGCACTTCCAGTGGGAGCAAAGATCTAGAAATGGAAAGGTGTCCATTGATTGACTGGAGAATGGCTAAATAAATGTTGGTATGTGATTACATAGAGTATTACTGTGCCATAAGAAATAATGAATCAAGAAATTCAATGAGAAACTCTAGTAACTGATTCCTTTCACCCTCGAACTACAGAAAAAGTCAGTCCGTTTCCCCCACCAAGCAAAGCCAGTACAGCGTAGTATAGTCTCCCAGTACCATCAGAATATCTGCAGGCTGCAATAGACTGTGCCCAGAGGCAGTGGGAGCAGAGGGATCCCTTAAGAAAGCTCCAAGGTGGGGAACCTTGAAAGCCCCAGGGAGCAGCAACAGCAATAAGTAGCACAACCACCATACATGGTGCCTTGGTGCTCAAATGCTCTAGTCTCAGGGGCTCTGAGGTCCCTAATATTCTCTTCTGAGACCCTAGAGAAGACTGTGAAGATTCAATGCTCTGAACCTAAAAGAATCCAGGTGGAGATCAAGCAGAGAGCATCACCTCATCCAAGAGAACATGAGGGGGCAGGGCTCCAGTCCAATTCAGAACTGAAGAGAGAAGGGCAGCTAGGTGGCTCAGTGGTCGAGAGACAAGAAGTGCTGGGTTCCAATCAGGCCTTAGACACTTCCTAACTGTGTGACCCTGAGCAAGTCACTTAATCCCAAAGTCTAGCCCCAGCCATTCTTCTGCTTTAGAAGTGATAGTATCGATTCTTAGACAGAAGGTAAGGGTTAAAGAAATGAACCTGAAGAGAGGAGTAAGACAGAGAAAGCACCAATGATTGCAAATCTAAGGCTATAACAGAGACCCAAAGCAATAGAGGACTGCATGAGCACCTGGGAGAAATAGAGCAAGGGGCTAAGAGGAGAGCATCGGAAGGAGAATCCCTTAAGGGAAGAGAGTTCCAGAAGTCCTAAATCAAAAGTGCCCACCTCTAGTAGGACTAGGGGGCAAAGCGAAGATGTGAAGACTGTCTGAATACTGGAAGAAAGGGAGCTCAGAGGACAAAGTCCCAGGGATGTCAGGGCCCAAATCCAGAGCTCCCCCATCAAAGGGAAAGTGCTGCAAGAGTCCAGAAAGAAGCCATTCAAGGCCTCAGGAACGAATAACCATCGGGTTCACATAAGACGGGGCAGCTTTTACTCAAAACTGGGGGAGGTCCCAGGATACGACTGGAAAGGCAGCCCAGGAGACTTTGCCCTCCAAAGCTGGGCGGGAGGGGGTCCTTTAGTGCAGTACAGGCCTTTCAGGCATTTCTGACCTTTAAAAAGTTCAGAGCCTCACAAGGAAGAATTTTGAAGTACAAACACAAGAGTCCAGAGAAACCCAAGAGATGTCCATGTGTTTGAACCAACTGGAGTGGGCATGACCATGTGGGCTGGGTCTGCAGGATGCCAGTGACTTCATCAGGCCTGGAGGGAGTTAAATAAGGAAAACAAAGCAGGTCACAGGACAATGGCTCTTCAGCTTTGAGAGCCTGAACTGGGGAAGAGAAGGGAAACTAAAAGGAGGACCCGCTCAGGGTGTGCAGGTAAATGTTTAACAACTGGCTCTCTGGGGGGAAACCCCGCCAACTTTCCACACTGCCCACTTTGGGGTTTCACTGCGGTCTTCCTATTTGCCATCACTTCCTAGCTCTAGTCCAAGGGTTGGCAAACGATGGGTCGGGGAGGCCACGACTGGTCCCAAGGCCAGCTAGCCAAGGACGGGTTTTACAGGTGAACTTTCTTAGCTGCTGGCTGTACAAACACAGGTGGCGGGCCCCAGCTTTGCTGCTTTCTGGTCAGGACAGTGGCCAAAAGAAGCCACCAGGCTCTGACTTGTAGCCTTTGCTGATTCTCCAGGGCATGAACGCTCCCATTCAATATTTCACAATCGGCTTCCAAGAGCCAGTCTGAGGGGATCCTGGCATTCCCCTTGGACACATTGCGGGGGAAGTTGGAGAAGTGATGGAACTTGCTATTCCCCATCCTTGGGGTGTGGGAGAACAACATAGAATTATGGAAGAAAGAGCGAGCTTCTATCCCAAATGCACGAGAGCGGCAAACCCAATTTGAACCCAAAACTCATCCAGCCAAACAGGAAACCCGGGAAGGCAGGGGAAGGCACAAGCAAGATAAACTTCCGGTTCCTGAAGAGATGGGGAGGGGAGGGAGATCGAGAAAGAAGACTGGAATCTCAGGAGGGGGGCAGCACAGTGGGGGAATCGCCAACAAATTGTGGCCTGTGAATCTAAAAGAATATCATCGTATGGTAAGAGAGACAGAGGCAGAGGTGAATCTCAGGGCACGCTGGGCAGTGCAAACTGAGGCAGAGTATAAGAATCTAAGAGATACAAGGACAAGGAGCAAGCTCAAGAAAGACTCGAACTGCAGCACTGCCCTCCTTGACTCCAGAGGACCTGCACGGAAGCACGACACCCCCCTGCTGCCGCCGGACAGGGGGCAGGCCAAGGCAGGATTCTTTTTGCTTGTCCCCACTTCCCTGCTCCAAGGTGTTTTCTTTCCTTTGTTCTTGCACCTTTCTTACTCTGGAGTCGAGGAGGAGGGGAGGCCTAAGCAGGTGGGCTGAGTTGGCATCAGTGATGCCGTGGGAGAGGGCAGGGGAGGGGAGAGCCACTGTACTGTCTCTAACAATGGTCAGTGTAAAGAGCAGAAGAAAGAGAAGAGGATGTTTGAAGCTCTGAAAAGAGCCTGGCATTGCTTGTACTTAGAAGGCCAAACAAAGCAGACTGAGTGGAGAGCTGTCATTTCATGCTTGCACATGCCCGCTCCTTTGCCATTTTTTATTCAAAGGGAAACAAAGTCGGGAAGTCAATTCCTCTAACGAATGTCTGCTGTCCAAAGTGGGTTGTGGGCAATATCATACCCCCCCCCCAGCATCTTCCTTAAAAGGTTGGGAGGCCTCTTCTGCACCATGATGAGCTTGGCACCTCCTGGTCACCTCAATGCCAAAGAGCCCCAAGGAGCTCGAGCACTCCCTGCTGTGGCAGCCAGACCATAATAGGAGATGGAGAGGCAGGAGAGTTGCACCTCGGGTGTCCTCAGTGGGGGTCCTGGCCCTTCCCCTCCCTTTGTTAACTGGTGCATTGCTCCCATGCTGAAGGGGACTGGCCTGGGGCAGGCCCACTCCAAGATAGTTAGGGAGTTCACACCAACAGGTAAGAATAAAAACAAGCTTTGTCACAAGGGAAGGCTTTTTGGATGGGGGGAGGAGTCTCTTGGGAAAGGAACATGATCTAAACACCCAAGGCTTGTTGTACCCTGAAGAGATCATAAGGAAAAAGACTTGAACAAGAACATTCATAGCTGCCCTCTTTCTGGTAGGAAAGAATTAGAAAATGAGGGGATGCTCTTCAGTTGAGGAATGGCTGAACACATTGCTGTATCTGTGGGTGATGGAATACTATTGTGCCCAAAGGAATAATGAACTGGAGGAATTCCATGGCGACTGGAACAACCTTCAGGAAGTGATGCAGAGCGAGAGGAGCAGAACCAGGAGAACATTGTACACAGAGATGGATACACTGTGGCACAATTGAATGTCATGGACTTCTCCATTAGTGGCAATGCAGTGATCCAGGACAACCCAGGGGGATCTATGAGAAAGAACACGATCCACACCCAGAGGAAACTCTGTGGGAGTAGAAACACAGAAGAGAAACAACTGCTTGATCAAATGGGTCAAAGGGATACGGCTGGGGATGGAGACTCTAAAGGAACATCCTTGTGCAAACACCAACATGGAAATAGGTTTGGATCAAGGTCACAAGTAAAAACCAGGGGAATTGTGCATCGGCTACGGGAAGGGTGGGAGGAGGAGAGGGAGGGAAATAATGTGATCTGTGTAACCAAGGAATAATGTTCTAAATTGACTAACTACAAACTTCCACAAAAATAAAACAAGAACCCAAGGCATGGTTTTGCAACACATGACAGCTACTGTCAGGAGTGGGCCGGAGCTGGCAGAACCCAGAGGCATAGAAACAGCAGTTGCGCTTCCTCTGATGGCGGATACACGTGGACACACCTCCTTTCCCTCCAGAAGCTCTCTCCCCCGTTCTACTAGACAGCAATCAAGTTCTGGAGCCCTGGTGGGACACTCCGGGGACTTACACCTGGGGCCACCTCCCAAGAAGGAAAGGGATGACGAAATCCTGTGAGCAAGCCCAGGGAGCTGGTGGAACTCCCAGCGTGAGGGTGCTACACTGGACTGGGCCCAGGCCTGGAAACCCCCAGATGGGACTCCTACCTTGAGCACTGGAGACGGAGACGCCGGATTGAAATCCAAGGCTAAGTAATCAAGGTTGAATTTCTTTGGCCAAGAAAATGCGTTCTCACAGGGGGAGGAGTGTCCTTGTCCGTGTTCCTGCTGGGAAGAGACAGTGCAGAACTGAGCCGAGTCCAAGCAGCGCATGAGGGCATCTGTGGCCCAGTGCTGGACCGGCCCTTGGGACATGCCTCTTCCACCATGACGTCCGTTTTCCCACCAGGGCCTGAAAGGAGGGCTCTGGGCAGAGTTTGCTGGCGACGCCGAAGTGGGCTGCAGTGAGCAAAGGGCTAAAGCCTGGAGCCAGGGCCAAGGGAATCCAGACGCTGGGCCCAATGCTAAGTGCTAAATGCCCCCCGTGGATCCCTGGGACTCTCCTTTGGCCCCCTCTCCCTCCTGGCCACCCGGGCACGTCACAGTAACTCCGGTTACGGTTTTCCCTGCTGGAGGAGGGAAGCAGACGCTCCCCAGCGCCATTTCCCCAACTGCTGTGAGCCAAAGGCCTGTTCCGATGGCTCCCCCTAGTGTCGAGCTAATTTCCGGCAGGCTGGGGGGGGCCCTCTGGCGAAAGCCTTCGTCCCAACTCTCCCAGAGGGCCTGGGACTCGAGTCAGCCCGGGAGCAGCTGCCCCAGAAGCGAGGCTCCTTCTGGGCTTCCTCAGAGGGCTGCTCCTGCAGACCCGCCCCAGGGACACTTTCTACAAATGCCAGGAGAAGTGTCTCCCTCCAACGTCTGGCCAAAGGAGAGCACCAAATGGCGAGGCCCCTGGCAGCCTGGCTCTGGGGCAACTCAGTTGGAGCAAACAGAAGGCTGCTCTGCCAAGAAAGACAGAAATCCATGTCCTGCCCCTCCCCCAGGAACTCCCTCTTTCCAGGTGGGGAGCGTGGGTTCAAGTCTGTACACTTTCTGGTATCAAAGACCCTCTCAGGCTTTCTCCACTTGGCTCCTTCTTATCAGTCTGATTCAAGGGGGATCATCATCGCTGTCAACAGAGCGGAGAAGCCAGGAGCATGGGTCGGGGCTCCGGCCTCTCTGCCGTCCAGCGGGACCACCGCGAACTCTAGCAGCCCAGGCCGGGCCTCTCTGCCCGGGCCACAGGTGACTGCTTTCCCGGGCTCCCCTGCTTCCCTGGAATCCACTGGATCTTTCTGGCTCGTGGAGGTCAAGCTGGGCATCCAGTGGTCTCCCACCAGGATATTCCCAAAGGCCACTCCAGTGGAGTTGTGCGGGACCAGCAGAGACTCTCCCTAAGGCTAGAGCAAGTCGCCACTGGTCCCTGGCCTCTTCCCAGATTTCCCCTTTACTTCTTGTACCCTAAGGAGACCTGGGAGAGGCATCACCACTCTACAGTATCCCTTTAAAGACTATGAAGAAGGAATCTCAAAGACCCTGATGGTTCTCTTGGACACTCAGTCTGAGCTAGGTGCCCACTGAAGGGCCCGTCCATCATAGGCAAAAGCACTGGCTGAAGGTGGTTTTCTGATCCCATAAACCCTTGGGGCCCCAGGGGACTGCCTGTCCTCACCTGCCTAGCCATTCTGAGCCACAAGTGATGCCACTGGCCACTGTAGCCAAGGTGGGCATGGAGGGTGATGAGACTTTGGATCCGGGTGCTAATGCTCCAAAGCCAGGGTGGCTGGACTTTCTCTTTAGACTTCCTTGTGGCCCTCCCATCCCCAGGCCAAGTACTTTACCATTTGAATGTAACTTTCTTCCTCTTCTCCGGAAACGGAATTGGCGAATGCTCGGGCCGAGTTCATCCCATCCCTCTCTGGAGAGAGAAAGCTGGTTTGGTTGCTAGGAAGAAAAACAGAGGAGATGAAGGAAATGTCTTGCAGATGCTTTGAACACCCGCCAAGCAACGCCTTACACGGAGGCCCATGTGCGGAGGAGAGCCCTTTCCACCAGCTCTGGTTGCTCAGCGAGCCCGTTACCTCCATTCCTGGGGCTCGACCTCAAGTCTCCAGGGGAATTCTTAGCTAGGACACAGAAGGGAGGTTTCGGCCGATGGCTCCAGAGACACGTGGCACACAGCTGGAGAAATTGTCCTGCACAGCCATGGATGGTTTGTCCAGAAATGGACTCAGTGGCTCTTCCAACCACATGGAATCCCGAGATTCCACTGAGGCTGGTTGTCTGTAGTTCAGAGAAGACTGAAGCTTGGCCTTCAATGCCACCTGACACTGCCTGTGTGATCCTGGGCAAGTCACTTCATATCCACACTGCAGTCAACCAATGGGCCAGTCCAAAACCATCTCAAGTGTTTGTTGTGTGCCAGGGAGGGAGCAGAAACCCATCTGGGCTGTGGAGAAGCTAATCTGTCAAGGGGCCCACACCCAAATCAATATATACAGGATAAACACAAAATGGATGCAAAAGAATGGCCCGAGGCTAGTTGGCCCCTCAGCTAGCTAGCCAGCAGTTCTATGGCATCCAAGGCTCCTCTGGCCTCTCAGGCTGGAAGTGGGCCCAGAGATGGGCACTTCAAGCCCTTGGAGGGCGTGGCCCATTTTCTTTTGGGCTTTTCCTCCTGCCATCCCGTGAATGAATCTGCCTTGGCAAAGGCTGGTAGGTCTGTTGCCTGTCTCTGGGTCCCAAATCCCGGGCCAGCACCAAGCCACGCAGAGATGTTTGTTGGACTGACTGGAGTTCCCGCAGGGACTGAGCAGATGCCCAGTGACCCCAGGGTGAATCAACTGGAACAGTAAGTCTGATTGGTCCCCCAAACCATCCCCTTCTGTGCCGAAGAGGCCATGGTGGCAACATCTCTGCTCTAGCAAGAGGCCTCAAACGTCGGCTGACTTTCAGCCCCTGCCAAGGGAGGGGAATGGAGGAGCCCCGCTTTCCAGGAGGTGCTCTGGGGCAGTGGAAGGCTTTGGCTCCCTGTGACCGTGGCTCAGGAACCGAGGCACTGCCAGTGAAGATTTGTCATGCTGGGTCAGACCCAGGAACAGCAGCACTGAGGTGGGGCTCGAGAGAAAGTTGGACCGTTCTTCCTGATGGAAGCTGGCAAAGGCCCTATGTATCTCAGCTGTTCCCCAGGGCTCCTCCGGATTCTGCTCCAGTCTGACTCCCCGTCACACAACCCCACTCCGGCTGAACTGAGCTCCTTGCCCAGGCCCTGAGGGATTTCCCCCTCCTCCCAGGTGTTCTGGCTCTTCCTGCCCTGGACACGAGCTTGGATGGACGTCCTGAAGAGAAGCTGCTGTTCGAGGTCAGCCACTTCCCTTTTCCCATCGTCCTCTAGCTCTCCTAGACAAGGAGCTTGCCATTCCCTTGCCCAAGAGGCTAATTCCCTCTGGCCTGGCTGCGAGGAGGAAGATGCTTTACTGTCCCTGGCCTGGCCTCCCACTTTCTCCCTCCTGTTCCAGGTCCCCGATCACCCTGAGGCATGACACAGGCTGCCTTCCTTCCGGTGCCTCCTCTGGACATTGGCCCCATCCACTCGGGTCTCCCTCTGATCCCGAGAGGACCGACCATGCCAGGCTGCTTGGCTCCTGGCATTGTCTGACTTTCCACATCTTCTCATGTAGTGCCACATGAATAGCCACTAAAGCAGCCTGGGGGCGTGAGGGGGAAAAGGAAAGCCACATGACCAGACCCCAAGCGGCACCAGATTCTAGGCTTTGCCCAGGAATCAGCTGGGCTCCCAACCCTTCTTTAGACCTCCGGCTGGCAGTCATCGGGGATAAAGGAGTCAGGAAGACACACACACACACTAGCTGGGGCTCTGGGGTCAGGTCCACATAACCAACCACTCTACGCCTCAGGTGGGGCTGGGAGGGCCTTTAAGTCCTCCCTCACAGGGCTGCTGGGAAACCCCAGAAAAGAACACGTTCCAAGCAGCACGATGGCAGCAGTTGCCTTTGAGGCATCGTTTTCCACCTATTTGGGGTGCCTGACGTTTGCCCTAAACAGGCCAGAAGGTCCTTGACTGTGGGGACTGCTCGCTTGTTGGTGTCCTCAGTGGCCCGCGTCTGTCGAACGGGAAACAGTGTCCTCCCCAGGCCACTACAGGCTCGTTTTTGGCCGAACACAAAGCGCCTGCTCTTCCTTCTGGCTTGTCTGGGAAAGTTTCTTCCCTCGCTCTCTCCCAATCAAGAGGCCAAGGAGGACAAGAGGAGCCACTCAAGTCAGTTGGGGCTTGCCTCTTGTGCAGAAGGGAACAGCGCCTCCTTCAGGATAGCCAGGAACCATTCATTTCCCACCAGATGCCAGCTTGTGCCCAGCGCCATGGAAACTGATGGGAGTGCCAAGGATGGGGCCAAGGCCCAGCTCTGCCAAGCATTGGCCAGATGGAAAGAAGCAACAGGCAGCCCCTGCCCTCAAGGAGCTTGCCACTGAAGGGTGGAGCCAGAGCCAGGAGATAATCTGCACTGCAATTCTAAGGGGGAAGGGAAGGGAACCAGGTGCCTGCCTCACATGGACCAGGGCGCTGAAACAATGGGACACGTTTATCTAGCCCTACTGTGCGTAATGCCCTGTACCGAGCGAGCAAGCGAGCGCCACAGATACAAAGAGGGAACATGGCACAGTCTCTGCCATGGAGGAGCTTTTGCTCAATGGGGAGACACACACCCACCCACTCGCCACGTGGGGCTCCATCCAGTTTACTTTCAGTTTTTGGTCAGGGCAAACCCTACTCTCCCCAGAGAAGGTTTCCATGCTCAGTGGTCTTTGGTGGCAGCCAGTAATGTGGAACGTGCCCATGGAAGGTAATTGCTCAGGGGGTGGGGGGCAGACCTGAGATTTCACTGGGTCCATACTGATGGGAAAGATCCCCAGACAATGTGGGGGCTTGTCTGTGTGGGCAATCCACAGGGGGAGGCTTGGCAAAGTTCCATTCTCTGGGCTTCTATCAATCATCATTCCATGTCAGAGTTGCTTAGAGACCTCGAGGGCAGGGGAGAGGGAGACACAGAGAAACAGATGGGGTAGGGAGGACAAGAAGAAAAGGAAGGGGATTGAGAGAGGGAGGGAGGAAAAGAGATGGGGAGGGGGAGAGGGGGAGGGAGGGAGATAGACAGAGACAGAGACAGAGAGACAGAGACAGAGAGACAGATGGGGGAGAGAGGGGGGGAGAGACAGAGACAGAGAGAGACAGAGGGAGGGAGAGAGAGACAGAGAGACAGAGACAGACAGAGACAGAGAGACAGAGGGAGGGAGACAGAGACAGAGAGACAGAGACAGAGATATGGGGGAGAGAGGGGGGAGAGAGACAGAGACAGAGAGACAGAGGGAGGGAGAGAGAGACAGACAGAGACAGAGAGGGAGGGAGGGGGGAGAGAGACAGCGACAGAGAGACAGAGGGAGGGAGAGAGAGACAGAGAGACAGAGACAGACAGAGACAGAGAGATGGAGGGAGACAGAGACAGAGACAGAGAGACAGAGACAGAGAGATGGGGGAGAGAGAGGGGGGAGAGAGACAGAGACAGAGAGACAGAGGGAGGGAGAGAGAGACAGAGACAGACAGAGACAGAGAGACAGAGGGAGGGGGAGAGAGAGACAGAGAGGGGGGGAGAGAGGGGGGAGAGAGGGAGAGAGAGAAAGAGAGAGAGAGAGGGAGGGAGGGAGAGAGATGGGGGAGGGAGGGAGGGAAGGAGGGAGGGACAGAAATGGGGAGGAAGGGAGGGAGAGAGAGAGCTGTTCCTCATGACTTACTAAGGCACAGTCCACGTCCTGGTCAAAGCCGAGTGCTCCCGGATAGTAGAGAGGCTCCCCAGATCCAGAGGTGGCGGGCGTGCTACAGGACAACAAGAGGGGCAGTTAGATCTCGGTCCTGGACAGAAGGTGGCATGGCTGGGCAGACAAAGGTCTGCAGGGGTCACTCAGGGTCCCACATGGTGCAGGGCATTTGAACCCCTTCTTTAGCAGCCAGGGGGCCAGAAAGAAGAGATGGCTTGCGTTTCCTGGCCTCCTTTGCCCTCCTCAGCTGCTGTCCGGCAAGCATGCTCAGAGAGTAGTGATGCGGCCAGGCAGCCTGCCGAGGAAAGGAATGAGAAGAAGCCAAGCACGGAAAAGATCCACGGATCTGGCCAGAGGATGACCACTGACAATGGAGAAGCCCAAGGATCTCTAGCACCTGGGACTTAAAAGCCAGGAAGACCTGGGTACAAATGGTGCCTCCAGAGTGGCTCTGAATGGTCACAGCGGTTCTGGGCCTCAGCACTTGGTGGCTAATTGCTCCAGCATAGACCCTCGGGCCTCGGAGATGTGGGGTCTTAAAGGGAGGGAGGGGATGGGCTTGGCCACAGACGCCAGAGTGTCTGGGAAGTCTCCAGTGGCCTGCCCTCCCCATGTTCCGGGGCAGGAATGTGCTCTTGGTGCCTTAGGCAGTAAGAGCCGGGGTTCCTAGGAGGGCCTCCTCCATCCCTCTGCACAGAGAGGCTCCTTCTCTCCCCACCCCCACTGTGATCGCTGGCTTCTTGGCTTTGGAAGAGACTGTCCGGACCTGCCCCGCCTTCTCCGGCCGGCCTCCTGACCCCCCTCTTCAAGGCTCTCCCTGTCCACGAGTTGGCTGCTGTGGCCTGCAAGCCCCCTGGTCCGTCTCCAGGGGCTTCGAGGCCTCCGTGGAGCGTCTGGGCCGGCCGCTTCGGAGAACAGCCTGAGCTGGTGAGCTGGCCCAGGGGGAGCTTTCCGGCCCTTCTGGCCTTGACCGGGATCATCTGGGAGGCCCCGCGCTCCCTCTGCACTGCCCTGTGCCGCGCCAAGTGGCAGCTGTTTGAGCGAGCCCATAGCCGATGGGATGGGGCTGCGAAGCAGCTGAAGCAGGACCCGCCGGCAGCCTCCCCGGCTCTTCCCCAGAAGTCCTTCCGCTGGTGCTGGATCTCCTGAGGGCTGCCTGCGCTTGGGGCCCGAAGGAAGGCCGGAGGCGGAGACACGGGAGCTAGCGAGGCTAGCCCACGGGCACGTAGGAGATCTGGGGCCTGCCTTGATGGATGACCCATTCAGGGCTGAGGGGAAGCTGCCCCACCCAAAGCTGCCTTCTAGCAGGAACTACCTCAGCTCACCAACGGAGGGATTCGTCTGGCAGTCGGGCTCAGGGGTCGGCCCGTAGTTTGCTCCAGCTGGGTGTCCCCACAGCCTCGCAATGCCTGGTGGGCCGAAGGGGGGTAGGAGCAGGAAGCCCCCAGGACCTTGGTGAGGAACGCGATGTCCCGCCACTAGAGGGAGCCGCTGAGCAGAGGCCAGAAATGAACAGAGGGGAAGCGAAACTGTGAGCTGGCCCAAGCCAGGGTTCTGTCCCTGGGCTGGCCACCTGATAACCAGGCCCAGAGATAAGCAGGCAGAATTGCTTTTGGCTGGAGGCCATAAGGTCTTCCTTCCATCCTGGGGGAGAGAGGGCAAGAGACAAATTGCCCCAGTGATTTCATTGGTTTAAGGGGCTCCCAGTGAGGAAAGTCCCTCTAGAGATGCAGCTATAGATCACTCTTAGAGACTTGGGAAGTTAAGTGACTTGCCCAGGGTCACCTGGTCAGAATGTCCTGACTCCAGAATCATCGATTGTTTTGAAGTACTAGCTGTGAGGTGTTAAAGGGCTGGGCTGGTAACAGGAGAAGTGGAAACTGGGGACGAATGGGACAGTGATCGCCAGAGAAAACGTAGCAGCACCTGGACAATGGTCAGTGGTAGGCAAGGGGAAGGGAAGAATCGAAGAAGGTGCTGAGCTTTGGACTAGATGTGGGCACTTCTGTTCAAAAGAGCTGCCTGACCGGGAGGCAGGCACCCAGCCCCACTCTAGCTAAACCTGACCAAACAATGGCTGAAAAAAATGTGAAGTGGCTTAGAGCACCATGTCTGGAGTGTGGAGGACACAGGTTCAAATCAGGCCTCAGATACTTCCTGGCTGTGTGACCCTGGGCAAGTCACTTAACCGCCACACTGCCTATCTCTTGACACTCTTCTGTCTTAGAAGTCATACTAAGGCAGAAGGTAAGGGTTTACCAAAATAGAATGTGAAACAGTAGTCAATTACTTCTTCCATGCCAGCTGGACAGGCGAGTTGGTTTGGACAGATAAACAAGCCCCCCAGCATAACCAAAGATAGAATGCTAACCAGTCTCGCAGGCTTTGTGTCCAGAGGCAACAATAGCAGAGGGTTCCTCTGGGCAGAAAGCTCCAACGTGGCAGCCTTGGAGGCCTAAGGGAGTGCCAGGAGATGGCGACCAGGACCAACATTGTGCTGACCACGATGCTGGGACTGGGCAGCCCAGGCCCAAGGGCTCCGAGGTCCCCTCTGCTCTGTTCTGAGACAACAAGCTGGAGCTCGGATCCTCCAGAAAAGGCAGGGTGGTCATCCAGCCCCAAAGGGCAGCACAGAGCAGAGCCTGGCCCTGGCACGTCCCTGCACTGAGGCTGGAGAGACGAGTCAAGCTCAGAAGAGCCCGACCAAGCTGGAGCCCTCTCTGAGGGGCCCGACCACCAACTCCCAGGAGCAGAAAAGCCAGGGGCTGCCCATCGGAACCGCCTCTGCGCTCTGCCAGGAGAAGCCGGGACTGCCAGACGAACCCATAAAAGGCTGTCCAGCTGCACCACTGTGAGGAGCAGGACCGCCTGCCAGGGGCACAGAGAACTGAGTGTAAACTTGGGTACCAGTTGGGTGAAAGACAAAAGTAAACCAGACAAAGTGCAGTGGGGCGGGGGGGGGGGGCTACTTAAGAGGAAGGCCAATAGCAGGGAAGCCAAAGGAACTTCCCTCCAGGGAAGAAAGGATGAGAACTGGGATGTAAGCAGCTGGGGGCCCATGCCTGAAGTCCGGAAAACCACAGCCTCCCCCCTTCTTAGCTGGATGACCCTGGGCAAGTCACTTCTTCCCCTTTGCCCAGCCCTGACCTCTCTTGTGCCTCCCATCAATTCTAAGACAGACCTTTTTCCAAGTCCCCAGTGCCTTAGCCAGAAGGGTTAGGGTTTAGAAAAGCTGGAGCTGGGCGGTGTGACCCTGGGCAAGTCACTTCTCCCCCATCGCCCAGCCCTGGTGTTTCTCAAAAAGAAGGGGAAGGGTTCAAAACAACAGTGCACTGAAAAGGTGAAGTGCGTGTGCCGAGCCCCCAAACCGAAGGCCAGACCCCAGCAGGAGCTTCAGTGAGCTGGATGGGGGGGGGGCACAAGAATACAGGGTTGCCAGGCAACCCAGCCCAAAAAAAGAGCTTTTTCCAGGCGCTCCGGCTGGAAATTCAGCCAGTCCTCTCCCCCGCCTTCACTAGGGAAGCGTCAGCTACATTTCCCAGCCTTTGAGCTCCTCTGGGTTTGGGGAGAGGGGCGCTTGGGCTGCCCCTCCATGTTGCACCGGAGCATCCTAGCCGGAGAGATTGGAGCCTCCCTTTGAGTTGGCTGGCTCCTCCTCCTCCCGCCTCCAAGGGGCGGGGCACTGCAGGCTCCTCCCCCTTCCTCCCAGCTCAGGTATTCTCTTTTGGCCATCTGCAGAAGTCAACTCCCCCTTCTCATTTGGAGGCCGCCTCCTCCCCTCCTGCAGCTCCCCCAGCATGCGGGCCTGAAGAGGCTTCCTTCTCAGTCCATCTTTGGCCAACGCCCAAAGGTTTGGCCGGGTCTCTCGGGACATCCTGGGAGACCGGGAGGCTTTACCAAAAGTCCTTGCCGCTCCTGAGACAGCGGAGAACCAGCGCGCACTGTGCGCACAAGCCCACTGCAGGTGCTCCCGGAAAACAGCTGACATCCCTCCAGAAGTTTCCTCTGACCATCCACACGGGCAAGACCAAGTGGATGAAGACTGCCCATTGCTCAGATTTCAGCATGCCAGCACAGAGCTTGCTCCTAGTAAAGATTTATTGATCAGTTGATTGAGTAGGGAACTTCCAAGCATTCCTGCTGAAAAGGCTAGAACCTGAGTAGATATTTGGCAATGGAAATACAGGTGCCAAGAGAAACTTCTATGGAATGCAATTCCAAGAAAACTGTTTGCATGTGGGATGAGAAATAAGTGCCCTCTCTGAACCCTAATATCTTTAAAGATCAAAGGGGAGCAAGAGTCTGTGGTAGTTTTGTTCCATTTCAATCCTCTTAGAAGACAAAATGAGAAAGTCTGAGGGCAATACTAGGAAGGAGAGGGGGGGGAAATGGAGGAAGGTCATGATTGAATAATAGAGGCACATAAGATGAAGAGTATGCAGACACAGAGGAAGGTAGAGAGAGAACCCGTATCCCATGACCATCATTATCTGACCCAGATAAAGGAAAATCAAATACAATTATACACACAGACACAAAGATTTGGGTACAGAAATACAGTAAGCTCAAAAGGGAAATAAGAGTGGATAGTAGTGTGGGAGGAGAAGATAAAGGTTTAAAAAGGAGGGGAGGGAGATGGGTAAGCGAAAAAGAAAGGAAAAGGAAAGGAAGAAAGAGTAAGAATGGTGGGCCAAGGGTGGAGTGAGGAGAAGAGTACCAAAGAAATAGGCTATATAGCATATAAGACCATAAATGTTAGGAAAAAATCACAAAGATTCACCAAGAGTTAACATGAGGGGCTGGAGCAAACCCCATTATTTAGCAGCCGAGTATTTCTGATGGTCTCAATGTCCTTCCTGTCTTATTGGGACCAAAAGGGTTTGAGCTCACGATGGGCAAAAAGCCAGGAAAGAAGGCCGGAAAGTGGAGTTCCCTTTTTTCTTCTTGTGATTGAGATCGACTTCTTGTCTTGCTACGCAGGAGCCCCAGAGAATGGAAAGTCAAGATGGGTACTTCCTGGTTGTCATGCTGGGAACAGGAAAGAGAACCTCAGCAGTAGGACTCGGGGACCCTGCTTGCTTCCAGGAGTGAAAGTCCTAGGCTTCTTTCTGGGCTTCATTCCACGTGATTCGAAAGATGCTCCTCGGGCTCCCCTAACCCTAAATTCTCCAACATTTAAACGCAAGTCTAGTTACACGCTAAGTGTCACCTTGGCCTAACTCTGAGGTAGAAAGCAGAGCTCCTAACATTCCAGGGAGCTGTACGGAAAGCTCTGAACCACAGCTGGCTTGGTCTTGGGTGAACAGCTTCTCTGGGGCGTGGGAAAGCTACGGAGGCCCTTCCAGGGTGTTCCCGGATAGACAGGCTGGGAAAGGGCCTTGGCACACCAGTTTGAGCACCAGTCTCCCTCGCTCTGAGGGTGGTGGCTAGATGAGCCTTTGCCAACACAAAATCTGAGGTCAATTGCTTGTGCTTAAAGAAAACAATCCACTTGTGATGCAGGCCCTTATTCATTCGCTTTTTGTTCCTCCTTGAACGTGGGAGCGATTGTTGTGTTCGTGCTCGTGGACTTGGAATTAGCCTTTCAAGGCAATGAAGTCTTTGCCCACACCCATTCCCCTCAGCGTCTTTGATGCCCACCATCTGGGGGAACCCTAGGACGGACCAGTCAGTACATTTAGGAGGTGGCATTTGTCTCCAAGGCAGAGAACCTCAGCAATCTCTGATTATCTTGAGAGCAAGCCTAGAAGAAGGGACTGACTGCCCAGGACTACAGTAAAAAGACCCGAGACCAGCACTGTAGAGAGGCACAGAGAAGGAAGATGGCCCCAAGTACTGGAGACTGTCCCGGCAGAATAATGAGCCAGGGGTAGAGGCTGATCTCTTGCACCGTGCTTCCCTCCCTTCCGTATTCCATGCACTCCTCTTCAGAGCCTCACCCTCCCTTCAGAAATTCCCTTGTTGGGTCTGAAGAGCTGGCTGGAAGGTCAAGAGAGGAGTTTGGAGAGCTCCTTGGAGCTCAAGCTCCCTGTTGAAGTCTACTTGTTTGTGGGCGAAGTGCCTTCTGATGGCGGGAGGACAGAGTGGAGCCTTTGGGGAGGCTGGAGCATGCCAGGGGCAACCAGGCAGGTAGTCTGGAGAGAGTGCCACCCGGCGGACAAGCCAGAAGTTTCTCTGCTTGGATGCTAACTAGAGCGCATACCGCCACAGGGTAGGCTTCCCCAAAGCAGGTCCTCTAGACCATTTACACCACAGTATCCTTGCTGCAGTATGTGAGCTGTCCACACAGAGAGGAACGTGCCATGCCCAAGCCTCTATGGGAGCCACACTAAACATGCTCTGCCCAGTTTTCATCGTCACAGGGAAGACCTGCTTTTAGACCATTCCCTTCCCTCCCCAAGCTCCCTTCAGTTCTCTGGTCTCCTGTACCCTTACATGGCTAAGGCCTTGGCCAAAGACATTCCTTAAATGAAGAAAATTCTGAGTTCCATTCCTAGGATTGGAAACAGCAAGGCTTCCCAACCTCCCCTACCTTCCGAGAATAAGGCTGGACCCCATGGCAGAAAAGAACTGGATTTGCACTGGGGATCAATGATAGACGAGCTATATGCCCTCGAGGAGTTCACCTACCCCTCTAAACCTCAACTTCCCCATGTGTTAAATGGGGAAGACAATCCTCATAGCCCCTACCCCCTCAGGATTGTTGTGGGGAAAGTCTTGGGAATCATGAGCTAATAGCACTGGATGATTCCAGCTTCCCTCAGCACCTCAATCGGCTCAGGAGCTGCCCTGCCCCGCCCCGCCCCATCTCCTGTACAGTAGCCAAGTCACTTACTTCTCCTTCGGGGCTTCAGGTCTCGATTCACTGGGGGTGGTTCCAGATCTTTGGGGAGCTCTGCCAGGGGATTGGAGAGGCTCTCAGGGCTGTTCATGGCAATGTAACCATCAGCATTGCTTTCTGGTCCAGAGCCAGCAGAGGAGATGCTGGGGTGCATGGGGACATAACTGTCTTCAGAGCTGCCCGGCAGGGAGAATGGTGGCAAGGTGAACCGACAGGGCTGCAAGAAGAAGGAAGTTGGCACCTCAGATCCCTGGTCTATCGCAGACCACTTGGGGCCAATGGGCATGAAGGCTGCATAGACCTGCTGAGAAGTGGTCAGAGAACAATAAACAGGGGACCCTTCCTCCCCTGCTGCCCTCATCTTGGCCAAGACATGCATCCAGGCTTCCCCATGTTTCAGTTAAGATGGAGGCCAGCAGGGTTCAACTTTCTGAAGAGGCATGTCATCACGGGCTGGCCCCAGGGAGTGATGGTCAACCGCTGGGCCTCACAAGGATATGCCCACATCAAGAGAGGGCAGCGTGATTGGCCCAGGGAAAGGAGCTCCCCTTGAAGACATAGAGGCTAAACTAGTCAAATGCTGGCCCAAGGAAAGCAGAGGAAGGTAAATGTGCTCCATGGTTTGGCCCAAATGCCAAACCTCTTTTAATGAGAAGCCAGAGTAAACTTTCCTATGTGCTCTCCGAAGCACTCCACAGACATGATCTGGCTTGGCTCTCAGAAGCCCCCATGAGTTGAAACCTTTGACACAGAGGGGAAGCATCTTGCCCATATAACTGGAAAGTAGAAGAGGCAGATTTGACTGCTAAGGCTCTCTGAGCTGGAAGTCCAGTGGCATTGGGCTTTGTTGGGCTTTGGCTTTTCCCATCAATGAAGTAGCACCTTCCAGCTAGAAACACCCTGGGGAGTAAGGCAGGGACAGGAGAAGAGCTTGAGGGACAACCCCCAAAGATTCTGGGTTGGATCAACATCTCATACCCTATACCAAGAGAAATTCAGAATGGGTAAACAGCTTAAATATGAAGGAAACTATACGTAAATTAGGAGAACATAGAATAGTATACTTGTCGGATCTGTGGGAAAAGAAAGATTTTAAGACCAATCTAGAAATAGAGACTATCACAAAATGTAAAATGAATAATTTTGATTACATTAAATTAAAAAGGCTTTGTACAAACAAAACCAATGCAACCAAAATTAGAAGGGAAGCAACAAACTGGGGGAAAATCTCTAGAACAAAAACCTCTGACAAAAGTCTAATTTCTCAAATATATAAGGAACTAAATCAGTTGTACAAAAAAATCAAGCCATTCCCCAATTGATAAACGGGCAAGGATCATGAATAGGCAGTTTTCAGATAAAGAAATCAAGACTATTAATAGGCACATGAAAATGTGTTCTGCATCTCTCATAAATGCAAATCAAAACAACTCTGAGGTATCACATCTCACCCTTAGCAGATGGGCCAATATGGCAGCAAAGGAAAGTGATAAATGTTGGAGAGGATGTGGCAAAATCGGGACACTAATATATTCTTGGTGGAATTGTGAATTGATCCAACCATTCTGGAGGGCAATTTGGAATTATGCCCAAAGGGCTTTCAATGCCTGCCTGTCCTTTGATCCAGCCATACCACTGCTGGGTTTGTACACCAAATTAATAATAATGAAAAAGACATATACAAAAATAGTTATGCCACACTCTTTGTAGTGGCAAAAAAATTGGAAAATTGGGGGCTGCCTTTTGATTGGGAAATGGCTGAACAAATTGTGGTATATGTTGGTGATGGAATACTATTGTGCTAAAAGGAATAATAAAGTGGAGGAGTTCCATGGAGACTGGAACAACCTCCAGGAAGTGATGCAGGGTGAGAGGAGCAGAACCAGGAGAACATTGTACACAGAGGGATACACTGTGGCACAACTGAACATAATGGACTTCTCCACTAGTGGTAATGCAATTCTGAGGGACTTATGAGAGAGAGCACTATCCACACCCAGAGGAAGAACTGAGGGAGTAGAAACACAGGAGAACATTTCCTTGATCACATGGTTTGATGGGGATATGATCAGGGATGTAGTCTCTAAGTGATCACTCTAATGCAAATAGTAATAATATGGAAATGGGTCTTGATCAATGACACATGCAAAACCCAGTGGAGTTGCTTGTTGGCTATGGGAGGGTGAGGGAGGAGGGGGGAAAAGAATACAATCATGTAACCATGGAAAAATAATTTAAAGTAAATAAATGAAGATTCTGGGTTGGATCTCTTTAACACGGACCTCCTGGTGTGGCTTCAGACTTCCCCATGTGACATGGGATGCATTTGCTAGAGAGGGAGGCTTGGTTAGGAGTGCCGAGGAGTTTGTGAGAGCACGGCTTGCTTCAGTTTGGGGGTGAAGGGCCAAGTGACCCAGTCAGTTTGAAGAACAGGGAAGCTAGCAAAAGAAAATGAACAACTAACCAGCCGAACCCAAGCACTTCTCTGGCCCACCTGGAATTGCAAGAAACAAGATGGGGCTCTTACCAAATTCAAACTAAGCCTCTTATCGCGGTGGCATCGCAGGGAACTGCCTTCTCTGTCAGCTGCAAAGCAAAGCACACCAGACATGATCGTCAGTCACCTTACAGGGGGACCTCCCCAAATGAGGGGTCTTGTGATTGGGTCTGGATGGCACCTGATATCTGCCCTCTGCAGGAGATTCCAAGCCAGATGGGAACACAGGACAGGTGAAGGGGCCCAATGAGTCTTGTGCTCTTAAGCACCTCCAGTTGTGAATCCAAAGATGGATCGATCATAGCATAAAGGCAGATCGTTCTAGAAAGCCATCATCGCTGAGGCCTTGGATGGCCGTCAATCTCTAGGACCAGCCAATTCTAGCTTAATAACATCCCGCTCCCCTCATAGCCTTGACCCTTCCATGGCAGCTTCAGTGCGTGGAGGAGAGGCCCCCTGGCTGGGGGCTGCCCCAGAGCTGCTGCAGCAGAGCAGCCTGAGGGGAGTCCAATTCCGCATAATACAAATTTCCAGAAAGTGAGAGCTGTCTGTAATGGGGAACCAGTCAAGATCGCTGTGCTAGTGAGTCATAGAACCTGAAGATTATGCTTCGTTTAAGAGACTCCTGCTCGCCTCTCCAGCCTCCCCAACCAATATGCAGCCAACCTCTGCTGGAGGGTCTGAAGTGAAGGGAAACTGCCTGCCTTCCAAGCCATCCCCTTCCACTCTGGGACAGCTTGGCCACTTCCACCCATTACCCATTACCCTGGAGAAGATGTCAGGGCTCTGGTTGGGCTAGTGAAGCAACAGCAGTATCTTGGCCACACTAGTGGGGGCTCAGGAGCTGTGGTGCTGCGTGGACACTGGCTGTGCCACAGAATGCCTTGGAGCTAGGGGGCTTTTCTAGGGGCTCCCAGGGCACTCCATTCCCATGGTCTGTTCTCTGGGACCAAGCAGAACATGGTGAACCCTTCCTTCATTGGATTCTCTTCAGCCCTTGTCCTCTTCAACTTCCTTTGAAGCTTTGGACACCCGCCTTCTGGGCTCCCGTCCTCTTTCGGGCCACTCTTCTCCCTTGGCTTTGGTGGCATTGTTCTTTCCTGTTACTCTTCCTGCCTCCGATTGCTCTCCTCTAATATTCCCCGAGGCTCTGTCCTGGGCCCTCTTCTTCACTGTACCCTCTGCCCAGGCAATCTCCCAAACTCCCAGGGTTCAAATGATCCTGTCTACATGGAGGCCCTTAGCAGAGAAGCAGAGAAGAAGAACTGGTTTCAAGACAGGTCATTTGTTTTGGCCATAGCTAGTTGGATATGCCGGTGGGACGTCCAGGGAGAGACGTCCTGGAGGGAGGGGCAGATGTGGGTCCAGGGTCAGGGCTAGAGAGGGATCTGTGAGGCACATTCATTGTGGTGATGGTTAAGGCCCTGTAGCAAACAAGAGTGCCGAGGGAGAGAATGGCAAGGAAGAAGAGGAGAGGGCCATAGAAGAATGCCCACATGGAGAAAGCTGGGGAAGGAGGAAACCCCAGCTCATACCAGATGGTCAGCCTCCCCTCCCCAATACCCTCCTCCTGTCTTTCAGAGCACAGCCGGGGTCCCATCCTCCACCATTTGGGTTTCCCTGGCCACCACAAAGGATCTTCTCTCCCTTCTCCCCTTTGGAGCTGGACATTTAGCACAATACCTGGCATAAAGTGGGCGCTTAATAAATGCCCATTGACTGACTGTTGGCTGACTAATCCCACTCTGCCCTCCAGCCTTCCTTTCTCACTGAAAGAGCTGAGGACCCATGGAGGGGGGTGGATACTTACCCCGACCGCTTCTGACAGCATCTAAACTGGACAAGGAGATCCTTCTTGGAACTCCAGCCCACTGAGTCCTCCTGCCCCCACCACTGCTGCCACTGCCGCTGCCGCCACAGCTGCTGCTATGGCCGTCCCACAGAGGGGGCCTCTCCTCCGAGGAGCGCTGTTCCATGAAATGGATTGGTTTGGGAGGACGAGGGGGTGGAGTGTTGGGTATGTTTTCTCTTGTTATGGCACAGGAAAACATGGCGGGTCCCTTGGCCACCTGAAAACTGGGAGCTGAGGGGCTCCCCAGCAAAGGTAAAGGTGATGAGCAGTCACTGGATGGTCCCCCAAAGTTGCTACAGCCAACCAGAGCAGCGTGGCCCCCAGGGGACAGCCCATCCTGAAGTCCATTCCCGCTGCACAAAGAGGGCAGCGTGTGATTGGCTGCCTGGGCCTGAAGGGGATCGATGAAGACCTCATCTGACGACGTTTGCTCCAGGGATCGGTCGGAGTTGGACCAGGCATCACATCTGCTGGACGACAGGGGAGTGAATGACATGAGCTAGGTGAACACAGGAAAGACTACGATGTTCTCGGCTCTGGAGCCACAGCAAGAAACCCCACTGTGCCTCCACTGGCCTGAGTCCCATTGGCCTGCTGGCCTGGGCTCCCCAGGGCCCTGCTCGATTGGAGGGGTCATCGTGGCCTGCCAAAACAGTTGCGAAGGCTTCTGGGAGGCTGGCGATCTTTTCTGGGGGTAGAGCTTTTGGTATCCCAGTGAGGGGAATGAAAAGAGCACTAACTGCAGGGGTTGGGGGGCTCTGGGTTGGGAGTATGGCAGGCTCCACTGGCCCACCTGGCTCTGCTTTATTCTAAATGGAAGGCTCCCAAGGAAGAGCTTATTCAGAAGAAAAGAGGTAGACTGCATTGACTGGGAGGCAGGCCTGGAGGGTCAACTACAACCTCAGACCCTGCCTAGCTGTGTGACCCTGGGCAAGTCACTTAACTCCCATTGCTCAACCACCATTAATTACTCTTCTGCCTTGGAGCCCATGAACAGGATTGATTCTAAGGTAAGAGCTAAGGGTTTAAAAGAGGAGAAAGCACTCAAAGGAAGCCAGATGGTCTCCAAGGGAGATGGAATCCTTCTCTCTGCTTTGGGCAAAGAATGATGGGACAGACACCGTTTCTTGTCCCACTGGTCTCTGCAGCACAGGGCAGGGGGAGAGGCTGGGGAGGTAATGGCAAAAAGCATCCCTCCATCCAATTGTTTTGAAAGCTGATGATTTTTCAAACAAAAGAAGCGTGATGAAATCGGCCCGACTTGGCCTCAGCTGGGGATGGGAGGGACCCTGGAGGAAAAGGGTTTTGTCTGCCATCAAGTGCTCCACGCCTGAAGCTGGTAGGATCATTAGGGGGCCCAGAGCCCTGTCAGCCTCCGCCCTAATTCCCAAAGCCCCTATCCAGGCTACCTCCCAGCTGCTGTTCTCTTTCCTGGCCTCCCCCTCTCCTCACCAAAGCCCCGGAAAGGCCAAGGGCCAGATCCTTTTTCCTCTGCAATGTCCTGTGCCTCCAGGTGGCCATTCACTCTAGGCCTCCAGCAGCTCCCCTACCAGACGGCCTCACTGCTTTTCTCAGAGACTCCTGGCCTGGAAGCCTCTCTCCAGGCTGTCCCCTCTCCCAATTCTTCACACCAAGGCCAGACCCAGAATGCTCCACTCTGACCCTGTCTTTCTTCTCCTCCCGGACTTGCAGGGCCTCCCCGTTGTCCACCAAGGCAGAAGTGCCAGTCTGCCAGGGAGTCAACCAATCTTTCCAGCCTCACGGCCTTGGAAGGAGGAAAGTCCAGGCGGAAGCTGCCTCTCTCCTCAGCCAGCTTTGAGCTGTGCAAACCCAGGTGAGCCTCTCTCCCCGAGGCTCCCGTATTCCTGATATGGGTGTAGCAGTAGACGGCTCGGGCTGCTGGGAGCAGCCAGTGAGACCGTGTGTGTGTGTGTGTGGGGGACACTGACTCCCATTACTCCTGGGGAAAGTAGAGGGATTCTGCCAGTCCCCCCCCCCGCCTCGATGTCCCCTTCTTCCTGCTTTCCTGCCTGTCTTCCCCCTTCCTTTCTGCTTCCTTCTATAAACATGACTTGAGTACCCATGCTGGGGAAGACCTTGGGCCCTAGCTCTAAAGCCCAAAGGACACTGAGACGGCAGAGGAGAGGGCAGCCCAACAGGGTACACAGCTGAGGCTGAATATGGAGAAGAGCTCCCCACCAAGCACTCAATGCAGGTTGGAGCAGGGAGAAGGGGGAAAGCTGCAAGAAGGAAATGGCACCATAGCTGAGCCTTCGGGGCCCAGGAAGTCTTGGGCGGAGGCGGAAAGGAAGAGGGAGCTCCATGTGGGCAAAGGCGGCAGCCAGGACGCTCCCTGGAAGGGAGAGCGTGCAGAGCCCAGACTGGGAACAAAGGGCAGGCCAGCTCCTCTGGAATGGGGAGACTGACTACTTCCAGGGAAAGAGGGGTGAGTGGGCAGGCAGGTGGGGAGCCTTACTGGATAACGAGGCTTTGGAGCCACATCTACCAAGCTTAGCAGTTTGGAGTCCAAAGAGGCAAACAGAGGCAATCGACAGCCACTGAAGCTTTTGGAGCAGGGGAAGGGCGCGCTCAGACTTGCTGTTGTGTCAGCTAGGTGGGAGATGGATTGAAGCAAGGAGAGCCTGGAAGCCAGGAGATTGATCGCCCAGCAGGCTACCATCATCACCCAGGTAGAAGGGGATGGGACCAGAAAGAAGCAAAGAGAACTAAATGGAATGGCCAAAACACAGCGATGGATCTGCCATGGGGGAGGAAGGACCAGAGAAGAGTTGCTGATGGCGCCACAGTTTTTAGCCTGGGTGACTAGAAGGGTGGTGGTGCCCCCAAATAGGGAAGTGCGAGAGATGGGCAACTTCTGCTTTTCCACTGTAATGGCCAAGAGGGGCTGGTGGGCTTGATTCTGTTGCCTGCACAATGCCTCCTACTGGCATCAGCTTCAGGAATGCAATTCCCAAGCAAGCATCCCAAAGGTCTGAATTGGGAAGCACCTCCTGAGAGTCCTGGAAACTGGCTCTCAGAGGGAGAAGCATCCCCCCCTCCGAACGTGGCAAATGCCCCAAATCAGGGCTCACTCCTTGGTGGCACTGGGGATTTCTAGCCTGGAGAGTGTGTCATGGGCACTTTGCTCCCCTCGGGAGCCAGCAGTGCGGACTTACCTGCTGGAATTGAGCTTTCTTGTCTCACAGTGGGCCAGAACCAGATAGTCTGGCAAGGAGAGTGCTTCGGAGTCAGCTCTGGCTTCCTTACCAGGGAAGGCAGCTGTGGTAGAGTCATCAGCGTTAAGAGAGGAGTTGGCTACATGAGCCCCACGGAAGGAGCCGGCTGGGGAAGGCTGAGGAGATGAGGTGATGAGAGAAAGGCTCTCGGCAGAGTCTGTTTGGAGACACAAACACCTGGTTTAACATTTCAGAGCGTTCCCGAGACGCCAGTCGTCCGCCCACCACTTCGGAAGTACAGATTCCCATCTTTGAGCAGTGGATGCTGAGAAGGAGAAGCCAGAGCAATGTCCCAAGAAGGGAAAGAGATGCCTGATGGACTGATTCCAAGCAGCCTCCTGGTCAGACTCAGCCGCTCCCTCCCTGGCATCCCAAACCCAAGCTGGTGTCAAGTCTCATCCATCCCCGCCTCTCCCTTCCCTGGGCCTCTCCCCTCTCGGAGCTGCCCAGGCACCTTTATGAAAGCCCAGACGCGGCCGGGTCCCCGGCCTCTGACTCCCCAGTGAGGGACTGGCCCCCAGATGCTAAGCCCGCCGCCCAAAAGGAGACTCCAATGCACTTCCGGAAGGCCAGAAAACAATGCTCGGAACCTTCCCGGCCAGTGAGTCCTGACCAGAATTTGGGCTGGGAACAGATGGGGAGCTTCAGCCTTGTTCCCCAATACAGAAATCCCCCATGAGGAGAGCCCATCTCCCCTTCCTCTTCAGAGATGAGTTGGCAGGAGCCCGGGGGTTCCTGAGGTCGCCTCGCATCACAAGTCTAGCTGCAGAAACCCTAAAGCCCAAGATTTCACCATCCAAGCCTGCCACCCCAGATCCAAAGCTCCTGGCATGCCTCCCCGCCCCTCTCGGCTAATTCATTCTTATTGAGCTCAATGGCTGGATTCCACCATGTGACAAAGCCTCTCCCAATGATCAGCTTGCAGACAAGATGTCGCAGACGGACTTGGAACTGGGTGAATGGCAGGGCCCAAAAAGAACGATGAAGGGTTTGGTGCCAGCCTGGAGAGAAGCCTCTGGCGGAGAGAGACTTAGCAATGCACACAGGAAAAACCCAATGGCTGAAAAACGCCCACTTCCCGGATTAGGCAGCACGGCCAAAGCAGCAGACCATCAAGCTAGCTGCCGATCTTGGATGGGACCTGCTGACGGACTGGCGTCAAGGACTAGGCCAGGACATTAGGTAGCCACCATTTGGGAACAATTGTGCCTACTGTCAGCATCGAACATCGATCTGTTTTGCCAGATTCAACGGAATCCAAAGGAGAATCCAAAGGTCCACGGTTTGGGTGCAAAGAGCTTTGGAGTGCCAGAGGGGACAGGCACTGGGTTCAGTCAGAGCTCCTGGATTCCAACCCCAGCTCTGCTGCCTTTCGAGTCTGCCTATGAATCAGGGCTTAGACTAGATGGTCTTGCTAGGCATTGGGGATACAGAGAGGAAATGGAAATGGGCCTTGCCCTCAGAGAGTCTGCATTCTAGCACAACCTAAACACACTGAATGGGTCCACCCAAAGTAAGCTTCCAAGGCAGAAAGGGAAGGGCAGGGTGAGGAATCCGGAAAGCCTTTCCATAGGAAGTACCAGCTGAGCCGATACGGATTTAGGAAGTCAGGCCTGTGACCAGCAGAGTCTCCAGGAAAAACGTCACGAGACCCACTTGGAAGCTGAATCTGCCTCATGCACGTTTTCTCCATCACTTTCTTAAGACTGGGAAATCCCCCAAACAGTCCATGGGGTCTGCGTTTGGAG
Organism: Monodelphis domestica; assembly: GCF_027887165.1. NCBI lineage: Eukaryota > Metazoa > Chordata > Mammalia > Didelphimorphia > Didelphidae > Monodelphis > Monodelphis domestica. The sequence continues at coordinate 87,021,307 of NC_077235.1, forward strand.
TGTTCGCCCAAGTGGGAATGATGGACCAATCAGAATTCCGGAGCTAGTACCCCTTGAAAGGGGATGGAACATTGGGTACACAGTCCAGCGAAAAGACCAGTTGGGCTAAAATGCCAAGGGCAGGGAGGGCAGGCAGGCCTATGTCTGGGGAGGTAGACTGGGAATGCCAAACAGAGCTTGGACTCTACCCAAAAAGCAATAGGAAGCCACTGAGGCTTCTTGAGCAGGGGAGTGACTTGGCCAAATCTCTGCTTTCACAATTGAACTCTGATGAATTGGAACTGGAAGAGATGTGAAGCAGGGAAACCAATTGGGAAGCTAGAGCAATAATGCCCAGGAGAGGTGCTATCTGGGTGAGTGGAGAGAAAGGGGAGAAGGGAGGGTGAAAGGAGAGGGAGGAGTCTCAGATGACTGAGGAAAGAGAAGGGTGCCCTCAACAGAACTAGAGAAATTGGAAGGTAGGGGGAGTTAGAGAGGAATAGAATGAGTTCCATTATGGGCATGTCAATCAGATTGGAGCTCAGAGCTGGCCATAGGTTTGGGAGTCAGTCAACAAGCACCAGAGTGCCCTGCAATGAAATGGTGCTTAGAAGCAAGTGGCAGCTGCCTGCCAATGCTGATGTGGAAAAGGCAATGAGCTGGGCATGGAATGGGCACCCAGTCCGAGGGCTGACCAGGGGCCTCCCAAATGGGGAAAGACTCAAGGAAGGCAGGCATCTACCAGGTTGGGCACTACTCCCTGGAGCCAAGCTTCTGAACCTCTGTTTGGGGCACAGAGTCCCCTTTTAGAATCACATTTTCACATAGATAAAATCAAATGCAAACGATGACAAAGGAAACCCGTTCTATGGAAATAGTGAGCAGATTCTCTTTAGGACCCCAACAAGTTTGCAGATCTCCTGAAATCTGTGCCCTCTCAGCCTAAGGACCCCTGCTCAGGAGGACCCATGGGCAGATATAGCCAAGAAGCCCAGAGGGGACCCTAACCCTAACCTTAAATAGTCAACCTGCTTTCTCTACTTTAGTGGCCTCCCTACTCTCCTACCAAACCCTTAACTCCAGCCCGGCATATTGAGGGCAACTCTTGAGGAGCTTGGCCCTAGATCACAATACTCAGACGACTTAGAAACCATCAGCTAAGGATGAGGTGATGTTCCATAGGAAGAGCCCCCTCCCCCACCATAGGCACTTTTCCCACCCTGTTCCTCCTAGACCAGTGGTGGCAAACCTTTCAGAGAAGGAGTGCCAGGCTCCCCCCATCCCCCTCAGACCGAGTACCTTGCCAGCCTCCTACCAGAGACTGAGTGCTGTGCCACGCTCCACCCCTCCCTTACTCCAGACATGGGAAGGAGGAAGCACTCCCATTGGGCTGCTGGGCAGAAGGGTGATATGAAATAATGCCATTAGGCATGGTAGAGAGGGGAAGGGGAGCAGCTCCATCCAAGTCTCTCTGCCTTTCTAGTAACAAACTGGGGGGGGGTAGGGGGAAGGGTGTCCCGTGTGCCCACAGAGAGTGCTCTGTATGCCATCTTAGGCATCTGTGCCATAAATTCACCATCACTATCCTAGACCCTAATGCCAGGGGAATTCCTCCAGCAGGTTCTGAAAAAATAGCTCCTACCTGTGCTATTGGTCCCCTGCCCGAAGTTACAGATCTGACTGATATTGTGCACCCAGACATGCATTTCCTCTTCAGTCTTGGCCACCAAGTAGAAAGTGCGGTAGACGGTCTTGACGACAAACACAAAGTCATTCTGAAATTCCCTCCGGATGAAGTCCGGCCCTGCATACTTGCGCACCTCCCCCTCACTCAGGTCAATCACTCGAATAGGCTTCTTCGAATGGTCACTCCGATAGTACTCCAGAACATCGGGATTCCCACTCATCCGACCATGCCGCAACACAAACCACCGCTTCCGCCAGGCCTGCAGAGAGACATGTCAACACAAGTGAGATTGGGAGTGTTGGGTTGGACTTGTGTCTTGGCCCCTGTGAGGGGCTTGCTTGAGAATCATCCCAGCCTTGGAACACTCTCCAGAAGGCTTGTGGTTAAACCTCCTGGGATTTTGGGGTACCCTACATATGTTCTTATCTAGCTCCCCAAGGAGATCTGGAGTGGGTAGTGACTTAGAAAGGTTTGGAGAACCAAGTAGAGAGTACAGAAGCTTCCTTGGGGACTTCAGAGAACAAGAAAGGCTCAGAAAGTTGGGCAGGAAAGGGCAAAGACTCTGCCCTGTAGGTGAAATCTGGGTGGAGGCTAAAGGAGGGATAGTGCCAGCCCACATTACTGTGTGCGCTAAGGCCTTGCCAAGAGATCACTTGAACTGTCTTCAGCTGTCGTTGCATTTTCCATTTCAAAGGGCTGTTTTAAGATCATCTTGCTCTGGAGGAGAGATGAGCAGTTGCTGATCAGGGTGGCTAAAGAAAACAGGGGCATTGGTCTTTCAAAGGCTCTGATGCTGGTGTTCTCTTCCTGGCAGTTTTCTCCTTGTACTCCCAAGGAGAGAGTGAATTAGACAGATGGTTAAGACAGAATAGACAAAGAGATAATAAACATCCCAAGAAACTCCTGCTTAAGACAGCCAAAGGACATTCATTCATAAGGGAAGCTGTTACTGGCAGCTGGGATCCAAAGGAAAGGACTAGGCTATCTTAGTGCCCCAGAGGCTAAGCCCTGAGATAAGGTGAGTTAGAAGGGACCTTGATTAACCAAGTCTGGAAATAAGATCAAGCTTTGGTGAAGATGAAATTGAGATGGGAGTAGTTAGGTTGCTCAATGGACTGGAGCTGGGAGGTCCTGGGTTCAAATGTGACCTCAGAAACTTCACCCCCATTGCCTAGGCCTTACAGCTCTTCTGCTTTGGAGCCAATACTTAGTATTGATTCTAAGACAGAAGGTGAGAATTTTTAAAAAGACAAATTGGATACCAATCAAGAATTATTCACGAAAAAGTTAACAATTATATGTTAGGCTCCAGTATTTCATCACTTTTCAAAAGTGATTTTTAGCTGTTTTAATTTTATTTTAAATGCTCTACAAAATGCATGGTTCTCCTCTTGTAAGAATTAAAATGAAATCTCAATAATAAAAATATTATATTTTAGGAGATTTATTAATGATCATTAGAAATAAAGGAATAAAAGGGATACAAAATAAAGACCACATGCCCATGGCTGATTATATATATATATATATAGTAGTCTCTCGGTGATCGAGAATGACTATTGACTTTGTGCAGTTTCATCTACGGCGTACCCTCATGTGGCTTTGGAGTCCAAAGGCTGAGGCGCAGAGTCTGTGGCACATGAGGCCTGGGATGCCAGTTGTTACGGGAGGTGCGGTTGTGGCCTGGTGTCGGCGTTCACGCACAGCAGCAAGACGTCGACGTCGCTCATCTTCAAAGGTGGCAGCAGGATGGTGAATGTGGGTTCGCCAGCTGCTTCTGTCAGAGGCAGCGAGTTCTAGTTGCTTTGGTGTAATGCCAGCCCACTTCAAGTTGGACTTTAGCTGATCCTTGAATCTTTTCTTTGGCCGGCCTTGTTTCCTGAGTCCAGCTGACAGTTCACCATAGAATACCTGTCTTGGTATTCGCTGTGGGTCCATGCGGATGACGTGTCCAGACCATCGTAGCTGGGTTTTGAGGACCATTACTTCTATGCTGGTGGAGTTGGCTCTGTCGAGGACTTCCTGATTGGTGATTCGGTCCTGCCATCGGATCCTCATGATTGACTGGAGGGAGCGTTGGTGGAATTGCTCCAATTGTTTCATGTGCTTCCGGTACAGTGTCCATGTCTCACAACTGTACAGGAGCGAGCTGAGGACCACTGCGTTGTACACTTTGAGCTTCGTCGCAGTGCTTACACCTCTGTGTTGGAGGACTTTGCAGTGCAGCCCCCCGAGTGCCTGGCTGGCCTTTTGGATCCTGGCATTAATCTCGTGGTCTAGGGACCCGTCGTTGGCGATGGTGCTGCCCAGGTACTTGAAAGTGTTGATGTTAGAAAGCTGTCTGCCGTCGATTGTAATGCAATGTAATGTAAAGGTTAGTTGGCCTCCCTGGTGCAGGTTGGAACAGCATCTCTGTTTTGCTGAGGCTGATAGTCAGGCCAAACAGTTTTGTTGCGGTGGAGAACCTGTCCACAATGGTTTGGAGATGATTTTCTTGGTGGGCCATGAGAGCACAGTCATCTGCAAAGAGAACTTCCAGGATGAGTCTCTCTGTTGTCTTTGTTTTTGCAGTCAGGTGGCAAAGCTCGAATAGTGAGCCATCCAGTTGGTATTTGATGTAGACGCCCAGGTCTAGATCCATCACAGCATGTCGTAATGCTTGGGTGAAAAATAGGTAATAAAGTGGAGGAATTCCACGGGAACTGGAACAACCTCCAGGAAGTGATGCAGAGTGAGAGGAGCAGAATCAGGAGAACATTGTACACAGAGACTAATACACTGTGGTACAATTGAAGGTGATGGACTTCTCCATTAAGGTCAATGCAATGTCCCTGAACAATCTGCAGGGATCTAAAAATACTATCCACAAGCAGAGGATAAACTGTGGGAGTAAAAACACCGAGGAAAGGCAACTGCTTGACTACAGGGATAGAGGGGATAAGACTGAGGAGAGACTCTAACTGAACACTCTAATGCAAATACCAACAACAGGGAAATGGGTTCGAGTCAAGAACACATGTGATAACCAGTGGAATCATGCGTTGGCTATGGGAGAGGGAAAGGTGGTGGGAGGGGGGAGGAGAGGAAAAGAAAATGATCTTTGTTTCCAGTGAATAATGTATGGAAATGACCAAATAAAATAATGTTTAAAATTTAAAAAAAATAAAAAAAATTTAAAAAAGAATAAGTCAGGCCAGACTAATCTCATCTTTTCTGTGTGATCAGGTTCCTAGAGCGGGCGAATGCCATAAACACAGTCTCTCTTGATTTCACAGGACTCCAGATGTTTCCTTAAAGGAAAGCCAACATTGGGCTGAGCAGGAATTCAGCCGATGGTGCATCCCTGGTGCTTATTCCAAGCATTTCCATTTCTCCAGCCCAATCGGAGTGCATGTCATGCTTCAGAAACAATGGGACTTGACCTTCCTTTGGTCACCCTAGCCGCCCATCATCCCTGGCTTTCTGGAGCAAGCCCCAGCTTCGCTCATTACTCTCAGCTCGGCAACATCCTTGCTTGCTTGGGCCTCGTAAGCAAAGCCAAAAGAAAATCTGTGGAGTCTCACACACAGCCTGACTACCCCGTGATGTCCTCTTGCTAATTTCTGTCCCCTGCCCCATGAGCCTGGCTATTTCAACCGCAGGAAACACTAGAAGGGCCAGGACACTGGTCAGGACGGCAGGCCAAGGTCTATATCAAGCAGCCAGGGCTAATGTGTGGCAGAAGGCTGTGCCAACCTTGGGGATGCAGTCTCCCTCCCCGGGTGAATTAGGAATTGGCCCCTTGTTTCAGGTCCCCTAGTGATCTCATTAGTCTCTTCTATTTGACCAGGAAGGCTTATTTTCATTTGTATTACATGGAAAAGCCATTTTCACCTGGTTTTTACCACTCTGAGTACCAAATTCTCTCCCTCCTATCGCTCCATTGAGAAGGCAAGCAACTTGATACATGTGCTACATGTGCACTCACGCAGCAAAACATATCTCCCCATTAGACAGGTTATAAAAGGGAAAGAGACAAAACTCTCCAAAAAGCTTGGATCTGCATTTCGATTCCATCAGTCCTTTCTCTGAGGGGGATAGCATTCTTCAGTCAACTTGGAATTGTCTCAGACCTTTGTGGTGCTGAGCAATGCTAAGTCATTCACAGTTGATCGCTGTACAATATTCTGTTGCTGTGTCCAGTGTACTCCCATTCTGCTCACTTCACTCTGCATCTGTTCATGAAGGTCTTTCCAGATTCTTCCAAAAGTATCTCGCTCATCACTTCTTAAGAGGCCTCTATGTGGTACAACGGAGAGAGTCCTGGCTCTAGTCAGGAAGGCTCATTTTGGGGAGCTGAAGTCTTAGCCGCTGCCTAGCTGTGTGACCCTGGGCAAGTCATTTAACCTAAGTTTGCAACTGAGGCATATGTAAAATAATCTGGAGAAGGAAACGGCAAACTACTCTAGTAGCTCTGCCAAGAAAACCCCAAATGGGGTCACAAAGATTAGGACTGAACAATATTCTTTTTGTTTTTTAAACCCTTACCTTCCGTCTTAAAATCAACACTTTGTATTGGTCCCAAAGCAGAAGAGTGGTATGGGCTAGGCAATGGGGGTTAAGTGACTTGCCCAGGGTCACACAGCTAGGAAGTATCTGAGGCTAGACTTGAACCCAGCACCTCCAGGCTCTAAGCCTGTCTATCCACTGAGCCACCTAGCCCCCCTCCCCAACTATTTCTTATAGGAAAGTATAATATTCTATCACATTCATATACCACAACTTGTTCAGCCATTCCCCAATTGAGGGGCATCCCCTCATTTTCCAATTTTTTTGCACCACAAAAATCTCAGCTATAAATATTTTTGTACATATAAATCCTTTTCCTTTTTCTTTGTTGATCAGTTGTGGTTTGAATTTTTGTGAAGCTGTAGTTCCCTGCTTAGAAAAAGGTAGTAGTAGTAGTAGTCTCTCGTTAGAAAAAGGTATATTCTTTTCTATTCCCATTCAATTTTCTCCAGAGGTCTATCATATCTAACTTTTCTAAATTCTATTCATCTCCTAAACTTCTTTCTTGTTCATTTTTTTGGGGTAGATTTACCTACTTCAGAGAAAGGAAAGTTGGAGACTCCCTACAAGTATAGCTTTATTGTCTCTTTCCTCCAGTAACTCATTTAATTTTTCCTTTAAGATGTTGGATACAATAACATTTAGTACTTAAGTGTTTAGTGTTGTAAATGCCAAAACTGTAAGGATAATTTTAGTGTTTTGACTTAAAAATCTAAATAAGTGGTTGCCATGGGGAAATTCCCAAATATGAAAATACCCAAGTCATCTGGGATTTATGGAGATTTTAATTAATAAAGAAAGAAGGAATTAAGGGAAGGAGAGAGATCGAGAATTAATTTAAACTGCTCTGGCTCAGGCTGAGCCAAGCAGTAGCTAAAGGCCTAGGCCAAAGTGGCCTCCCTGAGCCTAAGGGAGAGCGAGTCAGTCTCACCACAAGACCTTCTCCAAGCAAGCTCCAGTCCTCCACTGAATCTCCTGAACTCCAATTACCTTGAACTGACTTTTTACCTTTCCTTTTAAAGAAAATTGTCTCTTATGTCACCTCCCTTAAATTTTCACCTCTACCAATCATAGTAGATGCTTTTTTCCAGGACTGCCCATTCTTAGTTTTCACCACTCTTTAGTTCACACCAGTCCTGGAAAAAAGCATTACATGTCTACCTGTTTCCAGATATGTAGCTGCCTTCATTTGATGGGGCCTTTATGAGAAATCCGAGGATGTGAGGCCCATGAAGGAAAGCAGTCATGCTTGCCTGAGATTGCTGGCAAGGCCCCAGGCTCTCAGCCAAAGGTCATCATTAAACCCAGAGCCCCCTCACGCTGAAGAGCAAAGAAGTCATCGTAGCATCATGACTGAAAGTACCAAACCTTTCCCCAAGCACAGATCAGCAATCACAGTTCCTCAACTTGCTCACACCTATAAAAGCAACCCTGGTAATGTTCACGTGGGGAGTCATTTTCACAAACATCCTCCTGTGGGAAAATAACACCCCCAAGAATGCTGTAATGCTTAAGATTTTACCCTCTAGAAAAGTCTTTGTCTTTGTCACGATAAAGGAAGCTCATAACTCCCAGTCATGGTGCTGCAATTCTTCGACTCCATCCTTCTCAGGCATGCCAGACCTAGTCTTTCCTGCCCTTCCTCTTTATCTCATTCCCTCTCTCTAGTCACTAGTCTCCCAGCAGGCTGACTCTCTCTCTCCATGGCTGCAATGGCCCTCAGAGCCAATCACTCATCACCATGCTTCCCATACATGACTGTGACACCTGGACTAGCTAAAAAGAAAAATTCCATTCAGAGTAACTACAGAATGTATAAGGCATTAGGGAAGATGTCTGCACAAGAACATTGATAGCTGCACTCTTTGTGGTGGCAAAAAACTGGAAAATGAGGGGATATCCTTCAATTGGGGAATGGCTGAACGAATTGTGGTATATGTTGGTGATGGAATACTATTGTGCTAAAAGGAATAATGAAGTGGAGGAATTCCATGGAGACTGGAATGTCACATCCCCTCCAGCATTCATTACTTTCCTTTGCTGTCCTGTAAGTCAATCTGCTAGGTGTGAGGTGATACCTCAGAGTTGTTTTGATTTGCATCTCTCTGATTATCAGAGATTTAGAACACTTCTTCATGTGCTTTTTAATAGTTTGGATTTCGTTATTTGAAAGTTGCCTATTCGTGCCCCTTGCCCATTTATCAATTGGAGAATAGCTTGATTTTTTTGTACAATTGATTTACCTCTTTATAAATTTGAGTAATTAGACCTTTGTCAGAGAATTTTAAGAAGATTTTTTTCCCAATTTGTTGCTTCCCTTCTAATTTTGGTTGAATTAGTTTTGTTTGTACAAAAACTTTTTAATTTAATATAATCAAAATTATTTATTTTACATTTTTTATTTTTCTACATCTTGCTTGGTCTTAAAATCTTTCCTGGGGGACTTCCGGGTAAACATGGCTGCAATCTAGACGTGAATCGCTTCCTCTCCCTAGCACCGAATGAAATAGACTACCTCAAAAGAGCATAAAAATCATCTTTGGAAGAACAGAGGGACTCTCCAGCACCCCACAGAAACAAAGGTACGTGGGGTTTGAACATTGCCACACTATAAGAAGGAGGAAAAGCTTGCACAAAAACGTGAACTAAGCTGCCCTTCCCCCTCCTCTCCCACGGAACCAGAGTAAGGGCTCAGAGTGCTCACTGGGACAGTGAGTGAATGAGGAACATCTCTGTCTGGGGGGGCACACCAGGGTCCTTGGGATCTAAGGACTGCTAGGGAAGGACCTCTCAGGGTGGCTTCACTAGAGAACTAGAGAGCGCGCAGACCACAGGGCCCCTGCAAACTGCAAACAGCATGGAGTCTCCAGAAACTGTAAAAAATGGCCTGAGACCAAAGCTCTGCTCCCCGCTGTAGTGAGGGGGGAGGCCACACCGGGCTCCCTGGAAACTGACAGGGACTACCAGAGATCCACCCCTCAGAGAGGTTTTACAGGAGATTCCTGCACACCTGTGAGAAGAGACCACAGAGCATGGGGGCTGGTGCGCTAACAAACCGCAGAGGCTGGGAAGAATTAGTCTGAGGCAACCTAAATCCACAGAAAACCTGCCCATATCACCCAGACCTCTGACCAAAAAGGAAAGGGGGGGGAACCCAACAAATGGATCGCTCACACTGCCCAAAACCAAACCTCCAAGTAGAAAGGGAAGAAAGTGACTATTGAAAACTTTTATGGGGGGAATACACAAGGGGCAGAAGAGAAAGAGGATGGAATTCAAACAAAATCAAAACATGCCCCCCCCAAATGGAAATTATCCACAAGCTCTGGAAGAACTCAAATTGGAACTTATCAAAAAGATGGAAACCTTCTGGCAAGAAAAATGGGGGAAAATTCAGAAAGAGGTCAGCAGCCTGACAGACAAAACCTCACAATTGGAGAAAGAGCTGGAAGCCTCTAAGAGAAGGGCAGACCAAGCTGAAAAGCAAAACCAGTCCCTAAACACCAGAATTAAGCAACTGGATGACAGCGATCTTGCAAAACAGCAAGAATTAATAAAGCAAAGTAAAAAAAGTAATGAATTAGAAGAAAACATAATATATCTCACTGACAAGGTGACCGACCAGGAAAACAGAGGAAGGAGAGACAACTTGAGAATCATTGGTCTGCCTAGACTAACAGAAGAAGAAATAGAATTCTTAAATAATCCCATATCAGAAAAAGAAATCCATCAAAGAACTCCCTAATAAAAAATCCCCAGGACCTGATGGATTCACAAGTGAATTCTATCAAATATTCATAGAACAGCTAATCCCAATACTATACAAACTATTTGACATAATAAGCAAAGAGGGAGTTCTACCAAATTCCTTTTATGACATAAACATGGTACTGATTCCAAAGCCAGGCAGGTCAAAAACGGAGAAAGAAAATTATAGACCAATCTCCCTAATGAATATAGATGCAAAAATCCTAAATAGGATACTAGCAAAAAGACTACAGCAAGTGATCAGGAGAGTCATTCACTATGACCAAGTAGGATATATACCAGGAATGCAGGGCTGGTTCAATGTTAGGAAAACCATCCACATAATTGACCACATCAACAAGCAAACCAACAAGAACCACATGATTATCTCAATAGATGCAGAAAAAGCCTTTGATAAAATACAACACCCATTCCTATTAAAAACACTAGAAAGTATAGGAATAGAAGGGTCGTTCCTAAAAATAATAAACAGTATATATCTAAAACCATCAACTAACATCATCTGCAATGGGGATAAACTAGATGCATTCCCAGTAAGATCAGGAGTAAAACAAGGATGCCCATTATCACCTCTACTATTTAACATTGTACTAGAAACACTAGCAGTAGCAATTAGAGAAGAAAAAGAAATTGAAGGCATTAAAATAGGCAAGGAGGAGACCAAGTTATCACTCTTTGAGGATGATATGATGGTCTACTTAAAGAATCCTGGAGAATCAACCAAAAAGCTAGTCGAAATAATCAACAACTTTAGCAAAGTTGCAGGTTACAAAATAAACCTGTATAAGTCATCAACATTTCTATATATTTCCAACCCATTTCAGCAGCAAGAATTAGAAAGAGAAATCCCATTCAAAATCACCTTAGACAAAATAAAATACTTAGGAATCTATCTCCCAAGACAAACACATATGAACACAACTACAAAACACTCTCCACACAACTAAAGCTAGACTTGAGCAATTGGAAAAACATTAACTGCTCATGGGTGGGACGAGCTAACATAATAAAAAATGACCATCCTACCCAAACTTATCTATCTATTTAGTGCCATACCCGTTAAACTAACAAGAAACTTTTTTACTGAATTAGGAAAAAACATAACAAAGTTCATTTGGAAGGACAAAGGATCAAGGATATCCAGGGAAATCATGAAAAAAATACAAAGGAAGGTGGCCTTGCAGTCCCAGATCTCAAAGCAGTGGTCATCAAAACAATTTGGTACTGGCTAAGAGACAGAAAGGTGGATCAGTGGAATAGACTTGGGGTAAGTGACCCCAGCAAGACAGTATATGACAAACCCAAAGACCCCAGCTTCTGGGACAAAAATTCACTATTTGATAAAAACTACTAAGAAAATTAGAAGATGGTATGGGAGAGATTAGGTTTGGATCAGCACCTCACACCCTACACCAAGATAAACTCAGAATGGGTGAATGACCTGAATATAAAGAAGGAAACTATAAGCAAATTATGTGAACACAGAATAGTATACTTGTCAGATCTTTGGGAAAGGAAAGATTTTTTCCAATTTAAACATTATTTTATTTGGTCATTTTCAAACATTATTCCTTGGAAACAAAGATAATTTTCTTTTCCTCCCCCCTCCCACCAGCCCTCCCCTAGCCGACGCATGATTCCACTGGGTATCACATGTATCCTTGATTCAAACCCATTTCCGTGTTGTTGGTATTTGTATTAGGGTGTTCATTTAGTCTCTCCTCATTCATGTCCCCTCAACACCTGTAGTCAAACAGTTGCTTTTCTTCGGTGTTTTTAGTCCCACAGTTTGTCCTCTGCTTGTGGATAGTGTTTTTTCTCCTAGATCCCTGCAGAATGTTCAGGGACATTACATTGACACTAATGGAGAAGTCCATTACATTCGATTGTACCACAGTGTTTCAGTCTCTGTGTACAATGTTTTCCTGGTTCTGCTCCTTTCGCTCTGCATCACTTCCTGGAGGTTGTTCCAGTCTCCCTGGAATTCCTCCACTTTATTATTCCTTTGAGCACAATAGTATCCCACCACCAACATATACCACAATTTGCTCAGCCATTCCCCAGTTGAAGGGCATCCCCTCATTTTCCAATTTTTGGCCATCACAAAGAGCACAGCTATGAATATTCTTGTACAGGACTTTTTCCTTATTATCTCTTTGGAGTACAAACCCAGCAGTGCTATGGCTGGATCAAAGGGCAGACAGTCTTTTATAGCCCTTTGGGCATAGTTCCAAATTGCCCTCCAGAATGGTTGGATCCATTTTCAACTCCACCAGCAATGAATTAATGTCCCAACTTTGCCACATCCCCTCCAGCATTCATTACTTTCCTTTGCTGTCATGTTGTCCAATCTGCTGGGTGTGAGGTGATACCTCAGAGTTGTTTTGATTTGCATCTCTCTGATTATCAGAGCTTCAGAACATTTTTTCATGTGCTTATTAATAGTTTTGATTTCTTTGGCTGAAAACTGCATGTTCATGTCCTTTGTCCATTTATCAATTGGAGAATGGCTTGATTTTTGTACAACTGGTTTAGCTCTTTATAAATTTGAGTAATTAGACCTTTGTCAGAGGATTTTGTTATGAAAATTGTTTCCCAATTTGTTACTTCCCTTCTCATTTTGGTTACATTGGTTTTGTTTGTACAAACCCTTTTTAATTTGATGTAGTCAAAATTGTTTATGTTTTGCTTGTTTTTAAAATCTTTCCCTTCCCACGGGTCTGACATGTATACTATTCTGTGTTCACCTAATTTACTTATAGTTTCCTTCTTTATGTTCAAGTTGTTCACCCATTCTGAGTTTATTTTGGTGTAGGGTGTGAGGTGCTGATCCAAACCTAATCTCTCCCATACCATCTTCTAATTTTCTTAGTAGTTTTTATCAAATAGTGAATTTTTGTCCCAGAAGCTGGGGTCTGGGTTTGTCATATACTGTCTTGCTGGGGTCACTTACCCCAAGTCTATTCCACTGATCCACCTTTCTGTCTCTTAGCCAGTACCAAATTGTTTTGATGACCACTGCTTTGAGATCTGGGACTGCAAGGCCACCTTCCTTTGTATTTTTTTCATGATTTCCCTGGATATCCTTGATCCTTTGTCCTTCCAAATGAACTTTGTTATGTTTTTTCCTAATTCAGTAAAAAAGTTTCTTGTTAGTTTAACGGGTATGGCACCAAATAGATAAGTTTGGGTAGGATGGTCATTTTTATTATGTTAGCTCGTCCCACCCATGAGCAATCAATGCTTTTCCAATTGTTTAGATCTAGTTTTAATTGTGAGGAAAGTGTTTTGTAGTTGTGTTCATATAGTTCCTGTGTTTGTCTCGGCAGATAGATTCCTATGTATTTTATATTGCCTCAGGTGATTTAAAATGGAATTTCTCTTTCTAATTCTTGCTGCTGAAATGGGTTGGAGATATATAGAAATGCTGATGATTTATGTGGGTTTATTTTGTATCCTGCAACTTTGCTAAAGTTGTTGATTATTTCCACTAGCTTTTTAGTTGATTCTCTAGGTTTCTTTAAGTAGACCATCATGTCATCTGCAAAGAGTGATAGCTTGGTCTCCTCATTGCCTATTTTAATGCCTTCAATTTCTTTTTCTTCTCTAATTGCTACTGCTAGTGTTTCTAGTACGATGTCAAATAGAGGTGATAATGGGCATCCTTGTTTCACTCTTGATCTTATTGGGAAGGCTTCTAGTTTATCCCCATTGCAGATGATGTTGGCTGATGGTTTTAGATATATACAGTTTATTATTTTTCGGAAAGACCCTTCTATTCTTTTTTTTTACTTTTTAAACATTATTTTATTTGGTTATTTACAAACATTATTCATTGGAAACAATGATCATTATCTTTTCCTCCCCCCACCCCCCTCCCACCACTTCTCCCATAGCCGGCGCACAATTCCACTAAGACCCTTCTATTCTTATGCTTTCTATTGTTTTCTTTCTTTAAATATAAAACCCTTACCTTCTGTCTTGGAATCAGTACTATGTATTGGCTCCCAGGCAAAAGAGTGGTATGGGCTAGGCAATGCAAGTGAAGTGACTTATCCAGGGTCACACATCTGGGAAGTGTATGAGGCCAGATTTGAACCTAGGACCTCCCATCTCTAGGCCTGGTTCTCCAACCACTGAGCCACCCAGCTGCCCTCTTTCTAGTGTTTTCAATAGGAATGGGTGTTGTATTCTGTCAAAGGCTTTTTCTGTGTCTATTGAAATAATCATGTGATTTTTGTCAGTTTGCTTGTTTATATGGTCAATTATGTGGATGGTTTTCCTGATATTGAACCATCCTTGCATTCCTGGAATGAACCCTACCTGATCATAATGAATAACCCTTGTGATGACCTGCTGGAGTCTTTTGGCTAGTATCCTATTTAAGATTTTTGCATCTATATTCATTAGGGAGATTGGCCTATAGTTTTCTTTCTTTGTTTTTAACCTGCCTGGTTTTGGGATCAGTACCATGTTTGTGTCATAAAAAGAATTTGGTAGAACTCCCTCTTTGCTTATTCTGTCAAATAGTTTGTAATATTGGGATTAGTTGTTCTTTGCATGTTTGATAGAATTCACTTGTGAATCCATCTGGACCTGGTGATTTTTTCTTAGGTAGTTCATTGATGGAGTATTCAATTTCTTTTTCTGATAAGAGGTTGTTTAGGTATTCTATTTCTTCTTTGGCTTATTTTTATTTTAAGAGATTTTTTCAATGAGAAGAGTAGGAAGGACAGATTAATAAAAATGTTTGTTAACTGAAGAATACAAATAATAGACTATTTTAAAAAGAAAGATTTACCTCATGGAGACATTCTAGTCTCTATTTTGAGGTCTAATAGTTAGAATCATTACAATAGAAACCAATACCACGGCAGGCATGATCCTCTTGCAACCTGGTATGCCAGGGATTCTGATGTTCCCAATTCCATAAATTTTGGGCACTGGGGCTTCTTTTCCATCTCCTCAATTTGATTCTAACCCCTTATCTTCTTGTCCAGTTGACCAATATTCTTCCCTATGTGAAATGTTCATCCAAATAGTTTTCTAATAACCAAGTGCCCTACTAACCAAACTTTGAATGGCTTTTCCTAAATATGTTGGTTTCCATGTAGCACCAAATTCTCAAAAGTCCATATTGTATCCTACTAGCAAATGGGATCTTCATCAGAGCTCTAACATTCTTCTGTTTGGGGTATTTTTCTGTTGTGGGGACTGAATATTAAACACCCTCCTTTTTTAAAAAAAATCAATTTTATTTTCAGTTCTGATCTCTCTCTCTCTCTCATCTATTGAGAAAGCAAGAAAAATAAAATGTTACAAACATGTGTAGTCAAGCAAAACAAATTTCTGCATTAGCCACAACCAATTCAATTCAATAAATTCAATCCAATAAATATTTATTAAGCCAGACACTGTGCTAAGTGCTGGGGATACAAATAAGACAAAGAAAGGCAAGCCCTGCCATCAAGGAGCTTATGATCTAATGGAAGAAAATAATACATTGAAAGAAGCTAAAAAGGAAAGGGATGGCTACCAAGGGGTATGACAGTCAGTAGAAAGGAAACTAAGCATTGACCTACTCTGCAAATCTTGACCATAAATGAAAAAAGGGATATGTTCTATCATAAAGGAGTTTGAAATATTCTTAGAAAGAAAACCATATCTAAAGAGACTTTTTATTTCTTGAATACCTTCAACAAGAGGAATGCAAGATGAGTGAAGCAATGTGAGGCCAAGAACAGCAGTAGAAACTGAGCAACAGCAAAGGGACCCCAGAGAGAAATCTTTTTAAATTACACAAAGAAGATAGGCATGAAGGTTGAGGGAACAGTGAAGAGGTGGACTTGTGGACACAGCCCGAAAGCACTCTGCCAATAGGTGAAGCAATGTTTTTTGTAGGACCATATTACAAGGAGAGTGCTGTGGGGTGGGCCAGTCTCCCACAGGGGATATGGTCTTGGAGGTGGGACAGTGTCGGCAGAATGATGGATGGGACACAGCTTTCGCATTCAACCCCCAGCACAGGTTTCACAGGATAAACTGCTCCCCTATGGCTGAGGTCTGACTCTATTGTCTACCCTCATGATCACACATCTACTTGGCACACAGTTTCATTCTCAACATACATGTCTCCATGGAACCTAATAACAGACAGAAAGCCTAGGGATATAGTCAACAAAACATTGTTGCTAAGTACAGGCTCAGAGGGTAGAAACAACATGACCCAGATATAGGTTAGGGAATTCAGAGCACAGATTTGCCAGTTTTTATGCCTAGAAAATAGGGTCCTACCTAAGTGGGTATATAAGAATCCTTAGGTTTAATTTTGTAAGTGGGCTCTCCTGGTAATATCCTGGGGGGACAGAGTGGGACATCTGTATTAACCCTGCAAGCGTGTTGCTCTCATCTATTTTTCCTGGGGCTAAGTAAGAATAATAATCATGGCAATTCCAATAATAAAGGGATGTTAATAATGAAAGTCACTTGGAGGGGGTTCAGTGGGTGTTTCCATCCTTCCTGGGGGCTACTTTATAGCCCCTAGTTTCCAAGTGGCCATGTCAAACAGCATGGTCTTTTATGGCTCCCAGCAGGAGAGCAGATCCATAAGATGGGAGAGGGGAATGGGGTGTTACAGGAGAATATGTGGCATTCTCAGTTCAAATTGAGCTCTGTTATTAAGGGGAAGATGACTCCAATGGAGTCTTGGGAAGAGAGAAGAGCCTGCAGGGAAGTGGGTAAGAAGAACGGTGGAAGGATTAAAAGGGAGGAGGGGTACAGGGACTCCTTGCTTTGATGGTGAGAGGGTTCCACGAAGGAATGCTCCTACAGGTGAAGAGAGATGCTCTTTGAAGGGCAATTAGGACTTCATGCTAAGTGTTGTCTGAGGGACTTGGTGATTTGAAAATATCACTTCTTAACTTGGCAGAGAGAAAATTGGAACTCTGGGGAGCAACTGAAAGCTAAAGTAATGAGAGGGCATGAGCCTAGGGAAGAAATTTGGAGGCAAATAGAGAAAGAAAGCAACCAGATGGAGGGTATAGAACGGTGGTAGGATACATATTAGGGACATGGGGGGGGGTCCTACCATAGGGCAATGTCTTCGCTGTCACATACAGGAACTGGCATTATTTTGGGAGTGAGGCACAATGGTACATGAGAATATGCAGACCAAACTCTATAAGACCAGGGCAAAAACTGTCTAGAGGGAAGAGCCTGGAATGGACATCATGAGGAATACAGACAATAGAGAGAGATTAGATAATAATAGAGGTCCTGAACTAGAGAATGAGGGTCTAGACTAGACAGAGAGGATGGATAATGAAGGCAGAAATCCTTTTTAGATAGTTGTGCAAAAAAAAAATTTAAAAATTTAATGAATAGGACCAATTGATAGGGAGTAACATGAGGGATCAACTGAGAGAGGGGAAAGAATGAAATAAACAGATAAAATCAGGAAAGAAAAAGAAATTAATAAGCAAAACTCCAAGGGAAAAGATGCAACAGACAGAAGAGGGGAAAGTCAGTGGGAATAGGGGCACCTTTAAAAAAAACTTAAGCTAAAAAACTGAAGAGGCATAATATTGTGTTTACAGCAGAAGAGGGAGGGAATTACCACTGGATAGACCACAAAGAAAGGGCAGAAACCCAAATGAAGACTTAACCATGAATTCTTAAGTAATAAGTGGGTCAAAGAACAAATAGAAACAATTCATAACTGTGTGAAAGAAAATGATGATGAAATGACACACCAAAATTTCTGAAATGCTGCTCAAGGGGAAGAAATCATATCCCTGTTCATATACATAAACAAATAGAAAAAAGATACGATGGCACTAAATTTGCATTTGAAAAATTAAAAAGTGAACCAATTTAAAAAACTAGCAATGAGCATAAAAAGGAAATATCAAAATTAAAGTATAAATTGAAAATATAAAAATGATCACTATACTAAAAGCTGGTCCTTTTAGCTAATTAATTAAAAAGAAGGTGAAAAGCCAAATTTTAAAGAATAGCAAATGAGCAAGGTGAAATCACAGAAGAAATAAAGAGAATGATCAGAACATATGTATAGTTTTTATGCACAACTAACAAAAATGAGAACACAGAAGAAACAGATCACTTTCAAAAATATAAATACCCAAACCATCAGAAGACCAGAGAGAAATCTTATCAAATTATTAGCTGATCTCAGAAAAGGAAATAGATATAGTGATAAAGAGATTATCAAAGAAAAAAGCTCCCAGTCTTGATGGATTCATAGGAGAATTTTATCAAATTTTTAAGGAACAACTAATACCTATACTTTACAAATTACTCTCAAAAATGAAAAAGGAAGAACTCTACTAGAATCCTTTTACAAGACAAGTAGAGTCCTAATGTCTAAATAAAGGAAAGACAAAACACAGAGGGAAGATTATACACTAATATCATTAATGAATATTGACTCAAAAATTTTAAACAAAATCTTGTCAAGTAGACCATAGTGTATTCCAAGAAATTATTAATTATGACCAAGTGGGTCACATTAAAAACAAAGACATCCCAAATCACATGATCATCTCAATAGATGCAGAAAAAGCTTTTGACAAAGTGCAACACTCTTTTATGCTAAAAACCCCAGTTTATATACATATCAAGAAGAGACCCTTTTATTCAATATCATAAAATCATCTACTAAAACCAAAAGCAACATATGCAAAGGGGATGCACTAGAATATTTCCAGTTACTACATGAGCAAAGCAAGGATGCCAACTCTCTGTACTCTTATTTTATATAGTTCTGGAAATGCTAGCAACAACAATAAGACAAGAGAAAGAACTTAAGGGTATAAAGATAGGAAAAGAAGAGAGAAAATTATTCCAGTTTATTGATTAGATGATTTACTTGGAAAATCTTAGGGAGTCAACAAAGATACTTATTAAGATGTCTATCATTTGGAGAATGGCTAGACAAACTGTGTCTTTTATAATGGAATATTATGGTGCTGTATTTGATGAATACAAAGAAGCAGGAATGATCTATATGAACTGATGCAGATGGAAGTAAAAGCCAAGAAAGCCATATGCACAATAGCTATAACAATGTAAATAGAAATAACAGGCACACACAAAAATCAAAAGTGAATGTAACAAACTTATAAAGATCAAGACTTGAATGGAAAGATACTCCTAACTTTGTGGTGAAAGGTTCACAGTTGTACACATTGCAAGTTTCCCAATTTTTTAATGTAGCAATCAGTTGTGCTAATCATTTTTTCCTTCCTTCCTACTCTCCTTCCTCTCCTCCTCTTCTTCCCACTTCCTCTTCTTCCTCTCTTTCTTCTGTCTTTTTTTGCCTTTAAAATACTAGTTTTTCCATGACATGGGTCTCTAGGAAGGAGGAGAGGAATACTGAGGATAATTATGATCATATAAAAAACACAATACACCAATAAAAATACTTTAAAATAAGTAAGTAGAATATTAATATACACTAATGCTGTTCATTTGTGGGGGTTCATTGTATATCCTGAAACTTTGCTGATGTTTTTCATTGTTTCAATTAGTTTTTAGTTTAATTTCTAGAATTCTGTAAGTAAACCATTCTATCATCAAAAAGTCAGTTTAGTTTTCAATCACTGCCTCCCTTATTCAACCTTCACTTACGCAAGTCACTTAAACCCTCTAGATGTCAGTTTCTGACTCTTTGGTAAAATGTAAGTATGGTATTTGTACAAAAATAGTTCCAGTAGCTCTTTTTGTGCTGGAAAAGAATTGGAAATTGAGGGGATGCCCATCAATTAGGAAATGACTGAACAAGTTGTGATATACGATTGTGATGGAAAATCACTAAACTCTGAGAAATTACTGGGGAGGAGTGGTTTCTGAAAAACCTGGGAAGACTTCTATGCACTGGTGAAAACTGAAGTAAGCAGAACCAGGATAAGCAATATTGCTAGGATGATCAACCGTGAAAGACTTCGCTACTGTATAATTGAAAATGTTATCCTAAAAGAGAACTACATTTCCTGGGAGCCCACTGACTTCCTGCCATTACATACTTCCTGTAGACAAAGGATATTAATGAGTGGGCAGTCCTCTTGGGGTTCTTTCTTGGGCTTACAGCCAGCATGGTGGCAGTGGTAAGGTAAGCACAGGGATTTTAAATGGGCTAATCAGCCTTGGGCACATGGTCTTTATTTTGTATCCTCTTTATTCCTTGATTTCTAATGATCATTAATAAATCTCCTAAAATATAACATTTTTATATTTGAGATTTAATTTTAATTTTTACAATGATGGCAACCACTTGGAGAAAAAAATTCTCAATTTTTTTTGAGATAGTCTAGATAAATTTTAAGCCACATTTCTCCTGCCAAGGCTTTTCTCCTACCTCACCCACCCACCCTCTCTTGGGAGCTACTGCCTTTTTCTTTCCCTACTTTTTGCCTGGTTGCCCTCCCTACTGGCTGAGCTATTTTTAGCTGGGGGACTCTTGGTGAAGAAGAGATGAGCCTCTTCTCTCACCCATCTGCTTGAGCCCATGTTCCTCAGTTCCTCGCTGCTGCCTCTGGCATTGCTGTTACAGATACTGCTTGCTCCTACTCCTGAATCCTCCTCCTTATCTCCAGACCCAGCTTCTCCTGCTTCTGAATCCTCCTCCTGATCTCCCACCCCAGTCCAGCCCCAGCCCCAGTTCTGCTGGGCTGCTAGTAGCTGCAGCTGTGTCTTCAGAATCACAAACTAGCTGATAAAAACCAGGGTGCATTTTCCTTAGGCAACAATTAGCCTCCTAACTCCCTCTCCATGTGGCTGGGGAAACTAGCATTTTACCTCAGGGGGAATGGAAGAAGGAAGTTACTCTTCTAAACAGGAAGTAAATTACAAGCATGGCATACTCTTTGAAAAAGCAGTACCTTGCCTATTTCAAACAGCTTCTACCATTCATGAATGCACTGATCTTTTCACTTATCTTGTCTGAGATTCAGGGGGAAAATTAATCTCCCTACAACCCTTTGCCATTTGGGCCTGCCCAGTCTCTAAGATTCATCCAGTTTGAGATTTCTCAAATCCATGTTCTCCCTCACTATGGGAAATACCACAGTTCTGACAAAAGGAATCTGGACGGATAGAGAAATGAACTTTAAAGAGACTGGAGGTGGAAATTTTAAACCCTTTTAGACTCCATTTTTTAAAATAAAAGTCTCCGTATCTTATTACATTTTGTGGATTATCTGCTTTAAGATTTAATTTTGTTGTTTTAAGTTCATATATTCTATACTATTCTGTTACACTGAATCATTTTAATCTGTATTTTAACTACTGTTATATTCTGTTACCTTTCCCCTATAACTATACTAAACAAATATCATTGAATAAGCCCATAAAAAACCCAGCTTTTTCTTCCATTTTGGTTTTGTAAATTGTCACATAGATGATGGATGGGCTTCATCAAAAATGGTTACAATTGTATGACAACCTTTGGAAAATTTAATGAACTAAATAGCTCAAATTGATTTTAAGGGGTCTTTAAACATGATTTTTAGATTTTTTTCAAGAACCCTGACTGATCATTTTGCCTGCCTCTGAGTAATTTGTAACAAGAGCCAAGGTCCATTTTAGTAGCTGAAGTGAAGTACAATTATAATCCCTACATCCGCATTTGTAAAAATGTGACTGGATGGGGCATAACAGTCTCATACCAAAGAAGGTGGGAAGTTGATCCCAGGGCATGGTACCCCTGGATGGCTCCCAAGAGGGAGCATCTCTCATTTGCAACCCTTCAGTTTAATTTACTTCCACCAGAACAATCTAGATTTCTTAGTACTGATCTAGACCCAAATAAGTTTTACTTTATTTAAAAATATCTCAACCAAGGTTGAAAGATTTACTACACCTGAAAAACCTGTGACAAGTATCCATTAGCTTTAAATGTCATAAAGCAGACTCATGTAAAATATGATAGTGGGTTTGTTTGCTATTGTTATTAAATGGACTATTACAACTTTGGGGATTTTGATACTTTTTGAATGTGCATTACCTGTTGTGTTACTGTTCTTTATAAAAAACTGTTACTTTGTGAAAATCATTTGTACTTACAGTAGATCATGGCCAGGTTTGAAGGAGGACATGGATCTCATTTTTTGGGTGAGAAAACTTTGCAGTCTACCTTTCCTTAGCTGACACAGTGTGTCAATGATTGTAAGCTATATCATTTTTTATTTTAAAAACTTTATTACTGTTTTTGCTTGCATGTGCAATATATTATTTCAGTTTTATTTTTCTCCTCTTTGTATTTAAAGTATATGTCACCAGTATTAAAAGATTTTCTTTAACTTTTTTGAATTTGCAGCAATATAAGTTTAAAATACATTTGTTCTCATATTAATACATACCCAAAAAGTTTTAGACTATAAAAATCAGGCCATTGATTGTTTAAAAACATTATGGGACTTTGCTTAATGATTCCATCTGATTTCAGGATAAGGGAATACAAAAAGAGCCATTGCACAATGCAAAAGAAGCACAAAGCTACTTACATAGTGCCAATAGAGTACAAAGTCAGAGAGCAAACCGATCCTATGAGGATTGATGACATTTTGCTCAAAGAGCACAAGGACTGGACTTCCAGGTAAGCGTGGTGGCAGTCTAAACACAAGTCACTTCCTCTCCCCAGCACACACCGACAAGAACTACCTCAAAAGACTTTAAGAATCATTTTCAGAGGAGTGGAGGAGCTGTACAGTAGGGCGCAGCATTGAAGGTGTGTGGGATTGGGGCTTTTCCAGTCTATAAGAGGGTGAAAGGGCTTCCACCCAAACGCGAGCTGATTCACCCTCCCCCACCCCCACCTACAGAGCCAGAGCCAGAGCCAGCGCACGCCAAGACGAGCAAGAAAGGGGCACCTCTGGAATGATCAGGGGTCACCTCTGGGTCCTTGGGAGCTGACTGGGACCACAGGGGACCCACCCCTGAGAGCAGCTAGGCAGGAAAACCCAGCACACAAGAGAGCTCAGACCTTGGGTGCCTGGAGTCAGCATGCTCGCCAGAATCAGGGACTGGGTAAGGAGTACTTCTAGAGTGAGAAAGGAGTACTTCTAGGTCCTTGGGAGCTAACAAGGACCATTGGAGAACTACCTCTGAAAACAGCTAGACTGGAAACCCAGGTGGGCAGAAGAGTGAAGACCTTGAGTGCCCCTGGGAAAGTAGCACCAAGAAGAGCTGCAAAGGACTGTGGAGATTCAACAGCTTGCCTCAGGCAAAATTCTTGCTCCTTAACTCCATACACAGAGAACCTGCCCAGCTGACTCAGAAGACCTGGCAGCTTCCACACTAAAAGACAGCAAGGCCTGGAACACAATATTCAGAATGGCAAGAGAACTGGGACTTCAACCAAGAATCACCTATCCATCAAAACTGACTATATACTTCCAGGGGAAAGTATGGGCATTCAACAAAATAGAAGATTTCCAAGTATTTGTAAGGAAAAGACCAGAACTAAGTGGAAAGTCTGATATACAAACAGAAAGATCAAGAGAAATATGAAAAGGTAAATATGAAAGAGAGGGAAAAGGAGAAAAATGTGTTTTTTTTTACATTCAAACTCTCTTCTTTAAGGGCTACAATTAGATCAAATTATATATATATATATATATATATTAATATATGGGGGAAATTTTACTTGTAACTCTCAAAAATGTTTTCATTATTATAAATAGAAGAATCATTCATAGGAAAAGATTGGGGCATTAAAGGCTATAAAATGATATAAAAAAAGGGGTGGGAGGGAATCGATGATGGTACTAAGAGATACTTGAAGAAATAAAATAAATAGAATAATCTTTGTCACACAAAGATACACATGGGAAGGGGAGGGGGAAAATACTCTTATAAGAGGGAGAGGAAGAGAATGCTAATAGGTAATACTCGAATATTACTCTCAGTGAAATCAATTCTGAGAGGGAAGAGCATCTAGATCCATTGGGATCTTGAAGTATATCTTATCCTACAGGGTAAGGAAGAAGGGAAAACTAAGGGGGGTAGGGGGAGTTCAAAAAAAGGGAGAGAAGGAGAAGGGGGAAGGGAATTTAACAGACCCTAAAAAAACAAGAAGGTAACAAAAAGGGAGGGGCCAGAAAGGGAAGCATATCAAGGGAGGGGAATAGGGGGATTGATTAAAAGTAAACCACTGGTTTAAAAGGATATAGCAAAAGAAGAAATGTCAGAACTAGGAGAGGATATCAAAATACTAGGGAATTCAAAAGTGACAATCATAACTTTGAACGTGAATGGGATGAACTCACCCACAAAACATAGACAAATAGGAGAGTGAATTAGAATCCAGAATCCTACCATATGTTGAAATTAATAAAATCGAAAGTGATAGAACTGTTGAACTAATAAACAAGACTAGAAGCTGGTACTTTGAAAAAAACAGACAAAATAGACAAAGTACTGGTCAATCTAATTTAAAAAGGAAAGAAGAAAAACAAATTAACAGCATCAAAGATGAAAAGGGGGACCTCACCTCCGATGAAGAGGAAATTAAGGCAATCATTAAAAACTATTTTGCCCAATTACATGGCAATCTAGGTGATATGGATAAATATTTACAAAAATATAAATTGTCTAGATTAACAGAAGAAGAAATAGAATTCTTAAATAATCTCATATCAGAAAAAGAAATCAAACAGGCCATCAAAGAACTCCCTAAGAATAAATCCCCAGGGCTTGATGGATTTACAATTGAATTCTATCAAACATTCAAAGAACAGCTAATCCCAATACTATACCAACTATTTAACATAATAAGCAAAGAGGGAGTTCTACCAAATTCATTTTACAACACAAATATGGTACTGATCCCAAAGCCAGGCAGGCCAAAAAACAGAGAAAGAAAACTACAGACCAATATCCTTAATGAACATAGATGCAAAAATCTTAAACAGGGTACTAGCAAAAAGACTCCAGCAAGTCATTATGAGAGTTATTCACTATAATCAGGTGGGATTTATACCAGGAATGCAATGATGGTTCAATATCAGGAAAACCATCCACATAATTGACCATATCAACAAGCAAACCAACAAAATTCACATGATTATCTCAATAGATGCAGAAAAAGCCTTTGACAAAATGCAACACCCATTCCTATTGAAAACACTAGAAAGTATAGGAATAGAAGGGTCTTTCCTAAAAATAATAAACAGTATATATCTAAAACCATCAGCCAACATCATCTGCAATGGGGATAAACTAGATGCATTCCCAATAAGATCAGGAGTGAAATAAGGATGCCCATTATCACCTCTATTATTTAACATTGTAGTAGAAACACTAGCAGTAGCAATTAGAGAAGAAAAAGAAATTGAGGTTATTAAAATAGGCAATGAGGAGACCAGGCTATCACTCTTTGCAGATGACATGATGGTCTACTTAAAGAGTTCCAGAGAATTAACTAAAAAGCTAGTGGAAATAATCAACAACTTTAGCAAAGTTGCAGGATACAAAATAAACACACATAAGTCATCAGCATTTCTATATAGCTCCAACACATCTCAGCAGCAGGAATTAGAAAGAGAAATTCCATTCAAAATCACCTTAGACAATATAAAATACTTGGGAATCTATCTGCCGAGACAAACACAGGAACTATATGAACACAACTACAAAACACTCTCCACACAACTAAAACTAGATCTGATCAATTGGAAAAACATTAACTGCTCATGGGTGGAATGAGCTAACATAATAAAAATGACCATCCTACCCAAACATCTATTTATTTAGTGCCATACCCACCGAACTTCCAAAAAATTTCTTTATGGAATTAGAAAAAACCATAACAAAGTTCATTTGGAAGGACAAAAGACCAAGAATATCCAGGGAAATCATGAAAAAAAATACAAAGGAAGGGGGCCTTGCAGTCCCAGATCTCAGACTATATTATAAAGCAGCGGTCATCAAAACAATTTGGTACTGGCTAAGAGACAGAAAAGAGGATCAGTGGGTAGAATTGGGGTAAGTGACCCCAGCAAGACAGTATATGACAAACCCAAAGACCCCAGCTTCTGGGACAAAAACCCACTATTTGAGAAAAACTGCTCAGAAAACTGGAAGACACTGTAGGAGAGATTAGGTTTGGATCAACACCTCACACCCTATACCAAGATAAACTCAGAATGGGTGAATGACTCGAACGTAAAGAAGGAAACTATAAGTAAATTAGGTGAACACAGAATAGTATACATGTCAGACTTTTGGGAAGGGAAAGATTTTAAAACCAAACAAGACATAGAAAGAGTCACAAAATGTAAAATAAATAATTTCGACTACATCAAATTAAAAAGGTTTTGTACAAAAAAAACAATGTAACTAAAATTAGAAGGGAACCAACAAATTGGGAAACAATCTTCCTAACAAAAACCTCTGACAAAGGTCTAATTACTCAAATCTACAACAAGCTAAATCAATTGTACAAAAAATCAAGCCATTCTCCAATTGATAAATGGGCAAGGGACATGGATAGGCAATTTTCAGTTAAAGAAATCAAAACAATTAATAAGCACATGAAAAAGTGTTCTGAAGCTCTGATAATCAGAGAGATGCACATCAAAACAACTCTGATCACCTCACACCTAGCAGATTGGCTAACATGACAGCTATAGAAAGTAATGAATGCTGGAGGGGATGTAGCAAAGTCAGGACATTGATTCATTGCTGGTGGAGTTGTGAATTGATCCAACCATTCTGGAGGGCAATTTGGAACTATGCCCAAAAGGTGCTAAAAGACTGCCTACCTTTTGACCCAGCCATAGCATTACTGGGTTTGTAACCCAAACAGATAAGAACAGATAACAGATAAGATTAGGAAAAAGACATGTACAAAAATATTCATAGCTGCGCTCTTTGTGGTGGCCAAAAACTGGAAAACGAAGGGATGCCCTTCAATTGGGGAGTGGCTAAACAAATTGTGGTATATGTTGGTGATGGAATACTATTGTGCTCAAAGGAATAATAAAGTGGAGTGGTTCCATGGAGACTGGAACAACCTCCAGGAAGTGATGCAGAGCGAGAGGAGCAGAACCAGGAAAGCATTGTACACAGAGACTGATACATTGTGGTACAAGAGAACGTAATGGACTTCTCCATTAGTGTCAATGCAATGTCCCTGAACAATCTGCAGGGATCTATGAGAAAGAACACTATCCACAAGCAGAGGACAAACTATGGGAGTAAAAACACTGAGGAAAGGCAACTGTTTGACAACAGGGGCTGAGAGGATATGATTGCGGATGTAGACTCTAAATGAACATCCTAGTGCAAATGCCAACAACGTGGAAATGGGTTCAAATCAAGGACACATGTGATACCCAGTGGGATCTCGTGTCGACTATGGGAGGGGTGCTGGGACGGGAAGGAGGAAAAGAAAATGATTTTGTATCCAATGAATAATGTTTGAAATTGACCAAATGAAAATAATGTTTAAAAGTAAAAAAGAAAAAGAGCACAAGGACTTACTCATGTGTGAGACTCGAGGTTGCAGATGTTTAACACATGTTAAATGCTGGTCTTCCTTGTACCACACACTCTATATCAAATACATGACATCGATTATTCTGGCTCCATCCTGGCTCCCATTTGCTCCTATAATCTAGTCCCTTTTCTCTCTTATAGTATGGCAACTTCTTTTAGTCTTGGCTGTAAGTGGGTAAGTGAAATATTACTGCATTTTGTCCTACAGACTTGTGGGATAAGAAATTACTTTAATTGGGCCCTGCATAGACCTGTTATAGATTTATTTGCTTTTACTTAGAATTTTTACATGTAAGACTTTGAATAGTCTATATTTCATCCAGAAGTTATTTTTTCTCTTTTTTATGTTTTTGATTTCTCTTGCCAATTGATTCATATACCTCATAACTCAGCCATGTATCCTTAAATGATCCCTGTGTTTTTCAATCACCCTTTTCAGGGGGGAATGTATTATTATTCTAAAATGCAAAGTTTAAATTCTTTTTGAGAGTAATTTTAGTTTAAGAAACATGCTACCTCTCCAAATCTAGAAAGTGAACTGCTTGGAGAAGGCACCATGAGGATGCCTACACAGACCACATGCTGCACCAGAAGATCCAGAGTAAACTTTGGGATGTGGTGATTTAAACTGTATGGGATTGAATGCATTTGTTTTTTGTATGTATACTCTTATGCCAAAGGGGACTGCACCCCTAACTGGCTTTTTGTCAATGCACCTAGAAATCATTGGTTTTGTTCTTTTTTCCTTTTATCCCCAAATTATTGTAATTTCAAATTTGGTTATGTTTATAAGATGCATTGGAGACGTCTTCCATGGATCTCGGGGGGGGGGGGAGGGATGTATAATTGAAATATCCGTTACCCTAAAAAAGAACTACATTTCCCAGGAGCCCACTGACTTCCTGTCATTACATACTTCCTATAGACAGAGGATATTAGCAGTCCTCTTGGGGTTTCCTCTTGGGCTTGCAGCCAGCATGGTGGTGGTGGTAAGCTAAGCACAGGGATTTTAAATGGG
The DNA here is from genome assembly GCF_027887165.1 of Monodelphis domestica. Classification (NCBI taxonomy): domain Eukaryota; kingdom Metazoa; phylum Chordata; class Mammalia; order Didelphimorphia; family Didelphidae; genus Monodelphis; species Monodelphis domestica. Next base: position 87,049,824 of record NC_077235.1, read on the forward strand.
CTAATCAGCCATGGGCACATGGTCTTTATTTTGTATCCTCTTTATTCCTTGATTTCTAATGATCATTAATAAATCCCTTAAAATATAATATTTTGATATTTGAGATCTAATTTTAATTTTTATACTACTCTGATTAAGACAATGATCCAAGGCCATTGCCAAGGACCCATGATGACAAATCCTCTCCACCTCCAGAGAGAACTGCTGAATTCCAAGTGTAGGCTGAAGCATACTTTTTTTACTTTCTTCATTTTTCTTTGGTGTGTTTTCTTTTGTGACATGGATAATATGGAAATAATATTTGCTCAACTTCACACATAATGGATATAACATTGCTCGCCTTCTCAAGGGGTGGGAGAGGAGTAGGATGGAGAGAGAATTTGGAATTCAAACTTTTTTTAAATGAATGCTAAAATAATTTACATGTAATTGGGAAATAGTTAATGAAATTTATATATATATATATATATATATATATACACACACATATATATGTATGTATGTATGTTTGTTTGTTAATTTTGAGGCAGGACCAAAATGTTGTCAAGATCAACTGAGTTCATGCCTGTCCCCCAATCCAAACAGTCCCTTCTGGCCCTGGGATGTCACTCAAGTCACCTGAAGTCCATCCTGGGGGAAGGATCTTTTGGTACTGAGATTGGTTCCCTGTTGATTTCCTCTTCATGAAACAAGGGGCTCCAACTAGAGTCCTACAGTCTGGGATCCTGCTGCCATCCATATCTACACTCAGTGTTCTCCCCATGCTCTCAAGGGCTGTCATCAAGTCCCGGACTGGAGCCATAGCTCAGCTCAGCACTGTGGCTAGGGAGACAAGAACCCCCAAGCCCTGCCCCTGACTCAGTCCTAGAGATGGGACTCCCCTTTAGCCCAGGCTCTCTTCTTATGTTCGGGTTGCCCTAACCTCGACAATGGGGCAGTCACACAGAGGAAGACAGGGTCCCATTTGTGGCTGCTCTGTCCCTGAGTGGGTGAGGCTGGGAGAGTCCCTGAGCCTGTGATCAAGGTCTCCTGGCCTCATCCTAGCTCCAGACTCTGGTTTCCAAACCCTTTAGAAAAGAATGGGATCCCCTTCCACAAATGACCAATTGACCATTTCCAGGGGCCTCTAGCCACCCTCACCAATTAGATTGTGAATAAAACATCTCCTGCCACCCCCTAAACTCCAAACTTATCCCCGATTCCAAATGAGAGGGTTCAAGCCACAGAGGGACAGAAAGCCGAGTGTGAAACAGCAAAGACAGAAAGGAGGAAGGGAGTGAGTGTGTGATGGTACAAACAAAGACCACAGGAAAGGCAAAAGCAGTGTCATGAGACCTGGGGGAAGGGCAGGAGGGGGAGGAGGGGAGAAAGGAGAAGCACAGTAGCTAGGATTCTTTTCATCCCTTTTTCTTCCTTTTGATAGTCCTCCTTAGCCTGCTTTCTCCCAGTGCTCCGGATCCCCCTCACCAGGGGCTGGTGGCTGTGGGTGTCGGGAAGGGAAGATACTCAGAAAATCCAGAACCCCCTGAGGGTGAATCAGGACCAAGGCACTGCTTCACTCCCTAAGTATCCCTGAGCAAATCCCTTCTCTTCTCCAGCCCTCCATTTCCTCATATCGGTCTAAAAGCTTGGGTTAGCTGGAAATGAAGTGCCATAAGCCAAGGATCCCCTGCACGTATCTTATCATTGGCAACAACTATGTTGTGGGAAAGGGGTGAGACTGAGGCTAAAGTGCTGGATCTGGAGACAAAGTTTGACTTGGACATTTAGCACCTATGTGATCTTGGACGAGTCCTTTTCCCTTTGTGGGCTTTGGCTTCCTCCCCTGCGAAAGAGGGGCCTTAGACTCTGTTCATACAAACTACGTAGAAACAAAGCACAGTCCAAGAGGACGATGCTTGGCTGCGTGGGCTCTTTGGTGAGTGAGGGTCAAGGGAGTTTTCTTTGTCGAGAGAGAGGGCTCATTTGGTGGGGAGAAGGAGGATATGAGGAAATGGCTGTCATTTCAAAACAAAAGATGTCAATAAATGGCTGTTTTAAGCTCAGGAGACATTGGATGGGTCATCAGACTGGAGAATGAGGGGGTCTAGGGGACTAGGGCTTGAGGCTTATAAATCATAAAACAGTTTGAAAATCAAATCAATTGTAAGTGGGTTTCCCAGTATGGGATCATCTTGGCCCAGATACAATGCGGATGCCACCCATCGGTTGGCTTGGGCTTTTTCGAGGGAGGGCAGGTAAATTCAGGAGACAATCCCAAATCAGCGCCTTATTCCTTCTAGGATGGCAAAGATGACCCCAGATGGCAAAAATCCAACTTTGGCAGGTCTGCAGGCAAATAGACACTAACACGGTTGGTGTGACGGCGGCCGCGTCTGGAAGAGGAACCCTATGGAGCAGCCCTTTATGCTGCCTCAGCAGCACTGTGGTAGGACTCTAACCTCTTGAGCTTCCTAAAAAGTGGTTTAGATCTCTTGGAAGAGTCCGCCATCTTTTTTCTCTTTGCCTCCAGCCTGACCACTTTCTTTGTAAGGACTAGTCAGGGGGGAAAGGAATCTCTGGCTTTGTTCTGTCACAGCCATAGGCCAGTTGGAACTCCCAGGCTGCTCCTCTCAGTGTCTGTTCATCAATCAATGATTTGGTCAGCTGTTATTTTCTGTTTAGTTAGCTCTTGCCATGCCAACCTCCTTCCTCTCAATTGGCCTCCCCTCATTCCCCAGCTAGTCTTGCAGGAGTCACTCTTCACCTCTCCGTCTGGCGGTGGTAAGTGTCTCTCCCTTTTCTGGCTGCTGGAAATTCCAAGTGGGATCCCCTTTCCTCTGGCAGAGCTAAAGACTGTGGAGACCTTGGGCAAACTCTGCTCTGATGCTCTGAGCAAACTGAGAGACTCTGAGGCTCTGCACTAGCCTTGCCTTGGGCAAATCACTGGACACTGTTGGCCTCAGTTTCCTCATCTGTAAAATGAGCTGGAGAAGGAAAGGTCAAACCACTCCAGTTTCTCTGTCAAGAAAAGCCCCAATAGGGTCGCGGAAGACCAGCAAAGTACAGAACAGATATCTTAACAACCAGCATGGCTCACCTCCTGAGTAGTCTGGATTGGCAATGGTACCCATCAACGAGCCCAGGATTATCGCCCTGTGGGTCCAAGCCCAGGTATAGCTCGAAGATATGGCCAACAAAAGATGGTACGGGAATGTGGAGAAGAAATGTAGCAGGCATGCCCCAGCGGGGACACTTAGACAGAAAGGTCTGGGTTCAAATTCCATCCCTGTCACTAAGCAGCTGGAGGGTGGGGAGGGGTGGAGCTGGGCAAGTCACTTCCCCTTTGAGAGCCTCCAGCTCAGATCCATTTGGTGAAAGACCAGCCGCAACCTGAACTATGGGAGAGAGAGAGCTGGCATCCCAAGGAAATGGCATGCCTTCAGGGTAGCTGAATTTCCTCAACTCTTCAGGGAGGGAAGGAAGAAGGAAGGGAGGGAGAGAGGGATGGAGGAAAGAATGGAGCAAGTGGGGAAGAGTGAGGGCAAAGAGAAGAAAGAAAAGCTGCCCTGGATCTGCTCCTTTCAGACTGGCCAGACAGTTTTCCAGCCTCCTCTGTCAGGGGCACAGGGGGACCTCAGGTCCAGGCCCCACTGGGTCCCCTCCAACAGTCTAAGGCCCAGAAGAGGTCCAGAACCAGCATGGCTGCTTCGCCTGGGCTTGTTTACTTGGCTCAGTTTCCTCATCTATAAGATGGGGTTAATGAACACTTGTACTCCCTTTCTCTTGGGATTCCAAGTGTGCCACAGGAGTGTGACTTCAGTGGCATGGAAAACTCCCAGGAAAGGCAAGCACCTTCCAGAGAGTTGTCTGGGGGCCCTGAGGAGGTAAGTGACTTACTCAGGGACACACAACCAGCATTTGGCAAAGGAAGAGCTTGAAGCCAGGCCTGTCTTCTCTATCCACTGAGCAACACTGCCTTCCCAGAGATGGGAGGTCTTTTTCTTCACAGAAATACTGAAGCAAACAGAGCTACCTAAGGTGGCTTGCCTGAGCTGCGGTGGCGAGTCTGGGCCAGCTGGGATCCACTCGTTCTTCTGGCCTTGGAGGTGTTGACTCCACTACTGAAAAGTTAGGGAAGTGAGAGTTTCAAACTCCACTCCCTCCCACAGTAGGTGGGAGAAGAGAGCACACACTGGGGATGTGATGCCAAGGAGAGAGAGCTGATTTTCAGTTGTGTGACATCTTTTCCTTTGAAGGGCCCCTGACCTCCTGCCTTTCACTTCCCTGCCCAATGGGAGCCTGGGCCACAGAGGCAGGAGAGCTCCGTTCCAGGTCTCTGTGTGAGTCAGCCCTTCTCTGTCTCCCTGCCTGCCCCAGGAGGCTCAGCAGCCCCATGACTGCTGGGACCACTCACAGCCACTGGTGATCTTGAAACCTGATGTTTGCTGACCTTCTGGCCCCTGCCAGATACAACTGGGATTAGTGTGAGGCTTGGAATAACTTCCTGTCATTGTCCGGGAGTGGGGGCAGTCTGGCACGCTCAAGAGCTCTGTCTGTCTGGCTTGGGAACAGAGGGAGAAAGTTCCTGCATCTTTGCAGTGGGCTGGCCTTGGGAGGTGAGATGAGAGATCCTGAGGAAAAATGTGCATCGCAGATAAGTGGGCGAAAATGGCCGTGGAGAGGCCCTCGACCACCATATGGCTTGGTCGTGACCTTCTTCATGGACCTTGGGGTCCTCTCACTAATCTCCCAGCGTCACCTCTCCAATACTGCAGGCTCTCAGAGTTGGAAGGGGCCTTTGGAGTCATTTAATCAAACTCCCACCCACTGCAGGAATGTCCTGTTCAACATTTTTTATCAACAACTCGGACAAAGGCAGGCTTATTCAATTTGCAGATGACACAGGGCTCCGGTGGGGGCTCAGAGGGGAAAGGGAACATGAGAGTCCTGATGGCCAGGAACAATGGGTCCCTTCAGAGGTGTGAGACCAAGGTAAGTCCTCCACACGGTGGGCTCGACAAACAGGCTCCAGGCGAATAGAAGCGGCAGGGAGGTGGGGAAGCTTCAGGGTAGCAGTTACTCACCAGCTCAGTCTGAGCAGCCCCCCTGACGTGGTCGCCAAATATGGGAAGCGCATCTGGAGAAGACTAGCATCCAAGTGGGGAGATTTCCAGGTCATCTAGGGGTCTGGGCCTGGGACCTGGGATAGGACCCAGCACCATGCTGGGTGGGCACAAACAGGGCTCCACACCCAGGCAGGCAAAGAATCGTTCAGGAGAAGGGCATCACCGCACACAGCTGGGCAGTCAGAGAGTGGGAATGAAGGCCGATAAATGAATTGCCCATGGTCAGGTGCTTCCCTGGAGTCCACACATTAGGAAGAGGAACTCCAGAATGCTGGGCCTGCCCTCATGTCGAGGAGGAGTGGGGAGGTTACAACCAGAAAAGTCACTGGAATCTTCAAGTGCCCAAAGGAGGGAGGACAAACAGGGACCTCAGAACTCTGCCCCGTGAAGACTGGCGAAGGGGCCTAGGGTAGGCATCACTCGTGAGGGATTCCTTTGACTTCTCCACCATGCCCCTGCCCCCAGCACCTCTCCCCTCCATCCCCTCTCAGCTCCTATCTTCCTTTTGCATGTCTGCAGCCACAGTGCTTGGCACAATGCCTTACATGTAGGTGCTTAGTACACCCTTCTTGCCTGGTCACTAGGAATAGTCAGTCTGAAAAAGAAAGAATCTCGGAGTGGTCAGCTTTGTGTGGCCTGCCAGGAAGTGTACAGGGCTCCCCTGAAGCAAGAAGATGAGCCCTATTCTGCTTGGCCCCTGGGGACAGACCCAGCAGCCACAGAGGGGCAATTTCAGAGAGACCCAATTTCAAAGCCTCATAGAACCCCAAGTGAAAAGGGAACCCTCCGACGTTCCTCCCTCACTGACGGAGACAAGCCTCCATCTCACTGGGCAGTGTAGAACTCAGCAGAGCAGTCCTAAGTTGAAACCAGGGCCTCATGAGGTACCGAGAGCAAGCTCCTCCTAACCACATGTCTCCAGCCGAGCCTGGGTGGCCACATGACAGGGGTGCCAGAGAAGAGACTACTGTTGAAGGAGGAAATGAAATGAGATGACCTCCATGAGGTGTCAGACTGCTGCCGACAATGTGGCCAGCTTTGCTCCAAAACATCTTCCACATTGGTAGCCGAAGGGAACTCTTCCTCTCACGAGGCCAGGAGGCCAGCTACTGGACGGCATGAATGCAATTCTGAGCAAGTCCCTGGCTCATACCTCCGGGATCCCAGGCACTGGGACACCAAGACAAACAGGGAAACAGTCCTGCCTTCGGAGGAGCCCCCCGTGCAGAGAGAAGGCTACAAAGTGAATGCCAAGGAATTGGGGGGGGGAGAAGGAAAGCCCTGCCAACTAGGACAATCATGGAAGACCTCTCGGAGGGGGTGGCACTGGAGCTGGGCTTGGGAGAAATCAAAGGATTCCAAGGATAGGCGGGAGCCATGAAAGGATTTCAGTCAGTCTTTGCTAAGCCTTGGAGATGGGAAGCCCTAACTGTCTGGAAGTAGAATTAGTGAGGAACAAGATGAATTTGGTCTAGAAAGGGAATCGGGAGCCAGACTGCGGGGGCAAAACAGGCTATATTTGACCTTAAGGCCAGCATTGGAACCCACGTTTAGGTCCTGGCAGCAGGCTGGGGAAGCCTAGGGAGCCCCTTCTAGAACAGCATCATAAAAGATGACAAAGGAAAACATTTAGGGCAAGAGAGGATTGTTTCCATCCAAGTTTACAGGCCCGCAATCTATCCCCAGATGGCTTGGGACCCACTGGAGCTTCTGGGACAAGAAGGTAACAGCTAGCCTTTCACTTTGGAAAGGTCATTGTGATAGCAGCATAGGGGATGGACACTGGAAGACCGATGAGGCGAGGGGACTGTGGCCATAATCCAGGCTTTGCACTCCACACCCATTGGTCCCACCTTTCAGGGTGCCACTATTCTCTTTGACAGTGGTATGAGAAAGTGAGTCCTCCACCTTTTTCCCTGCTCCCCAGCTTAAGGCCTACCCCACCGAGGCTTAACCATCTACTCTCTCTCCCACCTTCCCCCCAAAACAACTCTCCTCAAGGCCAGCACCTGACAAGTGGCCCCAGATTACCCTTCCTTTCTCTCCAGAAGTCCCCAAATCCTGGGAGTCTGAGACCAGAAGGGTTCTTGAGGAGCACGCAGCCCCACCTCCTTGTTTGGCGGAGGCCCAGAGAAAGGAAGAGGCTGCCCAGTGACTCTGTGCCAGAGGGGGATCTACAACCCGAACTCCGGGGTCTCCCCCACAAATGATTCATTGCTTACTAAAAGAACATGCCTCATAACGGTGCAGTCTGGCTTTTTCCCAACACTTCCCTAGGTGGCAAGGAAGTGCAGGGCTCCCTTTCTCCTTGGCCTCTGAGGTCTCTTCCCGTTGTAGATCGAGGATCCTAGAATCAGTGGTTCAACAGTCCTAGAAGTCTCAGAACCCTTAAGGGCACCAAACATTACCAATTTGATCTTTATTGGGATCCACCCACCAAAATACACAGCATTTATACCAACGGTTGTACACTTCAAATGCTTCGTTGGTACTGAATGAGAAAAAAATTCTAGAAACTTGGGAAGACCTGTATGAAGCGCTGAAGAGTGAACAAAAGCAGGAGCACAATTTACACAACAGCCACAGCAATGTAAAGGAAAACAAGCTGGAGAGGCTTTAGAAGATCCATTAAAAGAAGCTCGAGAAGGAACAAGCAGTTAGGCAAGAGGTGAGCCAAGAAAGAGAAGAGTTTCATGCAAATCTAGAGAGGAGAGGCAAGCCAGCAGGAGAAGACAATCAACAGCATTAAAGGCTGTGGAAAGGTCAAGAAGGATGAGGCCTGAGAAAAGGCCACTGGATTTGGAGATGAAGGGATCACTGGCAACCTTGGAGAGAGCAGGTCCAACTGAATGGTGAGGTCAGAAGCCACAGTGCAGAGAGTTAAGAGAGGGAGGAGAGTATATGTGTAGACAGCCTTTTCAAGGACATTAGCCTCGAAAGGAGGAGATAGAGGATAATAGCTAGTGGGAAATGGCTGGGTCAAGTGCTATTTTTTGAGAGTCAGTCGGCAGTAGTTGTGTTTCTAGGCAGCAGGGAAGCAGTCAGTGGCCAGGGAGAGATTGAAGATTAGAGAGAAAACGAGGATGAGAAAAGAGGCAATCTACTGGAGAAGATAGGACAACGTGGGACCATCTTCATGAGAGATAGGCGTGCAGGAGGAAATAGTGGCAGAAGACATCTTCAGGATAAGAACTGAGGTGGAGGGGAGAAGCAGAAAGGAAGGAAGGGAGAGAAAGATAGAGGAAAGAAAATATGAAGAAGGAAGGAAGAGAGAGAGAGGGGAAGAAAGAGAGGGAGGAAGAAGAGGAAGAAGAAGAAAGAAGAAGAAGAAGAAAGAAGAAGAAGAAGAAGAAGAAGAAGAAGAAGAAGAAGAAGAAGAAGAAGAAGAAGAAGAAGAAGAAGAAGAAGAAGAAGAAGAAGAAGAAGAAGAAGGAAGAAGAAGAAGAAGAAGAAGAAAGAAAGAAAGAAAGAAGAAGAAAGAAGAAGAAGAAGAAAGAAAGAAGAAGAAGAAAGAAGAAGAAGAAAGAAGAAGAAGAAGAAGAAGAAAGAAAGAAAGAAAGAAAGAAAGAAAGAAAGAAAGAAAGAAAGAAAGAAAGAAAGAAAGAAAGAAAGAAAGAAAGAAAGAAAGAAAGAAAGAAAGAAAGAAAGAAAGAAAGAAAGGAAGGAAGAAAGAAAGAAAGGAAGAAAGAAAGGAAGAAGAAGAAGAAGAAGAAGAAGAAGAAGAAGAAGAAGAAGAAGAAGAAGAAGAAGAAGAAGAAGAAGAAGAAGAAGAAGAAGAAGAAGATGTAAAAGAAGAAAGGAGGGGGAAGATACAGTGACTAATCTTAACTTCAGAAGACTCGTGATGAAGCATAACTCCCCTGTCAAAGAAGAAGGTGGTAAACTATTGGTGCAGAATGAGATGCACTGTCAGAAAAGGCTTTGTTTTGCTTAGCTTTGTTGGAAGGGATCATTCTCTTGGGCTGGTCATGTTTAATGGGTGTCACTGGACTTCAACATTTTTAAAAGCATCAATAAAATGTTTTCAAAGTCTCAACAGGAGACCCCAGCTGCCTTGTGCCTCTTTTTATGAAGTCCCTTTGTCTGCCTGCTAAAGCTGACCCTGATGCCTCTCCTGCAGTAATCAGTGATGAAAGTCCATTTTCTGTGCTCATTGCTTCGAAATCAAAATAGTGAATTAGGCGGGCTGTGGAATGAGACAGGGGGCAGAGATCCTCATCCCTTTAGTGATATTCCCAATCTTGGAAGCTCTCCAAGCAGCCCTAGTGAGCTGTCTAATGCCCCAGTCAAATGAACAAGCAAACAGAGCTCTTGTTGCCTGAAGCAAAACTAGGTCATGGCCCACACTCTCCCTGCTTCCAGACTCCCCTTTCCAATCTGGCTTCCAATTAGCTGCCAAAAGGATCGGTTAATGTTTACTCTCCTCAAAACTCTTCTGCAGGAGAAACATCTCAGCCCTCCACACTCTGGATGCCACCCGCTTCTCAAGGCGTATTCCATATGACTTCCTTCCACAGTGTTTGTCTAAATTTCAGCCAACCAGACTCCTAGCTGTTCCCCAAACCCTCTACTCATCTCTGACCTCCACACATTTGAAGGGATGACCCCCCACTCCCCACCCCCCATGGCCTCTTCCCCTTGATCTCTTCTCATCCATCAAAGCTCAGCTCTGGCTCAACTGTTAGCACAGGGTCTCAGCCGCTTTCGCCTGTATTGATTCATCCGTGTCCACATTCTGGCCCCACAGTAGAGCGTGAGCTCCCTAAGGAGAGGAATTCTTTTGTTCCCATCTCTTTGTGCTCAGCACTGGGCCCAGAGGACCAGCTTTGTCCTTCAGACGTGCTTGCTGTACTAATTCGAATGTAGAATACCAGGTGATGTTGCTGGGCCTAGTAGTCTCTTTTCAGCCAGCAGGCATTCTTGGGATGGCATTCCGGGGAAGGGAAATGGGGAGCATGGAAAGCTGGAGGGCCTGGGCCCTGGTGCCACCTCATCTCCTGGCCTGGCTGCCAGTAAAGCTGGCCTCAGGTTCAGGCCTGGCCATCCACCATTCACATGAATGGAGAACTTTCCATCCAGGATCTCATTAGAGCTGCACGGCCACTAGGGCCTCTCCTTCTTAGATAAGGAAACTCATAGGGGGAAGGTCGATGACTTGCAGAAGGTCTGGGGTAAGACCTAAACCCAAGTGTCTCCTGATCGGAATCCAAGTTGCTCTACAATGCCATGTGACCACTGCTAAGTGGTGTCGCCTCAAGGTAGGACGCTCGAGATGCACTGGATCACAGATGTGACACAGATTTCCCAAGACCTCTGGGACCCAGTGCAGGCCAAAGATGGCAGCAGAACCAGATGGTAACTGCAGCCATGCCAATAGAAAGAATACCACAGAGAGAACCAAGTGCTAGGGCATCCTGATGGCTAACTCAGCCTCAACAAGACCAAGGAATGTGGGCTTCTAGACTCCCTCTCCCATGTGACTCAGCTAAGGCAAGATGTTGTGCTGACCCTTTTTCAGTCTTTGTAACGTAATAAGAAGTGACTGGTCCTCTCGCTCTCAGCCTGAGCTGCCATGAAGACAAGAGTGCATGGTGTAAAATGGAGCAATGGTGAAGGCAACAAGAGAGTCAGGCCTAGAGATGGGAGGTCCTGGGTTCTAATCTGGATTCAGACCCTTCCCAGCTGGGTGACCCTGGGCAAGTCACTTCAACCCCTGTGGTTGCCTAGGCCTCACTGCTCTTGTGCCTCAGAACCAAGACATAGTACTGACTCTAAAACAGAAGACAAGGGTTTTAAAAATGGGGGACTGGCCAGAACTACACACATGTGCAGGGGAGTCGACTGATGCAATCTCTACATGGACTTGAGAGTGTGTGAAACTCTGTAACTGATACCATTATGGTAGGTAGCTATGTGGTAGAGATGAGTCTTTTGAATTGACCACAACCCTTTGCAGGAAGTATTCCACTGGCCCACTCTTCCAGAGCTAGTCCAGCTACATTTTGCCTCCCTGTATTCTGGAATACCCTGAGGGGGTGCTGCATTGAGACTAGCACTTCATTCTCCACCCCAGCCCCACTGGTGGGTGCCGGTGACTTGTACCCCAGTTCCCTTTAACCATTTAACTTCAATTCACTTATACAAAGGGATATGGACCGAACATTTAGCAAGAGCAAAGGGACAACATTGCCTCTAACACTTTGGGGACATGGTCTCCCCTATCACTCCACTGTTCTCTGGAGAGGGCTGTCTCACTCAGCACAGTTTCTAATCAACATTGATCCTACCACGTTCCAGGACAGCTTCTGGCCTGCCTGCCCCATGAGGCCTCATCTCAGCTTCTGCTGGCTGAATTCCAATGGGCACCACCAGTGGTCACTTCTTACTGGCCTGGACTCTGGCTTCCGGGTTCCTGGGACTTGCTGTCCTGGTCTTTGGACTCACAAGTTCCCCTACAAAGGAGGCCAAGGTCCAAGGTCTTCTTGCTTCTCGGGGCCACTTGTCAACCCTCATGGCATTATCAGTCCCCAAATGCCATGACCAAAGGAACCCAACTGCAAATGGAGTGGCCCAAAGGAAATGTCTCTGCAGTCAATCAAAGAACCTCCCGTTCACCATAGGGGCCGAAGACCAGAACCAGTTACTGAATGTCCACAACGTGGTCTCCAGTCTCACCCAGGCACTTCCATTAAATGTCATCATGACTCTGAGAAGGCTTCTAGCCTCTCCATAGGGAGAGAGCATGCACCAGACCCTCATTAAAGGCATTAGCAAGCCAGAGCTTCCCCATACTCTTAAGAGGCTTGACTTCTTCTTTATGCCAAATGGCTTTTCAGGGAGAAAAGAAGGACCATGTTGTAAGAGGGAGAGGCCCTGGACTCCCCCCACCCAAAGCTGGCACGTGGCCTTGGGTCTTTGCTCTGTCATTTGTTCTTTGATTTGAAGTAGAGATGACCAAAAGCCGCAACTTGATGAGTTTCTAAGAGTTAGGGAAGCAAGCCAAATGGAAGCCCCTGAATAGGCCCTGTGTGGGAGTTTTCAGCCAGCCAGTCCAGCTTGGAGACTCCAAGGAATAAAAGTCAGTGTTTGGGACCCAGGCAACGGGTGACCAAAATAAAGGCTCACCCAGCAGTCCTGTTGCATTTTGGTGGGAACTGGATGGGAACAATGCAATGTATACCTGAAGGTCTCCTGGGAGAATGGGGTGGCAGAGGAAGGAGAGTGGCCCCAGTGTTAGCAGGGAGAGGTTTGTACTTCTATCCTTGCTAGATCTTCAAAGTAAATACCATTGTTCAAAAGATGACTCATGACAGAGCCAAAATGGCAGATGTGGGCCAACCAACCAGCTGCCTCCCCCCCAATCTTCCCCTTCAAACAGCCTTAAAATAATGGCTCTGGTCAAATTTGGATGCAGGCAGTTTTCAGAAGAAGAAATTGAAGGTGGTTATAGTCATATGAAAAAATGCTCTAAGCACTATTGATATGGAAAGCAAATTTAAACAACTTTGAGATAGCACCTCATACCAATCAGCAATGACAAATGCTGGTGGGGAAGAAGGAAAAACAGGTACACTCTCTGGTTGGTAGAATCATGAACTGGTCCAACCCTTCTGGAGAATGACTTGAGACTAGGCCTAACAGGCCCTTGTTGCTCTTCTGCAATCCGTTATCCTCAGGCCTTGTTGTCCTTGACCTCTCCCTGCAGCCTTGATACTGCTGATCACCATCTCCTCTCCAATATTCTCTTTTCTTTCAGTTTTGGAGACACCTCTCTCTCCTGATTCTCCTCCTAGCTCTCCAACTGCTCCTTCTCAGTCTCCTTGGCTGGATCCTCTCCATATCATGCTCTCTCACCTAGTAGGTGTCCTCTTCTCTGTCCTCTTCTCCCTCCAGCCTACTTCACTTGGTGATCTCATGAGCTGATGATTCTCAAATCGACTTTCTGCCCACATTTTCTGCTGCCCTCACTTCTCCAACTGCCCAGTAGACATTTTCCATTCAGTACGTCCCCATCAGAGTTGAACCAATTCACCCAGGGAGTCAAGATGGGGAGAAGAGGAGAGTGTGGCTTAGAACACAGACGAATGCCTACAAGAAGAGGACTCAGGGGTGAACGGATTATAGGTTCTGGTGAAGAGTTTAAAGAGCATGATTTGTTGTTGGAAGATAGAGGAGAGACAACAGACCGTGACTAGATGAGAGAACATCACAGAGATGGTACATTGGTGGGCGATGGCAAGATCAAGGTTCTGATCTTCTCTGTGAGTAACCGAGGTGGGGTGGAGGAGTAAACAGGTCATGAGAAATGAGTAAGTTGAGGAACAGAATATTTGTTGAAGTCCCCTTACATGAGGGCAGTTGTCGAGAAGAGAAAGACTGAGCTAAGTACTGAATTCCTTGAGGAAGGAAGGGGAATGTCTTGGAGGTCTGCAGACTACAACTCTCGAAATTTGGATTGGGGGGTAGGTGTGGAGGAGACGGGGTGACTGAGTTACAGTGGCAGGGAGAGAGCCTGGAAGTGCAAGGAGAATTCCAACTCCCCTACCTCAACTAGTTGGAGTGAGTAGAGCATGTAAGCACAGACAGTGCCAGACAGGGTAGCCAGGGAGAGTGGCAAAAATGGAAAGGGAAAAGGTGTAAGATGAAAGCAACTTTAGGGGCAGCTGGGTGGCTTAGTGGATTGAGAGCCAGGCCTAGAGACAGGTGGTCCTGGGTTCCAATCTGGTCTGAGACACTTCCTGGCTGTGTGACCCTGGGCAAGTCATTTGACCCCCATTGCCTACTCTGCCTTGGAAGCAATACCCAGTATTGGTTCTAAGACAGAAGGTAAGGGTTTTCAAAAAAGATGAAAGCCACTTTGTTGCCTATAAGGCAAGAATTCAAAAGGGCACAGTGAAAGGAGCGGGTAGCTGTGAGATGGGAATGAGGAACTGGGCAGTAGGAGATGGGCAATGAGATTTCTGAGACTTGGCTAATAACACCCAGCAGCTCAGAATCACTGGGACAAGGAGGGTGGGGGCTGGGGGGCAGGGAAGTTGATCATTAAGGAGAAAGTTGGAAAGATTATCAACCTCTGAAGGAGAAGTGATGCTCTCCTTCTCCCAAGGCAAAAAACAGACTGGAAATGGCACCTCCTCCAGGGGGCTGTAAGTTTCTTGAGGGTAGGGACGGTCTTTTGCCTCTTTTTGCATCCCCAGCACTTAGCACCTAGTAGGTGCATAACAAATGTCGATTGCTTGAATCAGCTGCCCAAAAATGGTGTGAAGAATAGCACCAGTGTCAGGGGATTGGTGTGAGGGTGCTGGGGTTGATGTACAAAAACCTCTGTGCTGTGGATTTGGGGGAGACATCTCTCCAGAAATAGTAACTTGAGCAAAGAAACAGAGCCTTTGGGATGGTGCCAATTCTCTCTCCAATGGGAAGCCTCCCACCCAATCGCACCTCGATATTCCAATGAGGTTACATCCCTACCTGAGCAGATCTGATCTGGGGAGACACCGAGGTTCCTCCAAAGAGCAGCCTCACCAGAGGGGCAAAGTTGGGCAGAGCCCAGTGTGGGCGTTCTTCTCCCTCTGCTCTCTTTGCCTTCTCCCCTTGATTCCAGACTTATTGACCTCCAGCTGAAGGTGACCTAAGTGGGAGGAATCTGGAGCCTGAGAAATCCCCCAGCGATGGTGTCACGAATGAGATGCCTGGGCCTCAGGAGGGGCCTCACAGACTCCAGGCTGACTGAGGTACCTCCTGGGACCAGACAGCCTCCGATGTTCCACTGAGTGATCTGAGTCAGTCTTCTCAAATTCTGGAGCGCATACAAGGCAGCTAGAAAATAACTGAGGAGCCATCTCAGAAGGTTAAAACACGAAGGGCTTCATTTGCAAGAACACGGCCGTCTCCCTAAGAGTGCCTTCTGTGATGTGGGGAAAATGGGGGAGGGACTGGGCCACTTGTGGCTGGGATTGCTTATGTAGATATGAAGAAAAGTAAAGGCAACACATGAGATTTGGGGTCCCATTTCTGTGCAACCTGCCCAGAGCCTCAGAAAGAGAAAACCAGGGCTCACCCACAGAGCACCCTGCTCGACAGGAAGGCCTCCTTTGTTTCTACAGGTCAACCAGACTGGGTCCAAAAGAAATGGGAACATCCTCTCCCCTCCTCCAGCTGACTAATTAATGAGCAAGAGACCTGTCCATTGGGTTTTCTCCCACATCCTTCGCTTGGAATCTGAGCGCTTTTGTGAACTGAGGTGCAGGAAAGATCCCGAGACCAGATCCTTCCACAAGAGAGGAAAAAGCCAGCTCTGCACCGGACTGTTAGAAGAGGGCAGCACCTAATTCAGTCTGAGGAGAGACCCAAGCATGCCAACAAATATGGCAACGTGGCGAATTAATCAGAGCCCAAGACTGAGGGAAAATCTGTTTAAAGTGTATTTTCCAGTGTCAATGGGAGTGTAGTTGAAGAAATGTTTTCTATATGTTGAAATTGGTTAATGGATGGGGGGGGGGCGGTGAGTGACCAGCCCTTGGGCCTGTGGAATTTGTGGACAAATAGCATCGAGACCTCTCAAAAAATGGGGAGGGGGTGGGACGACGGGTCATTGTAAGGGAAGAAGGTGATTTCATCAACTGGAAAATGTTTAGTCCTAAACTGAACCCAAGTCCATTTCCAGAAGCCAAAAGGACAAAAGAGGCTTCTCAAGGAACAACGCTCTAACCTAAAGGCTTGTTGGAGTTCCAAGGCAAACCGAGGAAAGTGCGCAAAGTGGCCAGTCTTCTGGCAGTGGGGTTCTGGGAATGATTTGGTCGAATTTCATTGGCTGCCTAAGTTAGAAGAAGGAAGGCCGCCTTGAAATGCAGACAGGAAGTAACTAGAGGAAAACAGATCATCTGCTTGCAAGGTCTTAAGTAAGAAATCAAATCAGATGCATTTCCCTTGGGAAAATGAGCCATTGTCCCTAAATCTGGAAGCTTCCACGTCATCCGAGAAGGAGCAAAAGCTTTAGGGATCAATTTGAGTTGTAGCACAAAAAAGACGTCCCTAGGAGGAAAATCTTGCCCAAAACCCTAGCAGTGAGGATGTGGTCATGAATATGCCAAAAAGACAAGGCAGGAAAATTGGGGTAAAGAAAAGTATGAGAGGGTGCAGTTGGGTGGCTCAGGAGCCAGGAGATAGGAGGTCCTGGGTTCAAATCTAGCTTCAGCCACTTCCTAGCTATGTGACCCTGGGCAAGTCATTTAACCTTGATTGCCTAGCCCTTGCTGCTCTTTTGCTTTGGAACCAATCCACAGTATTCATTCTAAGATAGAAAGGAACCATTCTAAGAAGAAAGGAACCAATAAAAGGGAAAAGGAGGAAGTCTCTCTGTCTCTCTCTCTCTGTCTCTGTCTCTCTCTGTCTCTCTCTCTCTCTCTCTCTCAATGAGAGCAAAGACTTCTTGGCCAAACCACAGATTGAAGTGATTGCTTAAGACAAAAGAGGGTTTTATACAAATAAAAGTGATGCCCTGGGACTTGTAAAGCATTTAGCACAGTGCCTGGCACATGGTAGGCATCTCATATATGCTTATTCCCTTCCCTTTCCCTACCAGCTGCTGACTTTAACGAACTTTTGTTGTTCAGTCACTTCAGTTGTACTAGAATGGCTGGGCACGTCCTTCTCCAGCCCATTTGAAGAACTGAGGCAAATGAGTTTGAGTGCCTTGCTCAGCATCACATAGCTAGTAAGTATCTAAGGCCAGATTTTGAACTCGAGCCTTCCTGATTCCAGGTCCAGCACTCTATCCGCAGAGACCCCTAGCTAGCCTAACTAACGGCTAGTATAGGACACCCCAAACTGGTAAGTGATTTGTGTGGCTTCCCTGGAGACACCTTCGATCCTACAGGCACCGTTGAACCGGCAATGAGTCGGCTTTGGGCTGCATGCTTCTGATTCCCTATTGGCATTATGGCATTTCTTACATGGTGGCATCTTGGTACAGGAGTACTGTTGCATTGTGGGAGAATGGCTCCTTCACAGATGCGTCCCTAGGAAGGCAGCTCCTCTTTTGGGTCTGGAGGCTGCGATTGTCTAATTCGAGGCCGAATGAATGCCCATTTGCTTAGTGCCTGGGGACAGTAATGAAAACGGCCCTGCTCTGCTTTGTCTGAACCACCCTCGATGACTTGGACACCTTGCCAGACCCTCTGAGGTTTTACGCTCACTCTGGGAAGGTCCTCGCCCTCGCTGGGCTCTGTGAGAGAAGCTCCCGGGAGGCCATGGAAACAGGCCTTGTGAATTTTACCAGAGACTCGAAATCGTCTTCGACACAGCTTCCCAGGGACCTAAGCTCTCCAGAACAAACACTTCCATTGGTGTGGAGGGTATAAAAAGGGCACTAGAAAAGTGATGCGGTAAATGGCGTGACTGCCAGCTTTCTGTTGGATCCGTTGGAACTCGGCCATTGGAAGTCTAAGTCCGCATCCGCTCACCCGCCCCAAGCTGAGAGATTCCCCTTTTCCTGGGGGCTAGTAGGGAGGCTCTTCAGCCCATTGTTCTAGACTGAGGATGAACTCTTGTATTTACTTCCTGTGGAACTTCAACCTCATTTCCAATGGCTGCCTTTGCTTTCACCACATGAACAAAGTATGGAAAGGCCAACAGACTTCCTGAGTTGTGCCAGTACTTAGCGCCAGCACCTTTAAAGAGCCTGGCATAGAGAATGGTCTGGAAAATGGGAGAGAAACTTTCTGCTGAGCTGCCCTAGAGCCAAGGTGGAATGGCCTATCCCAGTGTAAGGGTGCAGGCTGAATGGCGTGTGGACACTGGCATATGTAGGAAAGGCCCCCTTCAGCCCCAGATTCCCAAAGGAAAATGTTCCTTGGACTCTCAGCATCTTCACAAGGATGATCACCAAACCCACGGCAGAACAAGAAACTTGTTCTCTGAATGGCCGCTAAGCTGTGCCCTGTGTTCTTGGCCTTCCCAATCCGTTGACTCTTAGAACCTCCTACCCTATTCCAGGGGTTCCCGCCTTCTTGGGTGGCTCAAGCTGTTTATTCCTTCGGGGAATAATTGGTCTGCCATTTAGCAGTTAAGATGAGCTTCTAGGTTCTGGGTTCTGGGTTCTGATCCTCCACATTGCTGTACCCTCTTTATCCAAAGCTTCCCATTTCGCTCTGCAAACTGATTTACTGTATTGTGAACCTACACAGTAGTTGGGCCTCCTTGGACATGACCAAGAACCTCCCCAGAACCAATGGCAAACCCCATTGTTAAAGATGGATTTCTGGCCCATTCTTCTCCAAAATAAAGCAAATAAGCCTGCAATAATGCAGATCAAACAGAAGGGGCTCAGTGTGCAGCAACAGCACAGGGGAGCACTGCTTGGCAGAGCTCAGAGCCCTGGACAAAGCGCCACGAGGGAGCTGGACAGTCGGTGCAAGGCAGCGTAATGATTCTCCAGGAACACTTCTCAGGAGAGTGAGCATGACGGGGCAAACTCGTGCCGCCCAGAGAAACAGTGCATATTTAACGGCTAACGAAACGTTGCCATTTTATGGAGTTTTCCCATTTGCCTTCTTTGGATGGCCAATGAAATTCGGGTGTGTTGAGGTCCTGCTGGACTTCAGATAAAGTAGCAAGGTGGGGAGGGGAGCATGGCAAAGGAAATGCACAAAATCTGGAGGGGGGCAGAGATATCTCCCCAGGAAGAGTAACCGTGGACATCAAAGGAAAGAAGGCCGATTCTGGCTCAAATGGCCAACGGCTCTCTGGTCCAGTCCACCTAGATATTCTGAGGAGATTAACACCCCTGTGAAAATGGGCCTGGTTTCAGGAGATGCTCTAAAGTTTCTCCAAAATTAAAGCATCCCTTCCCTACAACCCCTAAATCATTGGACAGCTTGGCCCTCCTCTGCCTCCAGAATGAGGAAAGCAGCCTCAGCTGCTGGACTTCTTTTACCACCTCCCCTCTGTGTGTACCTCCCTCTAGTCTGTTGCCTGGCAACTGCCCATCAGTGGATGCTGATTCACTTTGATCTTCTACCAAGCTTCCTCATTTACTGTGGGCCAGTGAGAGGGATCTAGGTGGGAGGGTCTCGGGATCCCTTCCGTTTGCTTCCGTTTGCTTCCGTTTGCTCCTCTATACAATGGGAGTGATTCTAGCTGTAAGTCTTGTCTCGGGGCCTTGGGAAGCTGAGAAGCATTCAGGTACATAAAGGCCTCTGGAGGCTTTGAAGCACCATGGAAGTGGCCATTATCTTCTAGCCCACTTTCAGGTTGGAGAACTACCTACATGTCAAAATGACAACTAAGGACAGTCCGATGGGAGACCTGATCACTGGGCAGGCTGTTTGGCCTCTCTGGAAGCTGAAATGAAGGCCAAGCAGAGCCTCCTTCTCCTCGTTTCTCGGACTGGACCATTCCAAGATGGCTGAGAAACTAGCTGTCCACCTGCAAACCACTCCACGTAAGGAACAGAAGTACCAGCTGGCCAACAGCGGCAAGGCCAAGTGGTTGGCACCAGCAGGGACAAAGGTGTCTGTCCTCCTTGGTTTAGCCACGCAAAAACACTAAACCCAAAAGCTGGTCCGTGGAGCCAATTCGCCTGGGGGTGGGGAGGAAGCTGGCATGGCGGAGCTGGAGCACACTGTAAGTCCCCACCAGATGGTTTTTTGTCATGGTGATCTGGAAGCAAATGCACGCAGTTACCGCCAAAAGAGAAATTGCTGAGCAGGAAATGGTTATGACAATGCCTAGGCTTGATAGGGGCCAGAAGCAGCAGCACCACAGCCATGCACTACAGTCAAAAGGGCTTTAATGAGCTTGTTTTCCCAATGACACCTAACGACAACTTTCCAGACACGCTTTCTGGAATTGTAACACCCAGATCATCTCCTGCACTCCCTCCCAGACATGGGGAGCAACTGGAGTTGGTTTCTACACGGATTCTCCCACTGCTTTGTCTTTATGAAGCAACTGGCCAAAGCACTGGGGAGCCAGCAGAAAGAGCCACGAACTTGCTGGAAGGGAAAAAGGCGTGATGGAGAGGGAGGCAGAGAGAAATCGCTCCTGTGGCTGGCTACTAGAGGAGACACATGTGGGCTGGGCCAGCAGGCCGAAGGGCCTAAGGTACCATTTTGGAAAAGCCATTGGTGTCCCCAATGATGAGTGTTCAAATGATTGTCCGGGGAGGTGCCAGCGATCACCAGTATATGAAAGTTATCCATCCCATGACTAAGGAAAGAGCTGGCCAGGAAAACACTCTGCACCACTTTCACCTCCCATCCAGCAAACACATCACTGGAAGGGGGGTCAGTGCAAGCTCCAACCACAATTGCAAAGGACAGATGGGCAGGCTTGCTATTCCTGCCCCGGCACAGACGTTTCTGGCTCGAGACCAGGGTGGCCATTCCTTTCACTTGACTATGCATGTCTGGTACCATTTTCCTTCTTTCTTTAAAAAGGTGGGGGGGGGGGGGTACCAGGAAGGTGGATTTGCCCAGATTAAAAAGAAAAGGAAAAGACGGTCGTCAAAGCATTGAAAATGCAGAGAAAAGGAGGAGCAGAAAGCAGTCCAGTGAGCTGCCCTCCCGTGGCCTGCCAACATCCCCCACTGCCACCAAACTTCTCCAAACAGAGCTAGAAAATACACCAGACCGAATCTGGATGGTAAAATACAAGAAAACGTCGTTGTGACCTATTTCTGACAGCCCTGATGAGCCCAGGGAGGCACACAGAGAGGCTGTAGACCAGGCCAAAAGGGGGGCCAGACCACAGTACTTCTCAGGGAATGAATGCCATCTGACAGCTCTGTCATCCATTGCCCATTCTGGGTCACAGATCCTAGGTGACCTGGGGAGGGGTCCGTCCACGTCCAGGGCTGGCACACCAGGGTAAGCAGTGGCCTTGAGCCCTGGGCATCCTCAACTGAGAGAACCAAATTCAGAAGCACGAAGCAGAGTGGGGGCTCCATTCCAGCATCTAGCTCAGCCTGCAGCCCAAAGGGGAGCCTCCAGTTCTGCCTCGGAGCAAGAGCTGCCCTACTGGCTCACAAAGGCAGAGTTCAGCATTATCCACTCTGGTTCAGACTTGAGCTCAGGTCACACCAGGAGGGAACCAAGCAGAACTGGATCGGCCCTTTGGGAGCACTGAAAACTCACAGCCCTCAGACTGAGCGGTCCCCGAGTCTCCCCCTCAGGCCACGTACCACGGGAGCAGCAACTTGGCCTTTCTCTCCAGAAGTATGCACCGCCAGCCCTCACATCACATCTGAAGCCAGGGCGTGGGCAAACGTAAGAACAAACCCCTCCTTAAAAGCTATCATGGCGGCTGAGCCACGCCAAACAAAATCCCCAAAGAGAATGACTCCAAAATATCTCTGAGCAAAGCCCCAGAGGTAAGCAGACTCATCCAGTATTCCCAAGAGAGATAAAGCAAGAGTTCAAAAAAGGGTTCAAATGTCTTTGCATGGGGGCAGCTGGGTAGCTCAGCGGACTGAGAGCGGGCCTAGAGACAGAAGGTCCTAGGTTCCAAACTGGCCCGGGTGGCCGTGGACAAGTCTCTTCCCCCCATTGCCTAGCCCTTACCACTCTTCTGCCTTGGAACTGATACATAGTATTGGAAGGTAAGGGATTTTTAAAATATGAATAAATAAAATAAATGTTTTTGCAAAAGAAATGGGAGTACTAGAAGCAAAACTGAAAGAAGAAACAAGAGCATGGGAGGAAAGAATTGGAATACGTGAGGAGATTAACACGAGAAGTACAATGAGCAACAGATTTCCTGAAACGATTCCAATGAACCAAGGAGAAGCCACCCACTAACTCCATGAGACAACAAGAAGTATTAAAACAAAGTCAAAAGACTGAGAAAGCTAGAAGAGAATGTAAGGTAACTAACAGTAAAACAGCTGACTGGGAAACAGATTGAGGGAAAGATCAGTAAGAATCATTGGAACATCATGACTCCCCAAAGAGGGCCGAGGCATCGTACTTCAAGAAATCACAAAAGAAACTTGTTCAGATCTCTTAAGGCAAAGTGGAATTAGAAAGAATCCACTGCTGAGCTCCTGAAATCAACTCCACCATGAAAACTCCTGGAACATCTTCTCCCAAATCCCAAGGTTCCAGGTCAAACAAACACGCTGCAATCTGCCACGAGCAAAGAATTCCACTACTGTGGAGTCAGAGTCAGGAAGAACGTGGAATGTGAGAGCCCAGACAACGAAAGATATAGGCTTGCAGCCAAGAATAACTGACCTGGCAAAACAGAATATAATCCTCCAGAGGAAAAAATGGATCTTTAATGAAATCAAGGACTTTCAAGTATTCCTGATGAAAAGATCAGAAGGCTGAGGAGAAATTTTAAAGTCCAAACACATAAAAATGTGTTTCAGTGTGTGTCCCAATGAATAATGATAAAGGAGCAAACAAGGACAAAATGCTTACATTCAGATAAGGAGAAGTGATACCTCCTCGTCAATAGGGTTCATAGAGGGAATCTAGATAAGGCTTGAGAGTGGTTCTGTGATGTCTTGGTGATCTTAAGAGAAAAATGGAAAGAGATGGGAAGAGATGGAGGGAAAGGAAGGTTAGGGGAAATCATCTCACATATCTCGGGTACTCCGAGAGAGGTAGGTGAAGAGCCACTGATACTTGAACCTCATTCTCCTCTAAACTGGTTAAAAGGAGGAGCACATGCATGCACACACACACACACACACACACACACACACACACACACACACACACACACACACACTGGATTTAGTATTTATTTCTAAAGAAAAAGATGGTCCCATACTGATTTGCAGCATTGTTTGCAATCTTCTTTTTCTGTTCTATTTTGTATACAGAAAAGCTCAGCACGTTTAGTACCTAAAGTTCAGGGGAGAAAAAGGAAAAAGCAAAGAGCTGTTGAAATCCAAGGGAACAAAAAGTGCCAAAGGATGTAGTGTTGTAGGGGCTATTGGGAGACAGGAATACTAGGCCACTGTTGGTGAAGCTATCCTGGAAAACCACTGAGAATGAGGCAAGAGATGTGACTAACTGTTCAGCCCTCTGGACCAAGCGAGACCACTCCTGGTCACTACAGACCCTGAGGAGGTCCGACACACACAGGAAGACCCTCGACAGAGCACAATATTCAAAGCAGTACTTGTTCTGAGAGTGAAATCCTGGAAACAAGGTGGACAGTCATTGATCAGTTAGGAATGCAATGAAATCTTGTTGAATACTAAGGCATCTTCAGCATGAAGAAATCCTGAGGAAGTAGGAAGGACTGCAAGAACTGAAACAGAATCAAGCTAGCAGAACCAAGAGAACAACACACACACACACACACGCATGTAGATGGCCACAACACTGGAAAGGAAAGCAGAACCCCAACTCGAGCTCCAAGAAGTCCAATGAGCAACTCTGGCCGCAGGGGTGGTGACTCACCTCCCTGCTAGCCTGTTCATTCTCCAGCTCGCTTGCTCCAGTGTGTGGAATGAAACACACACCATCAAACATGGTCAATGTGCTGGCTTCTTTGGCTCAACTGGACTTCTTTGTGAAAAGAGAAGCTTGAGGAGACTTCCGGTCAAGATGGCTGTCCTAACAGTAGGTGTACTACCCAGCTCTCACATAGCTAGCTATTCAATCAAAACTCCAAAGTTGATACTAGGCAGAATAATGATCAAGAAATTCCTTGAAAAATTCCAGTAATGTCACACGGCCCCAAACTGCATAAGAGTCAACCAAAAGCAATAGGAAAAGGGGCCACTAGCCATGTGGAGCTTCCTAGTACAACTAGAGGCAGGCCAGGGACACAGGTAGCCTGCCAACTATGCATGGAGAGGCAACAGGAGTGATCTATCTGGAAAAAGCCCCAATATGGAACATTAGAAGTTCAAGGGAACCAGTACTGGCAGTGAGAATTGCACCATGTGGTAGCACACACACTGGGACATTCCAGGCCCAGGGACTTTGGGGACCCAAGCCCCCTGTCCCAAGACACCAGAGGGAGTGCTGAAAATCCATGCTGAACTTCAGAGATCTGAGGACTATCCTGAGGAGGCCAAGATATAACTTCAGAAGCCAGGGCACCCAGGAAGAGAATACTCCAAGGTGACCACTCCACCTAAAATCATAGCAAAGAGAAGAAGCCTGGCTCTAGCACAAAGTACCAATTCAGGAACTAAAACTAGAGAGAGGAGTAAATAAAAGAAAATAACCACCAGTATCAAAAATTTATTTTAAATATCATCTACTACCTGGCATCTATATAGTGCTTTTATAGGTTGAAAAATGCTTTACTTAATGAGCTTGTTCCTTACAACCACCCTTGGAGGTAGCTGTAAATATAATCTAAATTTTGTAGATGAGAAAACTGAGGCATAGAGGTCAAGTGACTTGCCCAAGATCACACATCTAGTTAAGTTTCTGAGGCAGGATTCAATTTCAGATCTTCCTGAATCCAAGTCCTGTGCAGTATCTGCTGAACCACCTAGTCCCTCCAAATCTAAAGACCCATGAAAAGAAAGAGAGAGTAACTCCATGGCAACTGCAATGGAATTTCCACAAGAACTACATGAATACCCTAAAGAAATTAAGAAAAAGGTGAAAAAAAGCTCTAAATTAAAGAATGGAAAAATGAATGGTTTCTAGAAATTAAGGAAGTTGGGTAAGAGGAGATTTAAAAATGGAAAAAAATAGAAGAAAATGTAAGACATGCAAGAGCAAAATCAATTGACCTGGAAAACATGTCAAGAAAAGGTGATTTTAAAATCATGAGACTTCTGGAAAATCATGATTTTTCAAAAAATCCTGGATATTGTGGCTCCAGAGACACTCCATGCTGAAAATTATCTCCAGTACTATATTTCAAGATATCATAAATGAAAACTATTCTAACCAGAGGGTAAAGTGAAGATAGAATCTACCAATCCTTTCCTAGAAGGAACTCTGAAAAGAAAAATTCCAGAAACATCATAGCCAAAATCTAGAACACTTGCATCAAAGAAAAAAAATCCTGCATGCATCCAGAAAGAAGCAGTTCAAAGTCATATGAAGATTGGATTTGGCTCTCCCCTGATTGTAACAATGAAGGTATTTAGCTCTTCCCTGATTCTGAAGATTTAAATTGTAACTCATGTCTATTTTTAGATTTTAATCCCCATAAGTATAAACACCCTACTTAAAAGTTAAGTATGGAGACCTGCCTATTTTTAGATTCAATCACAAAAAGTGCAAACATGGTACTTAAAAGTGAAGTATGAAGATCTGCCCATTTAGATAGAATCATCAAAAGTGCAAATATCCCACTTAATCATGAAATGGGAGGTCTGTGATCCATGTGTGTGATATTGGGTAACAAATTAGAACCAACTAACTGCCTTCTGGACAGTCCTAGAGCAGAGAGTCAGCTGTGATTAGTAGAAGTGGAACTAGGAGAAGAGAGAGTGCTACACAGAGTTGGGGAGAATTTTTGGAGCAGAGTTCAACTTGGACTTGCACTTCTTCTGCTATTCAGTTCTTCATGCTTTAGAGTTGAGGCTGGTGAAGAGGGACAGAAGGATCTGCTGACTATACTGACACTTGGTGAGTGAAAAGCTGACTCTTAACTGCTAGATTTTCTGAAGAGACTTCCCAGATCCTCGGCTTTCCCGAGGCCAGCTAAAACTAATTCTCCCTGCCCAGAGAGGCTGGAAGTAAATTACTTAGTGCTCAGGCTAGATATTACCTTATCCTCTCTCTAATTTCCTTAGTATTCACACTAGGGTGATCTTTTAGAGTCCACTTTCCCAGTCATAGCCCCATGTGATCAAGGGGTTGTTTTTCTTCTGTGTTTCTTTTCCCACAGTTCTTCCTCTGGATGGGGACAGTGTTCTTTCTCATGATGTCTCTGATTTCTTGCTTCACTCTTTCTACATTTTGTAAATAAATTGTAAATAAAGTCTCTTTGGAATTAATTAAATTCCTAGCAACCAAACTCTTAAATAATCAAGTCCAACCCTTTAAAAATTAACCCCTTTTCCCCTTACAGTCAGGATCTCACAAGATCCAGCAGCTTCCACCAAAACCCAGAGATCTTGGAATACAATAGGCTAAAAGGCAAAAAAGATATGGGCTTATAACCTTACCCTGCCTAGCTGAGTATAATCCTCCAGGGAGAAAAATGGATCTTATGGGGAATAAGGAACTTTCCAGCATTTCTGATAAAAAAAAAAAGCTAAGCAGGACATTCGAAATATAAACAGAAGAGTCCAAAAGAGTCTAGAAAGGTAGATTAATTTGAGCAATTAGAAAGAGCGTGAAGAGAATGCAATGCTCAATCAATGAGGAAGAAATGCGTCCCTTCAGAACCTTAATGTCTTTGAACAATGTTCAATGACGTAAATAAGAAAAGCAAAGGACCTGGGGATGGACTGGTTCTGCTTTGAGGGTTTGAAGAGGGTGAAGAGAAGGCAAGGCAAAGGAGAGCCATAGTGTAGAAAGGAAGAAAAGGGTGAAATATCTCTGATAATTATGGTTTAAGTATACAAACATGGAGGAAAGGATGAGGAGAGTAAGTATAAGATGAGCACCCCTCTTATTGGAAAAGGACAAAGGAATGACCCGGGTAAAGAAATATATCAAACACCAGGGGAAAATCAGAGGTAGAAAGGAAGGGAGCACCATTATCAGGGAGGGACTAACAAGCAAAACAAACTTCCTGATCTGGAAAGGAGAGGAAAAAGGAAGCGGGGAGGGAAAACGAGGAGGAATGAACTAGAACCTAAGGGAGTGTCGCTGAACGAGCTGTGGTACATGAACATTCTGGAATATTACTGTGTCCGAAGAAATGACAGGAGGTCATTGCAGAGAATGTCCCGGGAAGCAGGAACTGAGGCAGTGAGAAGGGAGCAGAAGCAGAACATCGAAATGGAAACTGATGAATGTGATGTCCAACCAAGACAAAGCCTCTTCAGCACCTCCCTGACAGACTCAGGGTCCAGAAGACACACTTTGTCCAGAAGACAAAGAGGTCACTCTGGGGATTTGATGGTGTTTGTCTGTTGTTTTTAATTTCTTTCTTTTTCCCACTTAACTGGGCAGAGGAAGGTGAGGGGGCGGGGCAGAACCAAGGGATGGTGAGCAATAGTGGTGCCAAAAGGTGGCCATTGAAACATCTTTTTCTCAGTGCCTCAGAGGAGAATGGAAGCTCAGCAGGAAACACAGACAAGCAGGACAGGTTTAAGAGGCAGGTATAGAATGTACATGTGCTTCAAGGAATCCAGGGGCATGGAATGGTCATCTGTGGTCTCAGTAAGGACGTAGAGGGTAATGTTGAAGCAGATCCCTGATTGTTAGCCTCTCCCGCTTCCCAGGGGCTTCTGTCTCATCCATGTGGACATGCTGAGGCCAGCTGGGACTCAAGACTACTGACCTTCCCTCCCTCCCTCTCTCCTCCCCCCAAGAAGAAGGCTCCAACATTCCCCACGATGCCACTGGATCTACTGAGGCAGAATGAGGCACTTGAAGCCTCAGGCGGACACCATACTTCAAGCTCCAGATGTGGGCTGCCTCAGGGCTCCCTCAAAAGCTTGGCCTCCTCTAGTGAGGGGGAGGGGTTCTTCTGCTCCCCAGCCTCCCAGATGTTTGGGCTCTCCTTCTCTTGCACTAAGCACTTTGTAGAACCTTGTATAGAGTTCCTTTCAACTTATTTCTCAGTCACCTTTGCTCTTCCAAGGACTAGGGCCCTTGCTCCTTCCGTCACTCTCTCCTGCCCTCCCAAACCATCTTCGCTATATTCTCAAAGATTTCTAGTAGCTCCTTCTGTAATAGCAAAGAACTGGAAACCAAAGGGATGCCAAAGAACCAGGAGAACAGTGGTCAACCAGGGATGTCTTCCTTCTCGTCAACAAGGCAAGGATCTTGGCCAACTCCAAGGGCCTTGTGATGAGAGAAGCCAGCCCCAGCCACAGAAGGAACGGCTGGAGTCTGAATGCAGACAGAAGCACGGCACTCTTTACTTGACGACTTCTTCTCTAGCAGAAGCCAGGGCAGCAAGTGTTATATGATAAAATAAGTGCAGCCTGCGTCATATTGCCTGCCAGAGTTGGGAGGAAAGGAAAAAAAGAATGAGCCCTAGATTTCTGGACACAGCTGATATAACACCTTGGACAAGCCTATTTATTACATATTTGTAACAACTCAGACGTATTATGATGCTACATGTTATATGTTTTCAAATTTCTTTAAAAGAACTGAAGCTCCTTGGTGGCAGGGATTTGTCTTGGCATCCTCAGCGCCTAGCACAGTGTCTGGTACATTCTTGTTGTTCAGTTGTTCATCTGTGTCCAATTCATTATTGCCCCATTGAAGATATGCTCCATGGGGTTTCCCTGCCAAGGATCCTAGAGTCATTTGCCATTTTCTTCTCTAGTGGATTATGGCAAACAGAGGGTAAGTGACTTGCCCAGGGCCATATACAAAGTGTATGAGGCAAGATTTGAACTCAAGTCTTCCTGACTCCTGGTCCAGTGCTCTATCCACTGAGCCACCTCAATAACCCAACTTAATAAAGACTTGTTGGTTGATTTCCTTGAGTTGCCTTGGTGGTCTCCAGTTCATGTCATTGGAGTCTTGTCTTAACACTCTCCATGCGCCAGCTTGGATGTCTATGCAAGCTCATTTGTGCAGGGTATTCCAGAAACCACTTTGAAAAGCCTCTTTCACTGGTTGCAAAAATCACACACACGCACACACACACACACACACACACACACACACACACACACACACACACACACACAAACTCCCATCATCACATGGCACCAATTGCCCCACTCGGCTATGGCTCTTGCAACTACATCCCTTTTAGGGTATCTCAGAAGGAGCAGGAGGAGGCCCCCAGAAGACCAGGGCAGCCTGGTGCTGGGCCGGCTGGCAAGGCTCTTCTGCCAGTTGCTCTTCAGTGTTTGAATGAGGGCAAACAGGCTTCCACAGCAGCCCGAGCTACCTTAAACTAGAGTGCAACAAAGCAAGCATGAAAAGCCAAACCTCAAACCCTAGTTGGGCAGCTGCTGCAAGCCGTGGCTGTTCCTAAAATAACAACGGCATCAGCTAGCTTTAAACCACAACTTTACAATGGCACACAGAAAACCCCAACAACAACAACAGCCAAAGCCACAGGGTGGGGTAGCCACTTTTTGGAGCTGTGCAAGTTCCACTTAGTGAGTTCCCAGAATACATAGGAAAAGGCCTAGACTGCCAGCCCATTGTGGTGCAGAAGGGTCCCTGCCAGGTTTTGCCAAGCTGGAAAGGCTTCTAGAGAGGGCCTGGGCATGGACTGGGCTATGTGTCTGCTGTTCAAGGCTCAGCCTAGCCTAATTCAAGGATGGCTATCACCAGGTTGACTACAAAATCATGAATTTTTTGGCCACTGGGATCTACCCTGGTAGAAGGAGTACTCATAGCAACTTAAAGCTCTTCCCACCCTAGAATCCCATGCACTCTTTCCTTCCTTACTCCACATGACCCCCCTCCATGTACTCTATGGATCAGCTAAACTGGTCTTATGGATATTTCTCCCCCTTCTGCCTCCATTTCCTACCTCCCTAACCTGGAACCAGCTACCACACAGACCATAGGGAATGTTCTCCCTCTCCTCACCTCCACCACTTGGAATCCTCAGGATCCTCAAGTCTCAGCTTCCTTACAGGCCACCTCCTACAGAAGGCCTTCTGAGGTCTACAAGATGACCTCATGGTAGTGTGGACCAGACCTAAATTATGCCTCTTTCTCCCCACTGGGACATAAGCTTCTGGAATTTGTCTTTGTCTCCCCAACACCTAGCACTGGTGCCTGGCACCACCCTGGAGAGGAACTGACTGGTTGTCATTCCAATCTGGCCATTTCCACAGCCCACACTGCTCTGCTTGCTCTCCAACCACCATCCTTATCTTGAGTTCCCACCTTCAACCAGAACTTGGGACTCCTCTCTCAGGACAGTCAACTCTCAGAGATGGTCTTTCTTTTACCTTATTGTGTCAGAAGTAGATCACCATGGCCATTTCTCTGCCATGTCTATGCCATGTTGGCCCTTGCGTAGGCCCTTTTCCAGATATACATTATAGAAAAAAAGCTCCTTGAGAGCCAGAACAACCTTGCTTCTATTTGTATTTGTATCCCAGCCCAAAGACAGAGTCAAGATGGTAACTTAGAGACAGCAAAAGTTCAGACCTCCACAAAACCTTCCTCACTGAATCAAAAACAAATGCTTCGAGGAGACTGAAAACCAAATCTAACAACAGGACAGAGCTAGGGAACCCTCTTGCTGGACTCAACTTAAAAGGTACACCCCCCAAAAAAGCCTGAACTCTAGAACATGTGGGTTTAAGGGGAAGGAAGAAGGAAGGTCCCAGGACCTGCAGTGCTGAGCCTCCAGCTGTGGCTGGAATTTCTGGGCAGGCAAGAAAGCTAGTTCAGAGGGAGTACCTTGCTGGCACAGCTGTGCCAGGCTCAGAGCATTGAACAAAGGTAGTGTAGAGGCAGCTGGAGGAGAAGTGTAGAGCAGACAGCCTAGTTGCAGCCATGACACTCCATCTTGCCCCCCCCCCCGCCCTTCTCAAGGTTTTGGCTTCAGGACATTTGCAGATCAACTCATCCCTGGCTCAATCTTATCAATAGGACAGATAAGAAGCCTTCAGAGGGCAGGGAACCTCAAGATCCAACACCCCTCCCCCACAGACTAATCTGAGAGCCTTGCTGACTAAGCTCCAAGGGCAAAGGCTGCAACAAACTACAGGCAAATGAGAAGTCCAGCTCATTTTCAACTTCTGCTGCCAGCTGGGGAAGATCTGACCTCAGGGCTCATCAATACCATCAGTCTAACCCGGTCAATCAGCAGAGCAGAGAAGAAGCCCCTTCAAAACATAACAGCCCAAACCCACAGATTCAGCAAATAATGAGAGGAGCAAGACTATAGGCAATTACAGGGGAGAAATAAGGGGGGAAATATGAGTAAACAACAGAAAAAGAACAAAGAAATCAACAGCTTCTATCCAGGTAAAGAACAGAGGAACACCAAGCAAAAACACAGAAACTCCAGCAAATTGGACATAGGCTTTGAAAGAACTCAAAGCACAATTCAAAAAACAATTAAGAAAGGCTGAAGACAACTGGGAAAAGAACTTAAAAAGCAAAATAAGCCATTTGGAAACAGAAAATAGTGTCTTGAAAGCCAAAATTAACCAGCTTGAAAATGAGGCAAAGGAGATGAAATATCAGAAGGAGAAGGATGACCAAAAAGCCAGGGATGAAAGTCAGTCTTTAAAAATTAGAATCCAACAACTAGAAGCAAATGACTTCACAAGGCAAAAGGAAGCTATAAAAGAAAATCAAAAGAATAAAAAAATTGAGGACAATATGAAATACATCATCCAAAAAACAGAAGATCTAGAAAACAGGTCCAGGAGAGACAATTTAAGAATCATTGGTGGGGGCAGCTGGGTGGCTCAGTTGATTGAGAGCCAGGCCTAGAGATGGGAGGTCCTAGGTTCAAATCTGGCCTCAGACACTTCCCAGCTGTGTGACCCTGAGCAAGTCACTTGATCCCCATTGCCTAGACCTTACCACTCTTCTGCCTTGGAGCCAATACGTAGTATTGACTTCAAGACAGAAGGTAAGGGTTTTAAAAAAAAAAGAATCATTGGTCTACTGGAAGACCATGACAAAATAAAAATCCCACACAACATTCTACAGGAAATTATCTAAGAAAACTGCCCCAACATTCTAGAGCAAGAGGGAAAAATGAAGATTGAAAGAATCCACAGATCACCCCTTGTACTTAGTCATCAATTGACAACACCCAGGAACGTTATAGCCAAATTCAAGAACTACCAGACCAAGGAAAAAATATTACAAGCTACTAAGAAGAAGTCATTCAGATACCATGGAAGCACAGTTAGGATAACACAGAATCTGTCTGCATCTACACTGAAGGACCAAAAGGCATGAAATATGATATTCTGGAAAGCAAGAGAGCTAGATCTACAACCAAGAATCAACTACCCAGAAAAATTGACTCTATTCTTGCTGGGGAAAGTATGGTCATTTAATAAAATAGAAGACTTCTAAGCATTCATAAAGAAAAGAGCAGACTTGAATAGAAAATTAGATGCCCAAACACAGAACTCAAGAGAATCACCAAAAAGTAATTAAGAAAGGAAGAAAAAAAACAACAAAAAAAACTTTTTTAAAGGGACCCAATAAGTTAAAATGATATGTATCGCTATAAGGAAAGAGGTCATTGGTAACTCTTAAAAATTGTTATTATCACCTGGTTAGCTAGAAGAATTATACTTAGAGGGAACAGTGACAAATTGTATAGATCAAATGCCAAGACACACACACACACACACACACACACACACACACACACATAACTAGAGGTTAAAAAAAGAGGTTAATACTAAGAGAAATGAAAAGAGACAAAAAGGGGTAAATGTATATGTTATAAAGAAGCACATGGCAGGAGGGGGAGGAGAACACCAAGACACTGGAAGGGTAAAGAGGTCAGAGACAGGAAATACTTAATTCCTACGTGCATTGAAACTGACTCAAAGAAGGAAGAACAATCAGATCCATTGGGGCAGAGAATTGAATCGCATCTTATAGAGAAGTAGAAGGGTAACAAATGGACTGGTGAGGAGGAAAATAATACAAGGGAGGGAGAGTGTGGGGGATAGATGAAAAAGACCCTTAAAAATAAGAGGGAAATAAGAAGGGACAGGGGAAGGGAAGCAAAATAAGGGTGGGAAATAGAGGGATTGATTAAAAACAAAACACTGATGTTAAAGGGGATAGCGAAAGAAAAAAGGGAAGGACTAAGAGTGGAAATCAAAATGTTGGGAAATACACAACTGGTAATCATAACTCTGAATGTGAATGGAATGAACTCACCCATACAATGGAAGCAAATAGAGTGGATTAGAAACCAAAATCCTACCATATGTTATCTACAAGAAACACACATGAGGAAGGTAGACACACACAGGGTAAAGGTAAGCGGATGGAGCAAAATCTATGGGGCATCAACTGAGAAAAAGAAGGCAGGAGTCACAGTCATGATATCTGACAAAATCAAAGTAAAAATATATCTAGTCAAAAGAGATAAGGAAGGTAATTACATCCTGATAAAAGGCAGTATAGACAAGGAGGAAATATCAGTACTCAACATGTATGCACCAAATGATATAGCATCCAAATTTCTAAAGGAGAAACTAGTGTATCCCAGCCCTTAGCACTGTGACTGGCACAGAGAAATCAATAAAGGCTTTAGCTCTTTGTCTGTCTCAGAGGTTTCCCCCCAAACCCCCACAAGGAATCTAGGAATGATGCTTCAGAGGCACTGTGTCTTCCACCCAAATGGCCCTTTCTCTCTTTTGTCTGCAAATACGTCAGTACTTCAGGAATCTGGGGTTTAGTTGGGATGGGCACTCCCTCCATTGGTAGAGTACTACTCCACTCATAGTGAATGACCCTTGTGATGACTTGCTGGAGTCTTTTTGCTAGTATCCTATTTAGGATTTTTGCATCTATATTCATTAGGGAGATTGGTCTACAGTTTTCTTTCTCTGTTTTTGACCTTCCTGGCTTTGGGATCAGTACCATGTTTGTGTCGTAGAATAAGAATAAATCTTAGAAAAATTAGTTAGTAAACATGTGGAGAAAAATAAATAGGGACAAAAAGGAATATACCTTCTTTTCTGCAGCACATGGTACATAGTAAGAGAAGTGAATGAAATCTACTATGACCAGGCAGGATTCATACCAGGAATGCAAGGATGGTTCGATATTAGGAAAACCATCCACGTAATTGACCATATTAACAAGCAAAGTGACAAAAATCACATGATTATCTCAATAGATGCAGAAAAAGCCTTTGACAAAATACAACACCCATTCCTATTGAAAACACTAGAAAGTATAGGAATAGAAGGGCCTTTCCTAAAAATAATAAACAGTATATATCTAAAACCATTAGCAAACATCATCTGCAATGGGGAAAAACTCAAAGCCTTCCCAATAAGATCAGGAGTCAAACAAGGATGCCCATTATCACCTTTATTATTTAATATTGTACTAGAAACACTAGCAGTAGCAATTAGAGAAGAAAAAGAAATTGAAGGTATTAAAATTGGCAATGAGGAGACCAAGCTATCACTCTTTGTGGATGATATGATGATTTACTTAAAGAATCCCAGGGAATCAACCAAAAAGTTACTTGAAATAATCAACAACTTTAGCAAAGTTGCAGGATACAAAATAAACCCGCATAAGTCATCAGCGTTTCTATATATCTCCAACACATCTCAGCAGCAAGAATTAGAAAGAGAAATTCCATTCAAAATCACCCGAGACAATATAAAATACTTAGGAATCTATCTGCCGAGACAAACACAGGAACTATATGAACACAACTACAAAATACTTTCCACACAGCTAAAACTAGATCTAAACAATTGGAAAAACATTGATTGCTCATGGGTGGGATGAGCTAACATAATAAAAATGACCATCCTACCCAAATTAATTTACTTATTTAGTGCCATACCCATTGAACTATCAAAAACTTCTTTACTGAATTAGAAAAAACCATAACTAAGTTCATTTGGAAGAACAAAAGATCAAGGATATCCAGGGAAATCATGAAAAAAATGCAAAGGAAGGAGGACTTGCAGTCCCAGATCTCAAACTATACTATAAAGCAGTGGTTATCAAAACAATTTGGTACTGGCTAAGAGACAGAAAGGAGGATCAGTGGAATAGACTTGGGGTAAATTATCTCAGCAAGACAGTTTATGACAAACCCAAAGACCCCAGCTTTTGGGACAAAAATCCATTATTTGATTTAAAAAAACTGCTGGGAAAATTGGAAGACAGTGTGGGAGAGATTAGGTTTGGATCAACACCTCACACCCTACACCAAGATAAATTCAGAATGGGTGAATGACTTGAACATAAAGAAGGAAACTATAAGTAAATTAGGTGAACACAGAATAGTATACATGTCAGACCTTTGGGAAGGGAAAGACTTTAAAACCAAGCAAGACATAGAAAGAGCCATAAAATATAAAATAAATAATTTTGACTACATCAAATTAAAAAGCTTTTGTACAAACAAAACCAATGTAACTAAAATCAGAAGGGAAACAACAAATTGGGAAACAATCTTCATAAAAACCTCTGACAAAGGTTTAATTACTCAAATTTACAAAGAGCTAAACCAATTGTACAAAAAATCAAGCCATTCTCCAATTGATAAATGGGCAAGGGACATGAACAGGCAGTTCTCAGCCAAAGAAATCAAAACTATTAATAAGCACATGAAAAAGTGCTCTACATCTCTTATAATCAGAGAGATGCAAATCAGAACAACTCTGAGGTATCACCTCACACCTAGCAGATTGGCTAACATAACAGCTATGGAAAGTAATGAATGCTGGAGGGGATGTGGCAAAGTAAGGGCACTAATTCATTGCTGGTGGAGTTGTGAATTCATCCAACCATTCTGGAGGGCAATTTGGAGCTATGCCCAAAGGGCGATAAAAAACTGTCTTCCCTTTGATCCAGCCATAGCACTACTGAGCTTGTACCCCAAAGAGATAATAAGGAAAAAGACTTATACAAGAATATTCATAGCTGCACTCTTTGTGGTGGCCAAAAATTGTTAAATGAGGGGATGCCCTTCAATTGGGGAATGGCTGAACAAATTGTGGTATATGTTAGTGATGGAATACTATTGTGCTAAAAGGAATAATAAAGTGGAGGAATTCCATGGAGACTGGAACAACCTCCAGGAAGTGATGCAGAGCGAAAGGAGCAGAACCAGGAAAACATTGTGGTACAATCGAAGGTGATGGACTTCTCCATTAGTGGCAATGCAGTGTCCCTGAACAATCTGCAGGGATCTAAAAAACACTATCCACAAGCAGAAGATAAACTGTGGGAGTAAAAACACCAAGGAAAAGCAACTGCTTGACTACAGGGGTGGAGGGAATATGACTGAGGAGAGACTCTAAATGAACACTCTAATGCAAATACCAACAACATGGAAATGGGTTTGAATCAAGAACACATGTGATACCCAGTGGAATTGCGCGTGGGCTATGGGAGAGGTGGTGGGAGGGAGGGGAGGGAAGAAAAGAAAATGATCTTTGTTTCCAATGAATAATGTTTGGAAATGACCAAATAAAAATTAAAAAAATAAAAAAATAAAAAATAAATAAATCGAATTTCTGCCACACTGCTATACAGCTTTCTCAACGGCTTTTTGTAAACTTGTGAGTCCTTTGCTCGCTGGAGTCTTTGAGTTTGAAAATACTATTCATCGGAGTCTGAGTTTTGTCAGACTATGGTACAGTCTTTGTTGGCTTCTGTATGTTGTCTCTAATTTGTTCCATTGATCAATCTCTCTTTTTTGAACAAATAACAAATTTTTCCAATTGTTACTGCTTTATAGTACAGCCTGAGATTTGGCTCTGATCTCAAACTGATCCCTTCCTCCCCACATTCATTTCTAAGTACATCTATTTCCCCTCCCTCACTTAGCGTGTTATCCCTTGTAACAGAGAACTCAAAAGATGAAAAAGGCCATTCAGCAAAACTGACCTCCAAATTGAACAAGTCTGACAGTATACGAGATGCTCCCTTGATGAAGAGATGCATTTTCTCTATTCTTTTCTCTGGCTTTATTTGGTCTTTATACTTCTAGAGCACTCAGTTTCATTTTTTCATCCTTTCCAACTACATCATTCCAACCACTGAATAGATAGTTTTCCTGGTTCTGCTTACTTCACTCTAAATCAGTTCATATAGGTCTTCCAATGCTTCTCTAAATGCTTCATGTTTCTCCACGTGAAAAAAAATGGGATTAGGATGCCACATTAAAGGTATCAGAGCAATGAAAAAAAGTATTCTCAGAAAGAAAAAAATAATTAAAAAGAAACCTGCAAAAAAATTTAGAAGTCACAGACATAATAAATAATATAGAAGTTTCAAAAACTATGTTGTAACAACATTCCACTACCTTCTCACACCCAATTTTGTTTAGCCACTGTTTAGGCCCATTTATGAACTTTATTCACTTTATGGCTGTCTATGGCCTCAGACACTTCCTAGATGGATGATCCTGGGCAAGTCACTGAGCTCCAATTGCCTACCCCTTCCTAATCTTCTGCCTGGGAACCAACACTTAGTATTGATTCTAAGACAGAAAGTAAGTTTTTTAAAGAAAGTACAGGGCAAGCCATGAGGTATTAATCTAACTACAAATATGTAGCTTCGTCCTTAATCCCCTTGCAAAGTACAAAAAGGCTTCCTGACTGAAATAAAAGAGATGACAATATTGGTTGGCCATGATCTTGCTGTCCCCTAAAGGCTGGCTCAACAGCCCGGAGGGTGTTCCTAGCAGGAGCCAGAAGATGAGAGTCGCTGAGGACGAAGAGCCTGGGAATTTTTCTCTCCTTCCTTAGCCCATCAGCTACAACATTCTATAGCAGGCTCTACTTGTCTTACAGAAGACATGCATTCATCAGGGAGCAGAGACACTCTTGAGAGAGGGGAGAACATTGAGAGGCAAAGACACAAAGGCAGCTTCAAGGAGTGAGTCCTCTGAAAGCAGGGGAAAAGCTAACCATGAGTTCAAAGGAACATTAGCTCTTGCATATGGGTGCTGACCATAGAAGAAAAACAGACTCAGGGAGCCCAGGTCAATGGTCAACCAAACAGCAATGGACCCAGTGTGAAGAGCAGAGGGAAAACAACAAGGAAATAAAGGACATTGAGGCCCTGTGGTGCTTGAGACACATGGGTTTCTCACTATCAGTCTTACCTTTTCCATATTAGCAAATGCCTTTGTGTCTACTGGGCAGTTGATGTTCATGAGTGGAAGTACATGAACCACAGTGGTTCTTTTCACTATTAATTCAATTTTATTTTAGTTCCAAAGTATCTCCTTTATTTTTCTGCCCCCTTTACCATCTATTCACTATTTATTTAGAAGAATTTTTCCATGGTTACATGATCCATGTTCTTTTCCTCACCTTTGCCAACAAGCAATTCCACCGGGTTATACATGGATTATCACTCAATATTGTAAAAAATAGACTCGAATACAGGACTACAATCCCCATAAGCCTTTGCTCCACTTCCCCAGAATGCCTTGTAACCTCACCTGGGCCGAGATCGAGAAGGTATTTAAGCTGATTCAAAGGCTTTTGCGGTCTCGCTCTCTTGGCTCACTCTTTTGGACTTCCGTTTTGGAGCAGGCGCGTCTCTTGCGTGATATGAGGTTATTTTGGCTAGGCCTCTGGCCTAGGCACATGTTTCTTACTTGTATATTCTTTAATCTTTAACCTTTAATAAACCTCTAAAAATATAATACTTCTTGCAGAGAGAAACTAATTTCTACCTGCCTAAGTCTCCCCATATTCCTAAATTTTAATCTTTACAATATCTATTTTCATATTATTCATATTTGTAATAGAGACATCTTTTAAAAACAAAAATCCCAAATCCTATACCCATCTATACAAGTGATAAGTCACATGTTTTCCTTCTGCATTTCTACTCCCACAGTTCTTCCTCCAGATGTGGATAGTGTTCTTTCTCCTAAGTCCCTCAGAATTGTCCTGGATCATCACATTGCTGCTAGTAAAGAAGTCAGTTACATTTGATTGTGTCACAGTGTATCCATCTCTATGTATAAGGTTCTCCTGGTTCTGCTCCTTTCACTCTGCATCAATTCCTGGAGGTCATCCCAGTTCACATGGAATCCCTCCAGTTCATGATTCCTTTGAGCACAATAGTATTCCATCACCAACATATACCACAATATGTGTTCAGTCATTCCCCAATTGAAGGGCATCCTCTCATTTTCCAATTTTTGGCCACCACAAAGAGTACAGCTATGAATGTTCTTGCACAGACATTTTTCATTATTATCTCTATGGGGTACAAACCTAGTAATGGTATTTCTGGATCAAAGTCTGTGCCCCTGCCATCTACTGAGAAGGCAAGAAAAACAAAATGCATTCTGAATGTATAGAGTCATGCAAATCAAAGTCCTATGTTAACTATGTTCAAAAAGAAAAAAAGAAAAAGAATGGGAAGGGAAGAGGAGAAGAGAAAGGGAGGGAAGAAAGAGAATGGACCAAAAAGAAAGGAAAGGAAAGGAAAAGATGACCTCTGAGTTCATTACTTCTCTATCTGGTGATGGATGGCATGCTTCATCATGAGTCCTTTGGAACTGTATTGATCAGAGTTACAAAGTTTTTCAGAGTTGATTCCCTTTTCATTATTACTGCCAATTGTTCTCCTGCTTCTGGTAACTTCACTTTGCATTGGCTCATAAAAGTTTCCCCAGGTTTTTCTGAAACCATTCCCTTCAGCACAATAATATTCCATCACAATCATATGCCACAATTTGTTCAGCTATTCTCCAATTGACGGGTACCCCCCCCCCCCCAGCCGCTCCAGTTTCCAGTTCTTAGAAAGAAAACTCCTATAAATGTTTTGGTGCGCACGGGGCCTTTCCCTCTTTATGATCTCTTTGAGCATAGACCTAATACTACTCTTGGTATTGCTGGGTCACAGTTTGGTAGCTTTGGGGTGTAGTTCCAACTTGTTCTCTAGAATGATTGGATCAAGTTATAGCTCCACCAGCAGGACATTGGTGTACTTATTTTCTCATAGTCCTTTTGGCATTCATTATTTCCTTTTTCATCAACTTTGCCAATCTGATGGACCTGAAGGGGTACCTCAGAGTTGTTTTAGTTAGCATATTTAAAATGATCAAATGAGATAATATTTGTAAAGCTCTTATCATCATGCCTTTAACATGGTAGGGGAGACATAAATGCTTATTCCTTTCTCTTCCCTTGTAAGTGATTTATAGCATTTTTTTCAAATGACTAGCTTAGATTTTTCAAATGAATAGCTTAGATTTCTTCTTCTGAAAATTGCCTTTGATCATTTCTCAGCTGGGGAATGGCTCTTATGCTTATAAACTTGACACATACATGAAAAATGTGACCTTTAGCAGACAAATTTGCTGCCAAGATTTCCCTACACACACACACACACACACACACACACACACACACACACACATACACACTTTCTTGCTTCTCTCCTAATTTGAGCTACACCGGTTTTGTTTGTGCAAAAATATTTTAGTTCAGTGTAAGCAAAATTATCCCTTTTGCCTCCTGTGAACTCATCTCTTGTTTGTTCATGAATTCTTCCTCTACTCATAGGATGCTTCTTCCAAGTTCTGATTTGCTTCTGTCATCAACCTCTATGCCTAAATTGTGTACCCATCTGGAGCTTCTCTTGATATATGAAGTGAGATATTGGCCTATGGGCTAGTTCTAAAGAGTGGGCATCTATAGCATCAAAGACTAGATCGGCACCCTTTTTAGGGAGAGAACTCTGCATCAGGCAAGGAGATCCTTAGAATGGGAATTATGACAGGAAACGTTGCTCTATGTAAATGAAATCCAAATATCTGGTCAGTCCAAAACATCGGCTAGTCATGTTGGTTTTTGTGGAATCATGAACACACGAATTGGCTAGACTTGTGCTTTTCTATCAGTTGTCTTACTCTCTAGAGGGTTTGAATCTCAACTCCGTCACATCTGGTGGAATCTGGGTCAAGGCATCTCTCTGTACCTCATCTGGAAAATATTTCCTCTTCTGTGAAATGGGGACAATGTATGTATTGCCTGCCCCCATAGGTGCCCTTAGAGAGCGTGCATGATGAATGGAGAACCATCCTCAGAGTTAGCAAGATTCGAGTTCCCAAACCTGACATGTTCGGCTTTGCAGAGTCTCCAAGCCTAGACATTGTAGCATTGTTGGAGGGAGGGAGGGAGGGAGGTGTGCAATGGAACAAGCATTTCTTAAGCACTGACTTCGAGCCAGGTACCATGCTAAGTATTTTACAAATTTTATCTCATTTGATCCTTGCAACAGTCCCAGAAGGCAGGTGCCATTATATCCCCATCTTACAGGCAAGCAATCTGAGGCAGATCTAGGTGAAGTGACTTGGCCAGGATCACACTGCTAGCAAGTATCTGAAGCTATATTTGAACGCAGGTCTTTCTGACTCCAGGCCAAGGGCTCTTTTTACTGCATCACATAACTGCCTCTAGAAGAAATTTTCTCACAGGGAATTCCCTATATCACTGGAATCGAAGGTCTGGTCAAACACTAACAGTGATGAAGATAACCTACCTCAGTGTTGAAGGGAGGACCAAGTGAGATGCTGTCCACAGAGTCATTGGGGAAAAATCCATTGCTAGACAAATGTTGTTTATTGTTGGAATAACAAGAACGAATGAATGAATAAACAAACAAATCGATATCTTCAAGTCCAAGACTTCTTCCCTGAAAAGAGATCAGCAGAAAGAGCTTCCCGGAGACAGCTAGGTGACTCAGTGCATTGAGAGCCAGGCCTGGAGTTTGGAGGACCTGGGTTCAAATCGGGCCACAAATCTTCCTAGTTTTATAACCCTGGGCAAGTCACTTAAGCTCCATTGCCTAGCTCTTGCTCTTCTGTTTTAGAGTCATTATTAGGAAAGTAAGGGCTTTAGCAGAAAAAAGAAAGAGCTTCCTTAGCTTCCCTCAAAGCTTCCTAGTATCTTTAGCCACTCTCTCCCCCTGCCATCCATCCACAAAGAGCTGGGTACCCCTGCTCCTTGGGCTTCTGCCAGCCACCGTCTCTTACATCTTCCATTCCTGTCTTGAGGAACCAGCATTTCCCCATTCACTTTGCAAAGTGCTCAGGCTATCCCAGTCGAAGAAATCCCTTTGCTCCATTAGTTAACTTTATCAATTACTACCCTGGTAGGATGACTCTAGAAGTCTCATTTAGGCGGTTGAGCCTCCTCATCAGCCCCTTGCAGTCCAGCAGCTTTCCTTCAAAGATTTCCTTCAAAGCCACCAAAGATTTACTAATGACCAAATCTGACTTCCCTCCTCAGGCTACCCCTTCCACAGGGGATGCCACTGAGCACCCCCTCCTTCCATCCGTTGCCCGTCTCTTGCTTTCTGAGACATCCCGCTCTCTTGGGTCTCCTCCTACACAGCAGGACATTCCTTTTTGTTCCTCAACCTTTCCAGAACCCCCTAAAGTGAGTGTTCTTCAAAGTCTGTGCATTTCCTGCTCTCTCTTTCCACTCTCCTCCTTGGCAATCTCATCCACTCCCACAGATTCAGTGCTCACTTCCAGGGCATAATTCCCCAATCGAGATCTTGAGTCCTATCCTCCCACCCAGGCCCAAGATACTCGTCTCTGCTGCTGAGGTTACGACCAGCGAGCTATGCCCTCCGCATCTCAAACCTGCCATGCTCATCTTTCTCCCCAAACCTAGTTCTCTCTCTGGCTCCCCTGTTTTCGCAGTGGCACTGCTATCTACCCAACCTCCTGCGTCTGAAATCTCAGCCTCCCCTTCGGCTTTTCCCTATCTCGCAGCCAGTCCGTTACCAAAGCGAGACGATTATGTCTCCCACATCCACATCTTGAACTATCTTTCCACGGCAAGAAGTCTATCAGCAAGAAACAACTGCCTTAGGAGAGCAAGCCGCATTTGCATCTTCAGTCTCTCCTTGTACATGTTCATTCCCTGCTACATACCAACGCCGTCCCCCACACCCCTCCCCAATAACTAGCATCCCACACCTTTCCCAACCTTCGGGGATACACTCCTTCAGAAGACTGTCTACACTAGGTGCCTCCACTTCCTTTCCTCTCATTTTCCTTGTAAATCTCTCTAGCCCGCCTTCCAACCTCATCAATAACCAAAACTGTTATCTCCGAAGATCCCGTCATTGTCCAATACAATGAGTCTGTTCTCAGTTCTCATCCTTCTTGATTTCTCTGGAGCATCTGACACTGCCCATCACCCTCTTCTTGATACTCTCTTCTCTCTCGGTTCTCCTGCTACCTACCGGTCTGTTTCTTCTCAGCCTCCATCCGAGTCCTGCCTTCTTTTAACTGATGCTCCTGGGGCTCAGCCCTGGGCCGGCTTCTCCTCACTCTGGTATTCTACTTGGTGATATACATCATCATATAGCCAATTACGCCTATACTGATGCCTTTCAGCTCTAACCTCTATGGTGGCCTCTAGTGTCATATCTCTGACGGCCCATTGGACATCTCCTGAACACATCTGAAACTTGCCGTGAACAAAATCAAACTGGTCATCAGCAACCCCAAAGGTCTCCATTTGAC
Source organism: Monodelphis domestica (assembly GCF_027887165.1). Classification (NCBI taxonomy): domain Eukaryota; kingdom Metazoa; phylum Chordata; class Mammalia; order Didelphimorphia; family Didelphidae; genus Monodelphis; species Monodelphis domestica. Next base: position 87,093,173 of record NC_077235.1, read on the forward strand.
TCAATGGCACCAGCAGCCTGCCAGGCCCCCAGTCTTATAACATGGATGTCACCCTCAACTCTCTTTCCTGCCCCACATCTACAGTCTGTCGACAAGGTCCTCCCTCTGTCCCCATCACCACCTTGTTGCAGGCCCATCTCATCTTAGGGAAGCAGAGGTCTGGCCATGTCACATCCCCGTTCCCCTCTGTCCCTTGAATGATCTTATCACTGCGAAGATCACATGGAAAGTCATCTGTTTGACATTCAGACTTTCACCTCCCCCATATTACCTTGCCAATCTTCTTACACTTCCCAGCCCCCTCCCAATTACTCTTTGATCCAGTGACACTAACCTCCTAGCTTTATCTATAATAGGACTCTTGATTGCTCAGCTCTGGGCGCGTTTTCTGGCTGTTCTCCGTGCCTGGTACACTGTCCTTCCTCATCTCCACCTCCTGGCTGTCTTGGATTTCTTCGGGTCCCAGTTCAAATCCCATCTTCTACAGGAAACCCTTCCTAGTTACTCTGTTTGTTATCTCCCACTTATCCTGTATGTGTCTTGTTTGTACAGAGTTGTTTGGATATTGCCTCTTCCATTAGACCATGAGCTCCTGGAAAGCAAGGACTGCCTTTTGCCTTTGCATCCCCAGGGCCTGGCACAGTGCCTGGCACATAGTAGACTTGCTTGACTCATCAAAGGATATCCAGTTTGAGATACCCAACAGGTGGTGGGTGACGGAGGTTACAAGAAACATTAGGGCTGGACATTTGTTTTGCTGGACTAGACTTTTTAGTTAAAAGACAGGATGCTAGTAAGTAGCGATAAGATGCAGAGAGAGGGATGGAAAGGAAAAAGGAGAGGGAGAAAATTATAGAAGGGGGGGCAGAAAAGATGAAAGGAGGAGACAGGGAAGGAGAGAAGAAAGGGGAAGAGAAGATGAAGAACTAGAACATACTTCTATTCTACAGAAGAAATCAGTCCAGGAGGGATGAGAAGCTCTCAAGGATGAGATTCGGGGGAAGGTAGGTGGCCAAGTGGATGGAGAGTCAGGCCTGGAATTGGGATGATCTGGTTTCAAATCTGGCCTCAGATACTTCCTAGCTGTGTGACCCTGGGCAAGTCACTTAACCCCAATTGCTTAGCTCTTGGAACCAATACTTAGCATTGATTCTAAGACAGAAGGTAAGGATTTATTTTTTTAAAGAACGGAATTCCAAGACAAAAAGTGAGCCCAGGGACTGAAAGGAGGCAGAAGCTGTGCCCTAAGGCAGGAAGCACCAGGACAGGCATTCCTGAGTCCCCTGGGAACAGGTGGCATCTAGAAGCTCTGTTACAAACCACAGATCCAGAGTGGAGAGAGGAGGGGAGCTGAGTCTAGAAGTGGCCAAGAAGGATAGCTGTAGGCTGACGCCCGAGGTGTACATTGATCAAGAACCCACTTTAGAAGCAAGCTCTGACCCCTGGAGCAGAGAAGGGATTCCGTTGGAACCACCATCCCAGGCTGACACTAGCTAACTACCACAAGAATCTCCAACCAACAGGGAGCCCAGGGTTCCATCACTGCTCTCAATGGACGAATAGTGGCTGAATCAGACAGCAGCCTACTGAAACCTGGAACTAAGGAAAACGGACAGAATTCCTGCACAAAGTCAAACCTGGGCCAAGAATTTGCCGAGGTCAGAACACGTTGCCAGTGAGATCTATCTGGGACTTGGGTACAGGCCTGAATGCCTGACCAATGCCTTGAGATCACAGAATGCCACAACAATCAGTATTCCAAGAAAGCAACAGAAGCACCCCAATATAGAAGCTCAGCCCAGACAGTTCTCCCGGAAGTAGGAAGAGCCCAACTCTAACAGAAGGTCAAGAAACTGGATGAAAGAAGGAGGTAAGGAAACAAACAAGCAAAAGCCTCCAGAAAGAACTGGTGTGGTGACAAGGATCCTCCAAACAGAAACTCAGAAAAAAGGATTCTGAAACACCCGGGAGCCTCTAAGACAGAGGTCTAAGGGGTTCGGGCACACATCCCTCAGAATTCCTGTAAGAGAGAAAGCAAGAGTTCAAAAACACTAGAAAGATTTCAAACCAAACAGGAGCAGTGGAGGGCGGGAGGGGGATGGAAAAAATGGGAATGAGAAATACTCATTGCTCATGAGTAGGCAGAAGCAATCAAATAAAAATGACAACATCGCCTAGTTTATTTGTTTAGTGCTGCACTGATCACTTCAGAGAACTCGAAAAAGTGAAAATCGCCTCAAGGAGCAAAAGGTCAGGAATATCGGGGAATTCATGGGGAAAGGCAGAAGGAAAGGAGGCCGAGCAGTACCAAACCTCAAAATATACTCCAAAGCCATAATTTTAAAAAATGATTTGGTACTGGGTAAGAAATAGAGAGCTTGATCAGTGAAACAGACTGAAACAGCAGAGCCAATGATCACAGAAGTTTAGTGTTTGATAAACCCAGAGACCCAGATATTAGAGCAAAAACTCATGATTCAACCCAATCTGTTGGGAAAGAAACTAAAAAACAGTCTGGCAGAAACTAGATATTGACCAACATCTTATACTATATACCAAGATAAGTTCCATATAGGTATATGACTCAGACATAAAGGATGACATAAGAAACAAGTTAGAAAAGCATAGAAGAAATTACCTGTCATATATATGGATTGAGAAAACAAGAGATAGCGAGGTTCAGAGGGGGTGGAACAGATCATTTTGATTACTTAAAATGTTCAAGTTTTTGCACAAACAAAACCAATGAAGCTAAAATTAGAAAAGAATTAGGGAACTGGGAGCAATCTTTGCAGCAAGTTTGTCTGATAAAAGTCTTATTTCTAAGGTATATAGGGAACTAAGTCAAATTTCTAAGAATAAGTGCCATTCTCTAATTGATAAATGGTCAAAAAATAAGAAGTCAGTCTTCAGAGGACAAAATTCAAGCTATCAATAATAATGTAAAAAAATTATCTACATCACTAAAAATTAGAAAAATATAAATAAAAACAACCCTAGAGTGCCACCTCTGGCAAAAAAAAAAAGGGAAATGGCAAATGTTAGAGGAGCTGTGAGAAAATTAGTACATTAATGCACTTTTAGAGAAGCTGTGAGCTGGTCCAACCATTCTAGAAAGCAATTTAGATCTATGACCAAAAAGCTATTAAACTGTGCATAACCTTTGACTCCAAAATACTGAGAGTACAGGTCTATGCCCAAAGAGATCAAAGAAAGAGGAAGAGGACCCCTATGTATAAAAACTATTTATAGCAGCTCTTTTTGTGGTAGCAAAGAATTAGAAAGTAGGGGAGTGCCCATCAATTTGGGAAAGGCTGAACAAGTCATGGTATATGATTGTGATGTAAGAAATTATGAAAAGGGTGGTTTCAGAAAAGCCTGGGAAGACTTGTATGAACTGATGCAAAGTGAAGTGAACAGAACCAAAAGAATAATGAATATAATAACAATGATATAAAGACAAATTTGAAACACTTAGTAACTGTGATCAACACAATGACCAACCCCATTTCCAAAAGATCTCATCATAAAACATGCTACCCACCTCCAGATAGGGAGTTGATAGACTCAGTGCATACTGGAACTTATGTTTTTTGGTTTGGGGTTTGGTTTGGTTTGAGATTGCAGATTGTAGGTATTTGTTTGGCTTGACTATACATGTTTGAAATTGATGATGTTGGTTTGTTTTTGTTTTGGGGGGAATGGGAAGAGGTGGTAGAAGGGAGAGAACTTAGGCCTGAAAAGAAGATAAAATTGAATTTTTAAAAGACATAAATAGAAATTATTCTGATGAAGAAGAAAAGGGAGAATTGTCTAAAGAGACTGATATGAATGCACAAGGAACTCACTTGGATTTTTTTTAAAGACATAAACATGATAGAAGCAAGAACCAGTGCTAGTAGATCATTTTTTTTAAAAAGGCATGACATCTTGCAGAATAATATCATAAATATTAAAACTCAGAATGCACAGAGACTGACAAAGACAGGCAAAAACTCAAAAAAGGTGAGGGTTTTTCATCTTTTCAAATGTTGTTTTGAGGAAAAGAAAAGAATTGCTTTGTATATAACCAATAACAAATTTCAAAGTGTGAATCTTAAAAATTCTCAGACCCTACTTCAGAACACTTGGTTAAGACCATTCCCCATTTTAAACAATGAAGGTACTTGATCAGGAATGTATTGGGAACTCTAACATTACTCCACCCATACTTAAGCATACTTTAGGGGAAGATAAAGTTGTAAACTCCTTACTAAACAATGAAAAGTACTTAACCCATACTTATAATAAGGCAAAAGCCCTTAAGCTGGGCCTATTTTTAGATCTAATACAAAAAGGTGCTAAGTACCTATGAAGGTCAGGCAACTTGCAAACTTACAAGGGACAAGCTTAACAAAAGAGGTGTGAGGTTTTAGTCTACTCAGGTGTGAATTACTCAAAAGTTTAGTCTACTAGGGTGTGAATTAAGAATGGTCTGTCCTTTGGGAAAGTCTACTGTGATTGGTAGATGTGAGAACTTAGGGGAGGTGACAGGAGAAAATTCTCTTTAAAAGAAGGTCAGAAGCTGAGAGCAAGGGACCTCTCTCTGAGGAGAAGAGAGCTCTCTGAAGAAACTCTCTCTCTCTGAGACCTCTCTCTGAAGGAGATTGAGCTTGCCAAAGCTGAACTGGTGGGTCTCTGAACACTAGAACTTGCTTGGGACAGATCTTGTGGTGAGTGATTAAAGACTGACTGATCTCTCTCTTAGGGCTTGGGCCTAGGCTGGCCTGGGCTGGCCTAGCCCTTTTCTCATTGTTTCCTCTTACTCTCTCTTTCATTAATTCCTTATTTGTATTAATTAAAATCTCCATAAAAACCCAGCTGACTTGGGTATATTTCATATTTGGGAATTTTTCCCTGGCAACCCCTTTATATTTGATTTAACTCAAGACAATGTCTTGAAACCATATTTCCGCAGTCACAAGTTTAAGGCAACTACTCTTTTATCTGTAACAATTTATGCCAACCACTCTTTTGTATGTAACAAAAGTTCTGGCATAAAGGATGTCATCAGCCAAATGGATGATTGAGAGATGCATTGTGGGAAGATGGCAGAGTAGGAGAGTAGGGTTTCTCTCCCTCCTAACATCTACAAAGAACCAAAAATAATCCACAGAATCAAAACTAGTGATTCTCCCTGGTTTGCCTGCATCCCATCTGCTCTGAGGATACTCCCAGAATCTGCAATTAGAGAGCACCTAGAGCATCTATGTCTGCTACAGCCTCTGCTCCCACTGGCCCAAAGCTGGGGATTGAAGGAATGATCACAGCAGGAGTCTACCTGCAAGAGCACGGCCATGAAAGCAGGAGCTCATGCATAGCTGCTAGCAAACAAGGGACTTTGGAAGCCCAAAGAACAGGGACTGGACACCAGCTCTGTCCTAGGCTGCAGCAGCAGGCGAGGAGGAATGAGGAATGAGAGTGCACCAGTAAGTGTGATTACTGAGAGACTGGTGCCCCACCAGCTGTGGTCACTCCCAGGAGAGTGGAGTCCCTGGATACTGCCACAGAGAGAGGTGGATTGGCTGCTGGAAGCAGCAGTGGTGGTAGAACTGCCATCTGGCTCTGAGCAAAATACCTAAGGTCAGTCACAGACTGGAACTTGAGCAGGATTTGAGCAGGGGACTGGGACTACATTGGACCCTGGGCTATAAAAACTGGAAAAACTAAATAGGACCCAGGTAAAAACAAACACAAAAAATCCTGAAACCTGAAGTAGCATAACTTAGTACAATAGGAACACTGAGAATCCAAGAAAAGGCCAATAATTAAATCTATTGGCTGGGTAGCTAGAAGTTTTTAAATGAAAATAAATAAATAAAAATGAGTGAGCAAAAGAGAAAGAACCTATTGATAGCTATTATGGGAACAAAGAAGATCACAGCTCAAACTCAGAGGCAGTGAAGTAAAAACACCTACTTCAAAAACAATGAAATACTAATAAGTGGCCAGAAGTTCAAAAAGAACTTGAAAAAGACCTAAAAATCAAATGAGAGAAACTGAGTAAAAATTAGAAAGAAAAAGAGCAATATAAGAAAGTCAAGAAAAGTGTGAAAGAAAGAATGCCTAAATGGAAAAGAGATCCAGAAAGTCATAGAAGAATTAATAACGTATTAAGAACTAGAATTGGACTAGGAGAAGTGAATGACTTCCTAAGACAACAAGAAATAATAAAGCAAAATCAATGTGATAGTCTTTGCTAATAACAGCAGTACAATGATCCAGGACACCTGAGGGACTTATGAAAAAAGAATGCTATCCACCTCTAGAGAAAGAACTATTAGAATAAAAATGCAAGCGAAAACATGATTTATCACTTATTTATTTGGGAATATGATTTGGGGTTTGGGCTTTATAAGATTACTGTCTTTTTTTTAAACCCTTACCTTCCATCTTGGAGTCAATACTGTGTATTGGCTCCAAGGCAGAAGAGTGGTAAGGGCTAGGCAATGGGGGTCAAGTGACTTGCCCAGAGTCACACAGCTGAGAAGTGGCTGAGGCCAGATTTGAACCTAGGACCTCCCATCTCTAGGGTTGGCTCTCAATCCATTGAGCTACCCAGCTGCCCCCAAGATTACTGTCTTATAAAAATGAATGACATGGAAATAAGTTTTGAGTGATAATACATGTATAACCCAGTGGAATTGCTTATCAACTCTGAGAATGGGGAGGGAGACAACATGAATCATATAACTTTGGAAAACTTATGTAGTAAATTGTTAGTGGAATAAAATAAAGATAAAATTTTTTAAGATTTCAAAAAGCAAAATCAAAAGAATTAAATAATAGAAGAGAATATGAAACACCTTACCACAAAAACAATTAACCTGGAAAATAGATCAGGGAGAGACAACAAAAGAATAGTTGAACTCCTAGAAAATTACAACAACAAAAAAAGGAAAGAAAATTTAGACATCATACTCCAAGAAATCATTGAAGAAAACTGCCCAGACATTCTAGAATCAGAAGGTAAAACAGAAATTAATAGAATTCACCAATCACTAACTCAAAGAGACCCAAAGATGAAAATGCACAGGAATATCATTGCTAAGTTCCATAGCTCCAAGTTAAGGAGAAAATATTTCAAGCAATAAGAAAAAAAGTTTAAATATTGTGGAGCTATATAGTCAGAATAACACAAGACTTCGCATCTACAACATTAAAAGAACTCAGGATATGGAACACAGCATTTCATAGAGCAAAAGAACTAGGCTTATAACCAAGAATAACATATTCAGCAAAGATGAGAATAATTATAAATGGTAAAAAAGGATATTTAATGAACTAGTTTCAACTATTCAGAGGTGGGGGCAGAATCAGCAGAAAATATTATAGAAATATACAAAGATAATGAAAGACTAATCATAAGCAACCCAAAAGGTCAAATTGTTTGATTTGGGGGAAAAACATATTGGGAAATGTCATCCTTGGCCCAGGGGAGTGGCACTATTGCCTTGTTTTTTTTGAAGGGGCATATATGGAGAGAAGGCTCAACGTTGAGATGAATATAGAAGAATGAGCTAAAATGGCAGCAGAATACGCAAGGAGAAGATAGGGTAGAGGGGTAGTGAATGGAGGAACTGACATGGAGAAGGAGAGGAGAGGATGAAATGTGGTTATTACTAGAAGCCTACTCTCATCAGACCTGGGATAAAGAGAGAACAACATACACAATTAGTAGGGTAAAAATGTTCTTAATGTACAGAGAAACAGAAAGGAAGAGGGATGGAATAAGGAAAGGACTGGGAAGAGAAAAGAGGCAAGGAGATAAGAAAATTGAGGGAAGAGAGGGATGCCTTGAGGGGAGTACACATCAAGAGGTAAAGCAAGGGGATAAGGGAATCAAGAAGTAGAAGAGCATGGTAGGGGATAAGGAAGGGATCTTGGAAAAGTAGATAAAACAAAAATTAAAAGGTAAGGGGGAAAGGATATGGGAGTGACCTTTGGAAAGGCAGACCAATTTGGAACTAGGAGAGCAAGGGAAAAAGATAAGATGGTATTTGGGGGAAGGCTATGAATTGGAGAGGTATTGCTCAAAGGAAATTGGACATCTGAGGAGGGATATGATAGAAAGAAAGGAAAAGGGAGACAGTGAAGAGGAATGGAATAGATGGAAATGCAAAGCTTTAACTATGACATTGAATGTAAATAGAATGAATTCGCTCATGGGAAGAAAATGGATAAGAGAAAAGATCAAAAACCAAGACCTATCATTTACAAGAAATACATTGAAAATAAGAGACATGCATAGAGTAAAGGTAAAGGGGTGGAGCAAAATATGCTATGCCTCAGCTGATTCAGAGAAGACAGTCATAATCTCTGACAGTTAGGGCTAAAATGTATATAATTGAAAGGGATGAACAGAGTAACTATATTATGTTGGTGTGGGAGGGTACTATGGATAACAAAGTATTATCAATATTGGACCTATATACACCAAGTGTTATAGCATCCAGATTTTTTAAAGGAAAAACAAAATGATATACATATGGAAATAGATAATAAAATAATAATAGTGGGGGACTTTAACATACCCCTCTCAGAACTAGAAAAATCTAACCAAAAAAATAAATAAGAAAGAAGTTAAGGAGATTAATAGAAACTGAGGTAAATTAAATATGACATATGCATGTTGACTAAGAATCAGATGGACTAAGATAGTGATGGCAAACCTTTTAGAGACTGAGTGCCCAAACTTCAAACTTCAAACTTCATACCACATGTGAACTTCCCCTTTACCCCAGACAAGGGAGGGAGAAAGCACTTACATTGGGCTACTGGGCAGAGGGATGGGTGATGATGTGAGAAATGTCTTCAGGCATGATGAAGAGGAAGAGGAGAAAATCCCCCTCTGGCATGTGTGCCATAGATCCTCCAATACAAAGCTAAGATGATAAAATTAAATGCTGATAGGAACATGGAGAAACAGGCATAATATTTACATTGCTAGGGCCCTTGTGAATTGCTTTTTTAGAAAACAAGATGACGATATATATTAAGAACTGTTAAGCTGTTCATGCTCATGGACCTAGGGATCCCATTACTAGAAGTGTCCCCTAAGAGCATTATTGAGAGGGTAAAATATTTAAGGAAGCTTTGTTTATAATAACAAAAAAAAAACTAGAAATAACAAAAATGCAATGTTGAACAAATGCTGAATAGACTGAGATACTGAAATGTAATGGATTGTATTATGTTATTAGAAATGACAAATTTTAGAAATATAAAGAAAGTAAGGGAAATATAAGAAAAGATCAAAAGATAGTAATAAACCTATGATTACATTTTTAAAAATAACAGCCACAAAATCAAGAGAAAAAAGTATCAAAGTAAAACAAATCCAAAGGGAACTCAAAAACAGAGGATGGTTCTATTATCATACATATGTAATTGGCATATTTTTAAACTATTGTAAACAAGTGGATATTGTGGTACAGCACATAATTTTTATGCATTTGTTTGTTTAAATGTTTTTGGTTGGTGGTGTTGGTTATTAAGTAAAAAAAACAAGCAATTTTTTAAAAAAGATAAACTGGGGAACAAAGAGGTAAAAATGGTCATTTCTGCCCTTTTTTGGTCTTTTTGACTCTAGAGAAAAGAGGTAAAGAGACACCAAAGTAGTTATAACAGATTTCAAAAGTATACATCCATTTAAAAAACGGATGATTAAAAAATATGGGCTAGTCACATGGTAAGAATGAGGTATTATGGATACACAGCTCAAGTGCTCCCCTGAAATCCCAATGACATCAGGATAAAGACCCACAGAATTTTAGGTGCCCCCTGTGGCATTCTTATGGGAGGACATGAACAAGAATCTATAAGAGTCTATAGATTTGACAGGCAGAGATGGGTTGTAATCAGCATCATTGTGTCATAGGAACTTGAGAGCTGATTGACATTCTTGGACTTGTAGTTTGGTGGTATGAACATTCCTTCTTGTTCCTGAGAATGATTTGAACTATTATGATCTTTGAGCCAGAAGGCAAACTTGAGTCACACCTGGGAATTGTTTTTAAATTTTATTTGGTCAATTTCAAACATTATTACTTGGTTACAATAATCATATTCTTTCCCACCCTCCCCTTCCCCCTCCCCTCCCATAGCTGACATGCAATTTCATTGGGTATTACTTGTGTCCTTGGTCAGAACCTATTTCCATGTTGTTGTTTGCACAAGGATGTTCATTTAAAGTCTCCATCCCCAACCATGTCCCCCTCCTCGACCATGTGATCAAGCGGTTGCTTTTCTTCTGTGTTTATGTTCCCACTGTGTTTCCTCTGAATGTGGATTGTGTTCTGTCTCGTAGATCTCTCTGGGTTGCTCAGGATCACTGCATTGCCACTAATGGAGAAGTCCATTATATTCGATTGTACCACAGTGTACAATCTCTGTGTACAATGCTTTCCTGGTTCTGCTCCTTTCGCTTTGCATCACTTCCTGGAGGTTGTTCCAGTCCCCATGGAATTCCTCCACTTTATTATTCCTTTTAGCACAATAGTATCCCATCACCAACATATACCACAATTTGTTCAGCCATTCCCCAATTGAAGGGCATCCCCTCGTTTTTCAATTTTTTGCCACCACAAAGAGCACAGCTATGAATATTCTTGTTCAAGTCTTTTTCCTTATTATCTCTTTGGGGTACAAACCCAGCAGTGCTATGGCTGGATCAAAGGGCAGACAGTCTTTTATCACCCTTTGGACATAGTTCCAAATTGCCCTCCAGAATGGTTGGATCAGTTCACAACTCCACCAGAAATGCATGAATGTGCCAACTTTGCCACACCCCCTCCAGCATTCTTTACTTTCCCTTGCTGTCATGTTAACCAATCTACTAGGTGTGAGGTGATACCTCAGAGTTGTTTTGATTTGCATCTCTTTGATTATAAGAGATTTAGAACACTTTTTCATGTGCTTATTAATAGTTTTGATTTCTTTAACTGAAAATTGCCTATTCATGTCCCTTGCCCATTTATCAATTGGAGAATGGCTTGATTTTTGTACAATTGGTTTAGCTCTTTATAAATTTGAGTAATTAGACCTTTGTCAGAGGTTTTTGTTATGAAGATTGTTTCCCAATTTGTTGCTTCCCTTCTAATTTTGGATGCATTCATTTTGTTTGTACAAAACCGTTTTAATTTGATGTAGTCAAAATTATTGATTTTACATTTTGTGATTTTTTTCTAGCTCTTGCTTGGTTTTAAAGTCTTTCCTTTCCCACAGATCTGACAAATATACTATTCTATTTTTGCCTAATTTGCTTATAGTTTCCTTCTTTATATTCAGGTCATTCACCCATTCTGAGTTTATCTTGGTGTACAGTATGAACACCTGGGAATTTTTAAAAAGATGCACACAGCAGACTAGCAAAGATGGCAGATTCAAAGAAAGGAGTACAGACAAGCTCTCCTTGATAAGCATTTGGGGCAGTACACATCTCCTGCCTAATCTCCAGCTCACTGAGGAAAGAGAAGTGAGGCACAGCCTTCCATGGAAGGCAGACATGCCACCTTCCATCTTATGCTATGTGTCTCCTACTGGAAGAAGAGGAATGCTTCATCTGTCTCATGCCTGATCTCCAGCTTCTAAAGGGAAGAGAAGTGAACTAGGGGACTTCCATCTGACCACAAGTCTTTCATCTCCTGCAGGAAGAGAGGAAGCAGCTTTCAATCTTGTAGTATCCACTTCCTGCCTGATCATCAGGTTCCAGTAAAGCTATAAAGAGCATCCAGTGATAAGAGAAGAGGAGAAATTGGGACATCTCATCTGACCATTTGCCTCCCATCTTGTGCTCCATGTATCTCCTGTCTGATTTCTAGCCTCTACTAGGCAGAAGAGTGGTATCTTCTAGTCACTTCATGATCCAATTCCTCATCCTCTACTGCTCGATTCCTTTTTTTCATCCCCTTCAAAATGCCTACCCCCAAATTGTTATCTAACTAAATATTTTTAAACATTATTTTATTTGGTCATTTTCATACATTATTCATTGGAAACAGATCATTTTCTTTTCCTCCACCACCCCCACCCCCCGCCACCCCTTCCCTAGCCGACACGCAATTCATCTGGGTATCACATGTGTCCTTACTCTGAACCCATTTCCTTGTTGTTGGTATTTGCATTAGGGCGCTCATTTAGGGTCTCTCCTGGATCATGTCCCCTCAACCTCTGTAGTCAAGCAGTTCTTTTCCTCGGTGTTTTTACTCCCTCAGTTTGTCCTCTGCTTGAGGATAGTTTAGTTTTTTTTTTTCTCTTAGATCGCTGCAGGTTGTTCAGGGACATTGTAAAGCCATTACTGGAGAAGTCCATTATGTTCTCTTGTACCACAATGTGTCAGTCTCTGTGTACAATGTTCTCCTGGTTCTGCTCCTCTCGCTCTGCATCACTTCCTGGAGGTTGTTCCAGTCGCCATGGAATTCCTCCACTTTATTATTCCTTTGAGCACAATAGTATTCCATCACCAACATATACCACAATTTGTTCAGCCATTCCCCAATTGATGGGCATCCCCTCATTTTCCAATTTTTTGCCACCACAAAGAGCGCAGCTTTGAATATTCCTGTACAAGTATTTTTCCTCATCATCTCTTTGGGGTACAAACCCAGCACTGCTATGGCTGGATCAAAGGGCAGACAGTCTTTTAGTGCCCTTTGTGCATAGTTCCAAATTGCCCTCCAGAATGGTTGGATCAATTCACAACTCCACCAGCAATGAATTAATGTCCCTACTTTGCCACATCCCCTCCAGCATTCATTACTTTCCTTTGCTGTCATGTTAATCAATCTTCTAGGTGTGAGGTGATACCTCAGAGTTGTTTTGATTTGCATCTCTCTGATTATAAGAGATTTAGAACATTTTTTTATGTGCTTATTAATAGTCTTGATTTCTTTAACTGAAAATTGCCTATTCAACTTCCAGTCAAGATGGCGGCTTAGAAGCTGCGAAAGTTCAGACCTCAGAAACCCTTTGGATCTCAAACTGAGAGCTCCTAGGACACCGAAATTCAAGCTGAACAACAGGACAGACCCAGGGAACCCTCCTCCCGGACCTGGATCAAAAGGTATGGCCCCCCAAAAGCCAAAACCCTAGATCACTTGGATCTAAGGGGCAGGCTGAAGGAAGGTCCCAGGACCCATTCCCCCCAACCCAGAGTGCTGAGCCCACAGGAGCAGCGGGAACGTCAGGGTCGGCAAAAGGGTCCCAGGGCTGGCTATTTTGAAGGACTCACCTTGAAAGCAACCTGAGCCAGTCTCCGGGATGCCCAACGCAGACGGCAGGGAAACATAGAGAGAAGAGGGAAGCCTGTAAACCTCTGGCTGGGTCCTTCCAACTGAGTCTCAAGGGAAGTCCCAGCTTTAGGGCACCAGCTAAACCCAATCCCATCAGGAGCCCTCAGAGCTACTGAAAGGAGAGAAATCTTAGGGCCGGCAAAGGGGTTGCTCCGAAGAGCTTACCTTGAAAGTAACCTGGGCCAGTCTCCGGGCATTCAACACACATTGTGGAGGAGGAGGTTGGTTTTTTTCTTTCTTTTTTTTTCTTGGCTCCGGGATCATTTGGCCCACACCAGCTGATCCTAATCCCATCAGGAGCCCTCAGACCTTCTGAAAGAACAGAAACAGGGCCGGCAAAGGGCTTACCTTGAAAGCAACCTGGGCCAGTCTCCAGGCATTCAACACAGATTGTGGAGGAGGAGGTTTTTGCTTTAGGGCTCATTCAGTACAAACACGCTGAACCTAATCCCATCAGGAGCCCTCAGAGACCAGGGAGGCCACGACCCCTCCCCCCTTAGAGATCAGTCTTCTGAAAGAACCAGCTGAATCTAATCCCATCAAAAGTCTCCAGAACACAGGGAAGCCCAGGCTCCCCACCCATCCTCATTGACTACTGGACTTTAAGCCAATCAAAAGCCTCCAGAGGACAGGGAAGCTCAAACCCCAACAACCCTCCCCCAGAGACTACACCAAGAGATCTTCTGTTAAAGCTCCAAGAGGGGAGACTGATAGAAGTCCCCAAAAAACAAAGAAAATGAGAGGAACAAGAGCACAGACAAATATGGGGAGTAAAGAAGGGGTGAATTTGATCAAACAAAAGAAAAAGAAGAAAGAAACTACAATAAACAGCTACTACTCAGCAAATGGAACAGAGGGGGAGAGATGAGCAAACGATAAACCAGAAATCCCAGTGAATTGGATACAGGCTGTGGAAGAAATCAAAACACAACTAAGAGAGGCCGAAGACAATTGGGAAAAGAACTTAAAAATTAAGATAAGTCATCTGGAAACAGAGGCACTTGAACTAAAACAAGAAAATAGTTTCTTGAACGCCAAAATCAACCAGCTGGAAAATGAGGAAAAGGAGATGAAAGATGAGGCAAAGGAGATGAAAGATGAGGTTAAGAGGATGAAAGATGATCTTCAAAGAAAATCAGACCAGAAGGAAAAAGACGACCAAAAAGCCAGAGATGAAATCCACTCTTTAAGAACCAGAATACAACAACTAGAATCAAGTGACTTCACAAGGCAGCAGGACACTATAAAACAAAACAAAAAGAATGAAAAATTTGAGGAAAATGTGAAGCATCTCATTCAAAAAAACAGACGATTTAGAAAATCGTTCAAGAAGAGACAATTTAAGAATAATTGGACTACCAGAAGAACACGACAAAAGAAAAATCCTGGACATAATACTAGAGGAAATTATCCAGGAAAACTGTCCTGAGATCCTAGAACAAGAGGGGAAAGTGGAGATTGAAAGAATCCACAGATCACCCCCTGTATTTAATCCCCAACTGACAACACCAAGAAATGTTATAGCCAAATTCAAAAACAATCAGATGAAAGAAAAGATATTACAAGCTGCCAAAAAGAAGCCATTCAGATACCATGGAAACACGGTGAGGTTAACACAGGATCTGGCTGCATCCACACTGAAAAAAAGAAAGGCATGGAATACAATATTCCGGAAAGCAAGGGAACTAGGTCTACAACCAAGAATAAAATACCCATCAAAACTGACTATATTCTTACAGGGGAAAGTATGGTCATTCAACACAACAGAAGAGTTCCAAGCATTCATAAATAAAAGACCAGACCTGAACAGAAAATTTGATGTCCAACCACAGAACTCAAGAGAATCATCAAAAGGTAGTTAAAAAAGAGGGGAAAAAAACAAAACAACAACAAAAATTTTATAAGAGACTCAATAAGTTAAAATGATATGTATCCCTATAAGAAAAGAGGTCATTGGTAACTCTTAAAAACTGTTGCAATCACCTGAGCAGCTAGAAGAATTACACTTAGAGAGAACAGTGACAAACTGTAAAGGATGAAAGGACAAGACATAAATAGGTATATAGATATATGCATACATAAATACACATACATGTGTATGTATATATATACATGACTAGAGCTAAAAAAGAAAAGAGGTTATGACTAAAATAAATGGGAAAAGAAACAAATGGGGGTAAATTTATATGTCACAAAGAATCTCATGGCTGGAGGGGGGGGGACATCGATACACTGGAAGGGTAAAGAGGTTGGAGACAGGAAATACTTAACTCTTACGTACTTTGAAACTGACCCAAAGAGGGAAGAACAACCCAATCCATTGGGGAAGAGAATAGATTTGCGCCCTATAGGGGAGTAGAAGGGTAAAAAACGAACTGGTGGGGAGGGAAGCAGTACAAGGGAGGGAGCAGGTGGGGGGGGGATTTTAAAAAGACTACAGGGGAAAATAAGGGAGGGAATAAGAAGGGAGGGGGATAGAAAGGGAAGTAAAATAAGGGAGGGAATGGGGGGGGGGGCTGACTATAAAAAACATTGGTATAGAAGGAAATACTGAAAGAAGAAAAGGCAGGACCAGGAGTAGAAATCAAAATGCTGGGAAATACACAGCTAGTAATCACAACTCTGAATGTGAATGGAATGAACTCACCCATAAAACGCAAGCGAATATCAGAGTGGATTAGAATCCAAAACCCTACCATATGCTGTCTGCAAGAAACACACACGAGGAAGTTAGATATGCATAGGGTGAAAGTAAGAGGATGGAGCCAAACCTATTGGGCATCAAATGATAAAAAGAAGGCAGGAGTATCAATCATGAAATCGGACAAAGCCAAAGTAAAAATAAATCTAGTTAAAAGAGATAGGGAAGGTAATTACATCCTGATAAAAGGCAGAATAGACAAAGAGGAAATATCTGTACTCAACATGTATGCACCAAATGGCAGAGCATCCAAATTTCTAAAGGAGAAACTAGAGGAACTCAAAGATGAAATAGATAGAAAAACTATATTAGTGGGAAATCTGAACCTTCCCCTATCCGAACTAGATAAATCAAATCAAAAAATAAATAAGAAAGAGGTAAGAGAAGCAAATTAAATCTTAGAAAAATTAGAGTTAGTAGACATTTGGAGAAAAATAAATAGGGACAAAAAGGAATACACCTTCTTTTCAGCAGTACATGGTACATTCACAAAATTTGACCATGTACTAGGGCACAAAATCATTGCAAACAAGTGCAAAAGGGCAGAAATAATAAATGCAACCTTCTCAGACCACAGTGCAATAAAAATAATAATTAGTAAGGGTACATGATAGATAAATCAAAAATCAATTGGAAATTAAACAATATGATTCTCCAAAACCAGCTAGTTAAAGAACAAATCGTAGAAACAATTAATAACTTCATTGAAGAAAATGACAATGGTGAGACATCCTTTCAAAACCTATGGGATGCAACTAAAGCAGTACTCAGGGGGAAATTTATATACTTGAGTTCATATATAAACAAATTAAGAAAGGCAGAGGTCAATGAATTGGGCATGCAAATTAAAAAATTAGAAAGTGAACAAATTAAAAATCCTCACATGAAGACTAAATTAGAGATCCTAAAAATCAAAGGAGAAATTAATAAAATTGAAAATCAAAGAACTATTGATTTAATAAATAAGACTAGAAGCTGGTACTTTGAAAAAATAAATAAAATTGACAAAGTACTAGTCAATCTAATTAAAAAAAGGAAAGAAAAAAAACAAATTGACAGTATCCAAGATGAAAAGGGAGACATCACCTCTAATGAAGAGGAAATCAAGGCAATCATTAAAAACTACTCTGCCCAATTATATGGCAAAAAATATGGCAATCTAAGTGATATGGATGAATACTTACAAAAATATAAATTGCCTAGACTAAAAGAAGAAGAAATAAATTACCTAAACAACCCCATATCAGAAAAAGAAATTGAACAAGCCATCAAAGAAATCCCTAAGAAAAAATCCCCAGGTCCAGACAGATTCACAAATGAATTCTATCAAACATTCAAAGAACAGCTAACCCCAATACTATACAAACTATTTGACAGAATAAGCCAAGAAGGGGTTCTACCAAATTCTTTTTACAACACAAACATGGTACTGATCCCAAGAGCTAAACCAGTTGTACAAAAAAATCAAGCCATTCTCCAATTGAAAAATGGGCAAGGGACATGAATAGGCAATTTTCTTTTCTTTCTTTTTTTTAAAAACATTATTTTATTTGGTCATTTTCATACATTGTTCATTGGAAACAGATCATTTTCTTTTCCTCCACCCCCACCCCCCCACCACCCCTTCCCTAGCCGACACACGATTCGTCTGGGTATCACATGTGTCCTTGCTCTGAACCCATTTCCTTATTGTTGGTATTTGCATTAGGGCGCTCATTTAGGGTCTCTCCTGGATCATGTCCCCTCAATCTCTGTAGTCAAGCAGTTGTTTTTCCTCCGGGTTTTTACTCCCTCAGTTTGTCCTCTGCTTGAGGATAGTTTAGTTTTTTTTTTTCTCCTAGATAGCTGCAGGTTGTTCAGGGACATTGTAAAGCCATTACTGGAGAAGTCCATTACGTTCTCTTGTACCACAATGTGTCAGTCTCTGTGTACAATGTTCTCCTGGTTTTGCTCCTCTCACTCTGCATCACTTCCTGGAGGTTGTTCCAGTCTCCATGGAATTCCTCCACTTTATTAGTCCTTTGAGCACAATAGTATTCCAGCACCAACATATACCACAATTTGTTCAGCCATTCCCCAATTGAAGGGCATCCCCTAATTTTCCAATTTTTGGCTACCACAAAGAGCTCAGCTATGAATATTCTTGCACAAGTTTTTTTTCCTTATTATCTCTTTGGGGTACAAACCCAGTAGTGCTGGATCAAAGGGAAGACAGTCTTTTATCGCCCTTTGGCCATAGTTCCAAATTGCCCTCCAGAATGGTTGGATCAATTCACAACTTTACTAGCAATGCATTAATGTCCCTACTTTGCCACATCCCCTCCAGCATTCATTACTTTCCTTTGCTGTCATGTTGACCAATATTCTAGGTGTGAGGTGATACCTCAAAGTTGTTTTGATTTGCATCTCTCTGATTATAAGAGATCTAGAACACCTTTTCATGTGCTTATTAATAGTATTGATTTCTTTAACTGAAAATTGCCTATTCATGTCCCTTGCCCATTTTTCAATTGGAGAATGGCTTGATTTTTTTGTACAACTGGTTTAGCTCTTTATAGATTTGAGTAATTAGACCTTTGTCAGAGGTTTTTGTTATGAAGATTGTCTCCCAATTTGTTGCTTCCTTTCTGATTTTAGTTACATTGGTTTTCTTTGTACAAAACCTTTTTAATTTTATGTACTCAAAATTATTTATTTTGCATTTTGTGACTCTTTCTAAGTCTTGCTTGGTTTTAAAATCTTTCCCTTCCGAAACTTCTGACATGTATACTATTCTGTGTTCACCTAATTTACTTATAGTTTCCTTCTTTATATTCAAGTCATTCACCCATTCTGAGTTTATCTTGGTCTAGGGTGTGAGGTATTGATCTAAACCTAATCTCTCCCACACTGTCTTCCAATTTTCCCAGCAGTTTTTATCAAATAATGGATTTTTGTCCCAAAAGCTGGGGTCTTAGTTCATTTACCCCAAGTCTATTCCACTGATCCTCCTTTCTGTCTCTTAGCCAGTACCAAATTGTTTTGATGACAGCTGCTTTGTAATATAGTTTGAGATCTGGGACTGCAAGCCCCCCCTCATTTGTACTTTTTTTTCATGATTTGCCTGGATATCCTTGATCCTTTGTTCTTCCAAATGAACTTTGTTATGGTTTTCTCTAATTCAGTAAAAAAGTTTTTTGGTAGTTCAATGGATATGGCACTAAATAGATAGATAAGTTTGGGTAGGATGGTCATTTTTATTATGTTAGCTCGTCCCACCCATGAGCAATCAATGTTTTTCCAATTGTTTAGATCTAGTTTTA
This sequence comes from Monodelphis domestica, assembly GCF_027887165.1. Lineage (NCBI taxonomy): Eukaryota > Metazoa > Chordata > Mammalia > Didelphimorphia > Didelphidae > Monodelphis > Monodelphis domestica. The sequence continues at coordinate 87,112,507 of NC_077235.1, forward strand.
GTTGTGTGGAGAGTGTTTTGTAGTTGCGTTCATATAGTTCCTGTGTTTGTCTCAGAAGATACATTCCTAAGTATTTTATATTGTCTCGGGTGACTTTAAATGGAATTTCTCTTTCTAATTCTTGCTGCTGAAGTGGGTTAGAGATATATAGAAATGCTTATGACTTATGTGGGTTTATTTTGTATCCTGCAACTTTGCTAAAGTTGTTGATTATTTCGATTAGCTTTTTGATTGATTCTCTAGGATTCTTTAAGTAAATCATCATATCATCCATAAGAGTGACAGCTTGGTCTCCTCATTGCCAATTTTAATACCTTCAATTTCTTTTTCTTCTCTAATTGCTACTGCTAGTGTTTCTAGTACAATATTAAACAATAAAGGTGATAATTGGCATCCTTGTTTGACTCCTGCTCTTATTGGGAAGGCTTTGACTTTTTCCCCATTGCAGATGATGTTTGCTGATGGTTTTAGATATATACTGTTTATTATTTTTAGGAAAGGCCCTTCTATTCCTATGCTTTCTAGTGTTTTCAATAGGAATGGGTGTTGTATTTTGTCAAAGGCTTTTTCTGCATCTATTGAGATAATCATGTGTCTTGATTTCAGTTGCTGCCACAGTCCAGATCCATACAGGATTTATCAGTTACCACTATAAAAAAGTGGTCTTGAAAGACAATATTCCAGAGGGTAAAAATTAAAGGCTTACAATTAAGAATAACTTACTCAGCAAAACCAAATAGAATATTGCAAGGAAGAGGAGTAAGGAGTGATTTTTTGGATGGAATGATTTTTTAAGCCCTTACCTTCCATCTTGGAATCAATACTGTGTATTGGTTCCAAAGCAGAAGAACGGTAAGGGTTAGGCCATGGAGGTGAAGTGACTTGCCCAGGGTCACCCAGCTGGAAAATGTCTGAGGCCAGATTGGAACCTAGGACCTCCTGTCTCTAGGCCTGGCTCTCCATCCATTGAGCCACCCAGCTGCCCTCTGGAATGAATTTTTGATGAACTAGAAGACTTCCAAGCCTTCATGTTAAAAAGACCAGAGCTGAGTAGAAACTTTGAAACATGAATACAGGAGTCAAATTAATCCTAAAAAGGCAAATATGAGCAAGCAATCATAGGAGGCTAAACAAAGATGAGCTGTTTATATTTAATATGGGGACATGATATGAACCCCCTCAGAACCCTATCATCATCAGAGGACACAGAGGGAGTCTAAAAAGACAGAGAGAAGTTTAAAGAGTGGGTTTTGTCAATGTTTTTTGATCATCTTAAAAGAAGAAAGTAAAGGAAAAGGAATATGCTGATGGATGTGGGAGGAAAGGGGGAGAAAACAATAAGGGAAATTATCTCACACAATGTGGTAAGAGGTAGAGTGAGTGGATGACCCTTGACCTCACTTTCATCTGAATCAGTGAAAGAGGAAAGAACACACAAGGAAACAGGATGGGGAAGGAAAAAGGAAGAGAGGAAAAGTAGAAAAGGAAAGGTAGAGCTGGTCAAGATGGCGGCTTAGAGAAAGCTAAAGTTCAGATCTCCAGAAAACCCTTCCCGACCGATCTCAAACTATAAGCTCCTAAGGCGCCGAAATTCAAAACAATCAACAGCATAGACCCTGGGAATCCTCCTCCTGGACCTGGACCTGGATCAAAAGGTACGGCCCACCTCAAAAGCCAGAACCCGAGATCACTTGGACCTAAGGGGTAGGAGCTCAGAGTCCAAGGCTCCGGGAAGCCGCAGCCCTGCCCCCCTCAGAGAGCAGGGTCTTTTGAAACAACAGCAACCATCAGGGCGGGCAAGACAGTCTCACCAGCTGGATCCTGCTATCCAAGTCTCAGTGAAAGTCACTGCCCTCCGAGCTCCGGGAAGCAGCGGCCCCTTCCCCCGCAGAAAGCAGGGTCTTCTGAAACAACAGCAACCCTCAGGGCCGGCAAGACAGCCTCACGGCCAGCTATTCTGAAGGCAACTTCCAGAAAGCAATCCGACCCAGTCCAGTCGAGGGGGCACCTTAGCAGCAGGGAAACAGAGAGAGCCGGGGGAGAGTGTGGCCCCCTGGTCTGACCCTTCCATTCCAGTTCCAGTGAAAGTCATTGCCTTAAGGCATACTCAGTTTAACCCAGGGAAAGCTCATAGAACCGACAATCTGCCCAGGACTAAAGCCTCTGAACACCAGACAGAGATAAGAAAAGCTAATCCTCCCCATTCAGAGATGGCAAACTCCACAGAAGCACAGAAGCCCCCAAATCCCAAGAAAAATAAGAAGAAAGGAGCAACTTTGGACACATTCTACGGAGCCAAAATACAAAATACAGAGGAGATAGAAGACGATACACAAGAAAATGCTCCAAAACCTTCCAAAGGAAATGGAAACTCTCCACAAACCCAGGAAGAATTTGAATCAGAAATGACCAAAAAGATGGAAGCCTTCTGGGAGGAAAAGTGGGACATAATGCAAAAGAAATTCACGCATCTACAAAACTGGTGTGACCAAACTGAAAAGGAAAACCAGGCTTTAAAGGCCAGAATCAGGCAACTGGAAGACAACTATCATGTAAAAGAGCAAGAATTAATAAAGCAAAGCCAAAATACCAAGAAATTAGAAGAGAACATAAAACATCTCACCGACAAGGTGACAGATCTGGAAAATAGAGGGAGAAAGATAATTTAAGAATAATTGGACTTCCAGAAAAGCCAGAAATAAACACCAAACTCGACATCGTGATACAAGATATAATCAAAGAAAATTGCCCAGAGATTCTAGAAAAAGGAGCTAATACAGCCACTGACAGAGCTCACAGAACACCTTCTACACTAAACCCCCAAAAGACAACTCCCAGGAATGTAATCGCCAAATTCCAAAGCTCTCAAACAAAAGAAAAAATCCTACAGGAAGCCAGAAAAAGACAATTTAGATATAAAGGAATGCCAATCAGGGTCACACAAGACCTTGCAAGTTCTACTCTGAATGATCGTAAGGCATGGAACATGATCTTCAGAAAGGCCAGAGAGCTGGGTCTTCGACCAAGAATCAGCTACCCAGCAAAACTGACTATATACTTCCAAGGGAAAGTATGGGCATTCAACAAAATAGAAGATTTCCAACTTTTTGCAAAGAAAAGACCAGAGCTCTGTGGAAAGTTTGATACCGAAAAACAAAGAGCAAGGAATACCTGAAAAGGTAAATATTAACGGAAGGGGAAAAATGTTATCTTCTTCTTTTACTCAAATTCTCTTCTATAAGGACTACATTTATATCAATCTATGCATACTAACATGTGGGGGAAATTTAATGTATAAATAGGGGGTAAAGAAAGACCAAATAGAATAATCTTTCTCACACAAAGATTCACATGGGAAGGGGAGGGGAAGAAAACTCCTATAAGAAGGAGAGGAAGAGAGGGGTTTTTTACTTAAACCTTAATCTCATGGAAATCAACTCTGAGAGGGAAAAACATCCAGATCCATTGGGATCTTGAATTCTATCTTACCCAACAAAGGTAGGGAGAAGGGAAAACCAAGGGGGGAGGGGGAGAGGGAAAACAAAAAGGGAGGGAAAGAGAGGGGGAAGGGGGAGGGAACAAAAAGGGAGGGACTAAAAAGGGAAACATCAAGGGAGGGGACAAGGGGGACTGATTCAAAGTAAATCACTGGACTAAAAGGTAGAGCCGAAGAAGAAAAGGTTAGAATTAGGGAAGGATATCAAAATACCAGGGAGTCCACAAATGACAATCATAACTTTGAACTTGAATGGGATGAACTCACACATAAAACGTAGACGAATAGCAGAATGGATTAGAATCCAAAACCCTACCATATGTTGTCTTCAAGAAACACTCATGAGGTGGGTTGACACCCAGAAGGTCAGAATTAAAGGATGGAGTAAGACCTTCTGTGCCTCAACTGACAAAAAGAAGGCAGGAGTGGTAATCATGATATCTGATAAAGCCAAAGCCAAAATAGACCTGATCAAAAGGGATAGGGAAGGTAATTATATTTTGTTAAAAGGGACTTTAGACAATGAGGAAATATCATTAATCAACATGTATGCACCAAATAATATAGCACCCAAATTTCTAATGGAGAAACTAGTAGAATAGAAGGAAGAAACAGACAGTAAGACCATATTAGTGGGAGACTTAAACCAACCATTATCAAATTTAGATAAATCAAATCAAAAAAATAAATAAGAAAGAGGTAAAAGAAGTGAATGAAATCCTAGAAAAATTAGAATTAATAGACATATGGAGAAAATAAATAGGGATAAAAAGGAATACACCTTCTTCTCAGCACCACATGGCACATTCACAAAAATTGACCATACATTAGGTCACAGAAACATAGCATACAAATGCAGAAAAGCAAAAATAATGAATGCAGCCTTCTCAGATCACAAGGCAATAAAAATAATGATTAGTAATGGTACATGGAAAACCAAATCTAAAACCAATTGGAAATTCAACAATATGATACTCCAAAATCGTTTAGTTAGAGAAGAAATCATAGAAACAATTAATAATTTCATCGAGGAAAATGACAATGGCGAGACATCCTTTCAAACCTTTTGGGATGCAGCCAAAATGGTAATCAGAGGTAAATTCATATCCCTGAATGCTTATATTAACAAACTAGGGAGAGCAGAGATCAATCAATTGGAAATGCAAATGAAAAAACTCAAAAGCGATCAAATTAAAACCCCCCAGCAGAAAACCAAACTAGAAATCCTAAAAATTAAGGGAGAAATTAATAAAATTGAAAGTGATAGAACTATTGATTTAATGAATAAGACAAGAAGCTGGTATTTTGAAAAAACAAACAAAATAGACAAAGTACTGGTCAATCTAATTAAAAAAAGGAAGGAAGAAAAGCAAATTCACAGCATTAAAGATGAAAAGGGGGACAGCACCTCCGATGAAGAGGAAATTAAGGCAATCATTAGAAATTACTTTGCCCAATTATATGGCAACAAATACACCAATTTAGGGGATATGGATGAATATATACAAAAATACAAACTGCCTAGACTAACAGAAGAGGAAATAGAATTCTTAAATAATCCCATATCAGAAAATGAAATCCAACAAGCCATCAAAGAACTTCCTAAGAAAAAATCCCCAGAGCCTGATGGATTCACCAGTGAATTCTATCAAATATTCAGAGAACAGTTAATCCCAATACTATACAAACTATTTGACATAATAAGCAAAGAGGGAGTTCTACCAAACTCCTTTTACGACACAAACATGGTACTGATTCCAAAACCAGGCAGGTCAAAAACAGAGAAAGAAAACTATAGACCAATCTCCCTAATGAATATAGATGCAAAAATCTTAAATAGGATACTAGCAAAAAGACTCCAGCAAGTGATCAGAAGGATCATTCACCATGATCAAGTAGGATTTATACCAGGGATGCAGGGCTGGTTCAATATTAGGAAAACCATCCACATAATTGGCCACATCAACAAGCAAACCAGCAAGAACCACATGATTATCTCAATAGACACAGAAAAAGCATTTGATAAAATACAACACCCATTCCTATTAAAAACACTAGAAAGCATAGGAATAGAAGAGTCATTCCTAAAAATAATAAACAGTATATATCTAAAACCATCAGCTAATATCATCTGCAATGGGGATAAACTAGAAGCCTTCCCAATAAGATCAGGAGTGAAACAAGGATGCCCATTATCACCTCTACTATTTGACATTGTACTAGAAACACTAGCAGTAGCAATTAGAGAAGAAAAAGAAATTGAAGGCATCAAAATAGGCAAGGAGGAGACCAAGTTATCACTCTTTGCAGATGACATGATGGTCTACTTAAAGAATCCTAGAGATTCAACCAAAAAGCTAATTGAAATAATCAACAACTTTAGCAAAGTTGCAGGATACAAAATAAACCCACAAAAATCATCAGCTTTTCTATATATCTCCAACGCAGCTCAGCAGCAAAAACTAGAAAGAGAAATTCCATTCAAAATCACCTTAGACAAAATAAAATACCTAGGAATCTACCTCCTGAGACAAACACAGGAACTATATGAACACAACTACAAAACACTCGCCACACCACTAAAACTAGACTTGAGCAACTGGAAAAACATTAACTGCTCATGGATAGGACGAGCCAATATAATAAAAATGACCATCCTACCCAAACTTATTTATCTATTTAGTGCCATACCCATTGAACTACCAAAATACTTCTTCACTGATTTAGAAAAAACCGTAACAAAGTTCATTTGGAAGAACAAAAGATCAAGGATATCCAGGGAAATAATGAAAAAAAAAAACACATATGATGGGGGCCTTGCAGTCCCTGACCTTAAACTATATTACAAAGCAGCAGTCATCAAAACAATTTGGTACTGGCTAAGAAACAGAAAGGAAGATCAGTGGAATAGACTGGGGGAAAACGAACTCAGCAAGACAGTATACAATAAACCCAAAGATCCCAGCTTTTGGGACAAAAATACACTATTCGATAAAAACTGTTGGGAAAATTGGAAGACAGTGTGGGAGAGACTAGGACTAGATCAACACCTCACACCCTACACCAAGATAAATTCAAAATGGGTGAGTGACTTAAACATAAAGAAGGAAACCATAAGTAAATTAGGAAAACACAGAATAGTATACATGTCAGACCTTTGGGAGGGGAAAGGCTTTAAAACCAAGCAAGACATAGAAAGCATCACAAAATGTAAAATAAATAATTTTAACCACATCAAACTAAAAAGCTTTTGTACAAACAAAACCAATATAACTAAAATCAGAAGGGAAACAACAAATTGGGAAAAAATCTTCATAGAAACCTCTGACAAAGGTTTAATTACTCATATTTATAATGAGCTAAATCAATTGTACAAAAAATCTCTTATAATCAGAGAGATGCAAATCAAAATAACGCTGAGGTATCTGAATACAGAGGTTGAGGGGACATGACAGAGGAGAGACTCTAAATGAACACTCTAATGCAAATATTATCAACATAGCAATGGGTTCAAATCAAGAAAACATGTAATGCCCAGTGGATTTACGCGTCGGCTATGGGGGTTGGGGGGGAGGAAAAGAAAATGATCTATGTCTTTAATGAATAATGCTTGGAAATGATCAAATAAAATATTTTTTAAAAAAAAGGAAAGGTAGATTAAGGAAAGGGTTAGTCCTTAATGGGATAAACTCTAGTCATGGAGGGTAGGAAAAGAAGAAGGGCTTAGAAGGAAAGAAAGGATTAGAACTGGGAATATATTCTAGCCAATCAAAAAAGAAGAGGGACAGGGGAGAAGAAGGAACACGCAGCAAATCCCCTTTATCACCTTCCTCTATTTTTAAAAATACGTATTGATATCTTCTATTTCTCATGTCACCAGTTAGCCCATATATCCTTGCTCTATCCCCTCCCCTTAGAGCCAACCCACATACATAAGCTGGTATCTTTTGAAAAGGAAAAAAGACTCAGCATAACTGATCGCTACACTAAACTCCAAAAGGTGTTAAATGTGTAACAACTGTGGACCATCCCACCTCCACAAAATGATTGTATTGCTGGGGGGGAGGAGGGGGGAGTCTTTTCTTATCTCTTCATTTGATTCATTCTTGATCTTTATAACTTTGTTACATTTACTTAGAAAAGCCCTCCCTTCTGTCTTGGAATCGATACTAAGTATTGGCTCTAAGGCAGGCCATGGGGTCAAGTAACTTGGCCAGGGTCACCCAGCTGGGAAGTGTCTGAGGCCATACTGGAACCCAGGAGCTCCTGTCTCTAGGCCCGGCTCTCGATCCACTGTCCCAGCTACTTGGTTTCTAAGTCTTAGTTTACCCATAAAGTAATGCTAGATGTGTTCTGGAGCTATTTGGGGCTTTCTTTCTTGTCAGTGGCTCAATAGTGGTAGAAACATGGTCATCCCTTTATTTAGACGGTCCAAGTTGCTTTCCAGAGTAGATGGACCAGGGGCGATGCAGCAGTGGGCCTGCCCGCTTCCAGCAGTTGGCAGGGTGTGCTGTGGGGCCTTGTGCAGTTGGCTGTGCTTTTCTGTTGTCTTCTTAGTGATTCAGAGAATCGTGTAGGCAGCCATGTCCCCCAGCCATTTCTCTATTGGCCCTCTCCAGACCCTGGGCATAGATCCTTGGCAGAAAGGTTGCATGAGATCCCCCTCAGCCAGTTGCCTTCTCACTCCACATGCATTCCCGTAGTTGGTGCAGAAGCTTCTCAAGAAGGGACAGAGGAATCCCACTCAAAGTCACTAGCGGCCATGGCTCCAAAAGACTCCTGCCGGGCTCAGGGCACACATTGAGACACATATTTCCAGTGTAGCCAGTTCGTGAGTGTGTGTTCTCTGACTGTATATATTTATCGCAAGGGCTGTTTCTCCTTTTTCAGCGGGGGGTGAGAGAGCAGGTTTTTGTTTGGTTTAAAAAAGAAATAAGGGGGCAGTGGAGGGGCTCAGTGGATGGAGAGCCAGGCCTAGAGACGGGGAGCTCTTGGGTTCCAACGTGGCCTCAGCCACTCTCTAGCTGGGTGACCCTGGCCAAGTCACTTGACTCCCTTGCCCAGCCCTCAGCACTCTTCCGCCTTGGAGCCCATACTCAGTACTGACTCCAAGATGGAAGCTGAGGGCTCAAAAGAAAAGGGAGCATTCATGGATGTCCAGGAAAGGATGTGGCAGTCATAGGACCAGAGACTTGGAGCTGGCAGGGTCCTCAGAAGTCACCATGTCCAACTGTCTGTTGGAGATTGACATGCCCCATATGCTAGGGCCAGCCTTTGTCCTTCTTGATCCCAAAGAGTTTGGAGTGGTTTGAGGAAACTGAAGCAAGCAGGGTCAAATGACTTGCCCAGGGTCATACAACTAAGAGCGGCTGAGGCAAGATGTGTACTCATGAAGATAAGGCATCTTCCTAACTTCTGGTCCAGTGCTTTGGCCGCCCCAGCACCTTGCTGCCCGCCCCAGGGCCAGTCTCTAACCCAGGATATCTGATTCTGGCTCTCCAGCCCACCCCCATGGCCAGCACTGCCCCCCCATAGTTGGGTGCAGTTAGATCCCATCCAATAAGTGTGCGTGAAGTTCCTACCAAGCGCCCCCCCCCCCAGCCCCCATAATTCTCTCACTTCAAGAATCCCAGAATTTGAGAGCCGGAAGGAAACCTGGCTGACAGCTGCCACATCTGCCCCCCTCCCACGGACTAGCGGAGGCTTTCCCGACCGCACAGCGAGGTGCCCCTTCCCTCCCTCCCTCCCTCCCTCCCTCCCTTTCTCCGGGCAGCCCCGCGCCGGCTCAGATCGCACTTCATCCCGAGGGGCCGTCCAGCTCCCTCTCCAAACAGACATCAAGGCGGAGGACAAGCCCGAAGATCAAAGTCAGTTCGCGACTAGCTGAGCGAGCAAGCGTGTCTACAGGGGCCCGAAACAAGAAGCGCGGCCCGAAGCCATTTCTTGACCCTTAGCGAAGGCTTCCGCATTCTCTGGGGATAAATAAACTTTGAAGTCGGAAAAGCGAAGGGCCGAGCAGTTTCCCAGCCCAGAGAACAGGGAGCGAGCCCGAGAGCATGGCGGTGGCTGGGCTTCCTCCTCCTCAGGAGCCTCGCCCCGGGCTCCTCCCTAGCGGGGTCGCTCAGGCTGAAGGGGACCTCTGAGAGCTCCTCGCAGACCCCCTAGTGAAGGAGCCTCGTCCATGCTTCCCAGCAGACTGCAGAACTGCGTCGACCCCGCCCCCCGTCGTCCCTCCGTTCCCCGCCCCCCCCCCCCCTTCTCTCAATGCGGCCCTCCTCCGCTTTGCACTTTCCGATAGAGCTTGTCTGACCACGATCTGGACGCAGCAGCTCCCGCCCATTCCTTACAGTGCCCCCCTCAGACCCTGGCTGTCCTGTGGGCTTCCCGCTTGGCCTTGGGTACGTCACCGACCACTAGATGAACCCCAGCCCCTCCACCTCCGGGCCAGCCAAAGTGGGCTGTGGAGGCCCTTCCAAGCGCGCGGGGCTCTCTCCCTAGCCAGCTCCTCCTCGTGTGGCCTCTCGCTTGTCCTGGAGCTTTCTTCCCGGCCGGGGAAGGCTGCTGGGGCTTGGAGCTTTCTCTGGGGAGCTCTGGCTCTCTGATACCGCCCAGAAAGCCCCTTGAAGCGCCCCCTCCCCACCCTCAGAGTCGTTCCTGGGAAGAAAGGAAAGAAATGCAGCACAGCAATCGCCACCACTGAAAGCAATCTGCAGTTGTCCGCCTTGGCTTGTCTGCCTGGCGGTCTGTCTGTCTGTCTGTCTGTCTGCCTACCTGTCTGTCTGTCCACCTGTCTGCCTGTTTGTCTGTCTGCCTACCTGTCTGTCTGCCTGCCTGTCTGTCTGCCTGCCTGTCTGTCTGTCTATCTGTCTGCCTGTCTGTCTGTCTATCTGTCTGCCTGCCTGTCTGTCTGTCTGTCTGTCTGTCTGTCTGCCTGTCTGTCTGCCTGTCTGCCTGTCTGCCTGCCTGCCTGCCTGCCTACCTGTCTGTCTGTCTATCTGCCTGCCTACCTGTCTGTCCGTCTGTCTGTCCGTCTGTCTGTCTGTCTGCCTGTCTGTCTGCCTGTCTGCCTGCCTACCTGTCTGTCTGTCTATCTGCCTGCCTACCTGTCTGTCCGTCCGTCTGTCTGTCTGTCTGTCTGTCTGCCTGTCTACCTGTCTGTCTGTCTGCTTGTCTGTCTGCCTGCCTGCCTGTCTGCCTACCTGTCTGTCTGCCTGCCTGTCTGCCTGTCTGCCTACCTGTCTGTCTGTCCACCTGTCTGCCTCTTTGTCTGTCTACCTACCTGTCTGTCTGTCTGTCTGCTTGCCTACTTGTCTGCCTGTCTGTCTCTCTGCCTGCCTACCTGTCTGTCCATCTGTCTGTCCGTCTGCCTGTCTGTCTGTCTGTCTGCCTGTCTACCTGTCTGTCTGTCTGCTTGCCTGTCTGCCTGCCTGCCTGTCTACCTGTCTGTCTGCCTACCTGTGTGTCTGTCTGTCTGCCTGCCTGTCTGTCTGCCTGCCTGTCTGTCTGCCTGCCTGCCTGCCTACCTACCTGTCTGTCCGTCTGTCTGTCTATCTGTTTGTCTGCCTGCCTGTCTGCCTGTCTGTCTCTTTGCCTGCCTACCTGTCTGTCTATCTGTCTGTCTGTCTGCCTGCCCGTCTGCCTGTCTGTCTGTCTGCCTGTCTGCCTGTCTGCCTGTCTGTCTGCCTGCCTGTCTCTCTGTCGCTCACACACACACCCCTCAAGTCTTTCCTCGGCCCATGCTCCTGGGTGCAGCCTGCCCTGTTAGGCACCCTGCAGGCCATCTAGTTAAAGAGCAGACATTGAATGGAGTGGTTAAAGGCTGCCTGGCTCCTCCCCGCAGCCTGCCGGGGTCTTTAGGCAAACCAACCCCCCTCTTCCTGGACAGTACTCTTTTCTTTGGGGCTTCAGCGAGTCTCATCCCTGAGAGCCGGGGTCTGGGGCCTGGTGCTGCCCCTCTTCCCTGGACCCTCTGCTCTCCCCAGACGGAGCCCGCTGGTGGCCTTCCTTGGTGAAGAGCCAGGGGGGCTGCTCCGAAGTCAAGGCCTCTCAGCCCTTTCCAGCTCTACAATCTGTGCCCTCAGCCAAGCCAAGAAACCCTTGTAGGGGCCCAGCCTCAGCACCCAAGTTCGTGATGAAACAGCCGTCAGGCTTGGCCCAGCTCCATTTTCCAGTTCACCTTCCAGAAGCAAACGGTGGCAAAGGCCAGAATGACGAACGCCCCAAGGCCTGTGCCAAGGGCCAGTGGCTCCAAGATCTCCAGAGTTGAAATCGAGGTCCCTCCACCCCCAGAAGGCAGCCCAGGGCTTCTGCCCTCGCCAGGGTGCCGCTGTGCCCAGGCCTACTCCGACATGGTTCTGCTGGCACACATGGCTTCCCTTCCAGTCCGCTCCAATGTGCCTAGAAGCCCATTTGAAGACATGCCCGGGTAAAGAGGAGGGGGAGGGGGAGACTTGCCGGGAGGCGATAGTGTCCCGGGGCTGTGCCCTGACAGAGCTGCCCCAGGCCGCCTAGGGCTGCCCGAGGGGGGCGCCTGCATCTCCTGGCAGTCTAGCAGTAAGAGAAGGAGCTGTGGAGGGGCATCACTCCGTAAAAGGCGCTCAGGTCCTGGGAAGGGGAGGAGCCTCAAATAGAGAGGGAGGAGGGCGAGATAGCGCCCCGGAGAAGCTTCGGGCATGGAGACTGCGGAGGTGCCATTACCCGCCCCACACAACTGGAAGCGCCAACGAAGCGCTATGAAAGTCCCTCGGGGGCTTCCTACTCCAGGGCCCAATCTGCCTCAGCTTCCCAATGGAGCCCATCTGACATGGCTGCCGGGCTGCCCTGGGCGCCTCCTCTGAGGAAGGAGCCCCAGGCTTGGTGGCCAGAAGGGCCCTCTGGGTGGAGCACCTGGTCGTCCCTCCGTGCGGTGCTTTCCAAGGCCCAGAACAAGCCAGAGAGCTGCAGCCCGGAGAGGAGACAAGCAGGGCCTCCATTTGTCCTGCTTGGCGAGCTCGGGCCCCAGGCGAGGGGCTCCGGCCGGCTGTTGGGTGCAGCTGCCTGGGCTGGCCCAGGTCGGACTTAGTAGCCTCCGGGCTCTTCGGAGAACCCCGGATTGTGGGTCGGCCAGGCTCTCCCTTCTCCCTTCTCCCTCCTTTTCTCCAGTAGAGCCCGGAGGGCCATGGGCCGAATCTGGGGCTCGCGCACGCGCTCTGCCTGTGCGGTTGGAAAAAGCTGCCGCGCTCACATGGTGGAGATGCGAAGAGAAGTGGTTAGAGCTCGAGCTCTCCACCATCCCCCTCCGAGCCAGGAAAAGGAAATGGTTCTCAAACGTGTCAGCGAGCATCTGAACAAACAATCAGGAGCTGCCCAAGGGTCCCTCCGGAGGGCAGCCCGGAGGCGGCGGCGGTGGCGGGGAGGGGGGCAGAAAATCCCGGAAAAGCGCTTCAGGTGCAGCGCCCGAGGCAGGAGCCGGCTCCAGGGCCACAGCCCACCCTTTCAGGGGCTCCGGAGAGCGGCCCAGGCCCCGGGCCAGAGGCCCAATCCGCTAGACCTGGCGGGGGTGGGGTGGGGGCTCGACTTATTCCAATTGTCCAGGCCAGCAGAGCCTGGTCACTAGCCATTTCTAGGGAGCTGACTCCGGGGGAGTCCCGGCCGGCGGTTAGTGTTCGCTCGCTCGCTCGTGCGGGGAACTAAGTCTCTGAAAGCTGGCATGAAGCAAGCCCAGGGCCCTGCCTGGCATTCCAGGCCCGAGCACTGGCGGGCTTCGCTGCTCCAAGCAAAGCCCGGGGTCAAGCATTTCACCGGACGCCAGGATGTGACAGGGCGGGGACTGAGAAGCGCCCGCCACGCGGGACCCAGCGACCTACCTCGGAACGCGGAGATCGGAGATCGGGCCGCCAATTAGACAGGCAGGCAGACAGGCAGGCAGAGATGGGGGGGGGGGGGGGGACAGACCGAGACAGAGAAAGAGGGGGGAGAGAGGCAGACAGAGACACAGGAGGGGAAGAGACAGACAGAGAGACAGAGAGGAGGGGGAGAGACAGAGACACAGAGAGAAGGGGGAGAGAAAGACAGCCAGCCAGATACACACACACAGACTATTTCCAGTACAGTGGTTTCCTCCACCATCTTAGGGATTTTACTCTGTGCCCTGAAAGGCATTATTGTGGGCTTCAGCCGCCTACCCCAGGGATCGGGTTCCGATGGAAAAGTTGCCCAAAGCAAGCTTCACCCCTTCCTAGCTGTGAGATGTTGCTGCGCACCTCAGTTTCCCGGCCCGTGAAATGAGAGGCTGGACCAGGCAGCCTCCTACGTGCCCTCCAGCTCTAGCCCTAGAACGCGCAGGGCATCTTCCGACCTCCTTTGAGCGGTCCCGGCAAGTGCAGCATTAGTGGCAGCAGAGCCCCTGAGTACGCGGCCTCCAGAGGATTTCAGAAAAAGGCCGCTCGCTGCCGGGGCCGCTTCCTGCCTTTCCCGGTGTCCAACACTCTGCAGCCCTCGTGCCTGGAACGCCTGCCTCGACATACCCGCAGAGTCGCCGCTCAGGGGATGAAATGGGCTTGGCCCCAGCCTCCCGCCTCCGATCTGCAGGTGAGCCCGGAGGCATGCCAGAGAGACCCGCTGCGTCTGCCTTCGGCTTCCCGGCACGCCCCACCGTACTCTTTATCCCCATTTTACAGCTACTGATGGGGGCAGGGGATGGGGCAGCAGGCCGGGGTCCGATGGGGGGGGGGGCGCACCTGCTCCCTCCTCCTTCCCTCCCTCCCTCCTCCAAGGCAGCTCCAGATCGCATCAGTTTTACTTTCCGGAGCTCGGAACCTCGCAGCCAGGCCTCCGGCCCTGGCATTCCCCGACGACAACAGCGCCCAGGGCAGCAACTGCTTAGCCTTTCCTTAAGCCCCCTCTGGAGAGAGCACATGGACGGACGGACGGAGGGAGCCTCCCGGGCCGCTTCTGCGCTACCACTGCTGCCAGGGACCCGTGATGGCTCCACGGGCTCACCCAGGAAGGGCTGCCTTTGCCGCTTCCCCAACCCCGGGGGAAGGGCCAGAGACGGGGCGGGGGCACCGGAGCCCAGCTGGCCGGCAAGAGACCTCACCGGGCCCGGATGGGCACCAGGAGGGCAGCCGAGCCTCCGCTCCCAGCTTCCTTGGCCCGGCTCCGCTCGGCTCCCCCGGAGGCAGTCGTGGCCCGGGCTGAAACCTCCAGACCAGTGAGCAGTCCGGCCGGCAGCGGCGCAGCTACTTACGTATCTCTTGAGCTTTCTCTCAGGGGGCGACTTGACCAGCCAGCCGGTGCAAACCACGTCGCCGGCGCTCATTGTCTTCTCCGCCAGCCTCCAGGCTCAGCCTCCGGTCTCCAGCCTCGACTCCCTCGCTCGCTCGCTCAGGAGGCGGAGGGGGAGGAGGGAGACCCAGACGAGGAGGAGGAGGAGGAGGAGGAGGAGGAGGAGGAGCAGGACGAGACGGGGCGGGGGGGTGGTTGGGGGGGCTGCGTGCGGGGCCGCGAGCCTCTGTTCCTGCTAATTTGAAACTAGCAGCCGTGCACAGCTTCCTCGAGCTGGCTCCCAGGCCGCCGGCTGCTCGCGGTGCCCCTGGGTTTGTTGTTGCCACCAGAAGGAAGTCGTGACAGCGCGCAACCAGCCAGGCAGCCCCACACTGCCCTCCCGCCAGAGGCGCAGCATGCTGCGAGCCCCGCCAGCTGCCAGCATCAGCCGCCTGCAGCTGCCGCTGCCTCCGCTGCCGCCGCCGCCGCCGCCGCCGCCGCCGCCGCCGCCGCCTCCACCGCCGCTGGCTGGGTTGGGCTGGGCCCTGAGGCCAGGCGGGGCGGGGGGCGGTGATGAAGGGGAAGGGGAAGGGGAAGGGGGTGGCCAGCCCCCAGCCCCAGAGCGCAAGGGAGCCGGGCCGGCCAAGGCCGCAGACTCATCTGGCCCCAGCCCAGCCTCCTTAGTCACTGGCCCTCGGGGAGCTGTTCAGGAGTGTTTGTTGTGGAAGAAGAACAGGGAAAGAGATCAGGCCCCGGGCAGCGAGGCAAAGAGCCCAGGGAAGCCGCCGATAGAGCCTTGGCCGGCTCCCTCCCTGTCCCCTCCCCCTTCTTTCCCTGCCTGCCTCTCTCTCCCTCTCTGCCTCTATCTCTCCGTCTTTGTCTCTGTCTCTGTCTCTCTCTGTTCCTCTCTCTCTCTCTCAATCTCTCTCTGTCTGTCTCTGTCCTTGTCTCTCTGCCTCTCTGCCTCTCTGCCTCTGTTCCTCTCCCTCCCTCCCTCTCTCTCTCTCTCTCTCTCTCTCTCTCTCTCTCTCTCTCTCTCTCTCTCTCTCTCTCTCTCTCTCTCTCTCTCTCTTTCTCTCTCTCTCTCTCTCTCTCTCTCTCCCTCCCTCCCTCCCTCTCTCTCTCTCTCTCTCTCTCTCTCTCTCTCTCTCTCTCTCTCTCTCTCTCTCTCTCTCTGTTTATGTATCTCTCCCCCTCTCTCTGTCTCTCTCTTTCTCCGTCTATTTCTCCTCCCTCTCTGTCTCTCTGTCTCTGTCTCTCTCTCTGTCTCTCCCTCTCTCTCTGTCTCTCTCTGTCTCTCTGTTCCTCTGTCTCTGTCTCTCTCTCCCTCTCTCTCTCTCTCTGTCTCTGTCCATCTCTCTGTCTCTGACCCTGTCTCTGTCTGTCTCCCACCTCTGTCTCTCTCTCTCTCTGTCTCTCTCCCCCCTCCGTCTCTGTCTCTGTCTGTCTCTACCCCCCCTCCGCCCCTCCCTGCCTCTGCTTGCCTGCCTGGATGAAGTTAGGGGTGATGTAGGTGAGTCAGTACCCCAGCCAGCCTTCCCTTCCACTTGGAAGGTGATGATGCCATTGCCCATATTCATGCCCATGCCCAGGCTTTCTGTAGCTCCTCCTCCTCCTCCAACTGTTGGGCAGGGGAAGGAGTGTTGGGGGTGGAGGACAGGGGGCTGAGCAGCAGCTGGCCCAGGGTACAGAGAAGGGGAAGAAAGAAGCAGGAAAAGAGACTGTCCTCCACCAGGGCCTTTTGCATGTCGCCCCTGTCCCAGGCTAGAGTGCTGCTTTGCCAAATGATTTTGAATTCAGACAGAAGCCAGTTTGGAGGAAGCCTGGCCCAGAGCATGAGCTCCTCCATATGGAAGCACATATGAGCACATCTGGGACACTTCAGAGGGCACAGAGGCACTGCCTGTCCTAAGCAAGCCTTCTCTCCTGTATCCCCTAAAAGGGAAGCAGTGGGGCTGGGGTAAAATCTGTTTTCAGAGATGCTCGAGGGGGAGGGCAAGGGACTTGTTCAAGGTCACACAGCCTGTTAATCAACAGAGCTGGGACTAGAACCAAGTCATTTGAGTCTTCTTCACCCAAGGCTCTTTTTAAAGCATTTGTCATTGTTATCAATAGCTTTATTTTTAGATCACATTCATTTCGAAATATATCCCCATCAAGTAAGCAACCCAGCCTTGTAACAGAGAAAGGAGGGAAAGCTTAGCAAAACTAACCAAGACACCCAACACTAGGACTGTGTAGACAGTATTCCCTGCCCACAGCCTCAGCAGGGCCATGCATTTTCTCCACTCTTGTCTAGAGCCAAGTTTGGTCCTTTAATCATCCTGGATTCAATTTGCTTTTTCTGGTGGTGGGGTGGCAGTGGGAGGGTGTCCTTCCCATCTGCACTGTTGTAGTCTTTGGGTATGTTGTTTTCCTGCTTCGGCTGTGCATCAGTTCATTGAAGTCTTCCCAAGCTTCTCGGAGTTACTCATGCTCATCATTCCCAAGGCATCAGGAATCTTCCAGTGCATTTCGGAATCCCAGCTTGGCCGACCATTCCTCGAGTGATGGGGACCTGCTTGGTTTCCAGTTCTTTGCTGCCACATAAAGCGTAACTCTGAGCATTAGGGCACCTCCGGAAACTCTCTGCCTTTGAACTCCGGCTCTCTGGGTCCATGGCCACGGTGAAGACATCCTTCCGGAATGGCTGACTTATACCTGAATTGAGTGGGTCTTCCAAGAGATTCCCTCCTTTCCACCAAACAATGGCCAATGTACTAGCTAGGAGGCTATTCCTATTCTATCATAGTCGATTTGATGTGTATTTCTCTCATTAGTAGTGATTCAGGTTGGCAATTCTTCTGGAGAATATTTCTGTCATTTGACTATGGGCACATGGTGGAACGACTTGGTTTCCATTATGTGCAATATTTGGACAAGTGCCCTTGTCAGAGGTATCTGATGCCAGCATTTCCTCTTAGCCTCCCCATGTTGATTTTAGTCATGGAAAAGCTTTTCAATGTTGGGTCATCAGCCCGATTTCTTGGCATCTCCACTGTTGCTCCTTTGGTTAAGAACCCTCCCGGCCATGGCTGTGGAAGGTGCCTTGCAAATACTTTATTCTGTAGCCTTTTCTCTTAGGGTTACATACCCATCTTCAGCCCATTGAAAATTAGATGGAATTGGTCTCAACTGCCTGCTTCTTCATTTTCTCCAAAGCGATTGACGAGCAGGAAGTTCTCCAAGGAGATCATGATCCCAAGTTTCTCTAACGTTGGGTTTCACTCGCTGCTGTATCACCGTTCACTTAGCCAGGCTTCACTGCATGGGGGTTTAAAATAGATGGAAAGTTCTGTATCGCGGAGCTACGCTTATCAGGGCGCACTATTGGCTGATGGAATGAAGGCCACCAACCACAGCTCTGTGTTCTGGATCCTGGGTGCTGATTGGCTCAGTGACGGGAGGTTCTAGGAGAGTGGGAAGGGCTTATAAAGCCTTAAAAGAAATAGAACTCCCCTACTTGGAGGATTTTCACCTCTGGAAAGGAACTCCCGGGATAGGTGCAGGATCACTGTGTCGACTTTGATTTCTTCTCGCGATTCTTGCTTAGCCCGTTTGTTCGTTGGGCTGATCAACTTTTCTCTTTTTTCCCGGAATGTTGACGATCTGTGCATTATTAGTATAACTTGAGGTCTAAAAGCGTTAGTCTCCCCTTACTCGTCCTCTTTTCATCATTCCTTCTGATTCTAGTCCCGTCGGTCTTCCAGCTTAATTTCATGAATATCCTGCCCACCTCTAGGAAACTACCTCCATCCACATCACAGTTGTTTGATTGGTATAGAACTAGTGGCAGACTCATCCATATACTTACTCTTGGCGAAGCTGCTGTGGATTGGCCAGGCCATTCTGGACAGCAATTTGGAACTAAGACTGAAAATGGTCCAAGCGTGCCTACATACCCTCCGACCCAGTGCTGTTGCTGCTGCTGCTGCTGCCAGATCCGGAGGAGCCCCAAGGAGGAGGGGAAGGAGCCACGTGGACAAAAGCCCTCATTCCAACGGAGCACCTGTTCATTGGAGAATGGAGGAACAAAGCAGGCCTCGGGAATTTGGAGGGATTGTAGGTTTCCGAGTGAAAGCAGATTGCCAAACCGAAGCAGAAGCGTTTCTCCACTAATAAGGCGGAGGTAAAGAGAGACGACTTGGAAAGACTCCAGAACCGGATCGCCGTTATGACCACAACTCCCCGGTACTAAACAAGAAACACTCCACTAACTTCTTCACAGAGAGCTATGGACTCCGGAACGCAAACCAGGATGGAATGTTCTGGATGGAGACGAGGGAGAAATCTGTTTGGTTCCCTCATCCATATTGGTCAGAAGGTTAGTTTTGTATTTTCCAGTGTGAGGAGGAGAAAGGCAGGGACAGGGTCGCCCTCCCCTGAACTGAGAATAAAAAGGAAGGAAGGAAGGTCAGAAAGAATAACAGACAACTAGGGCAGCTCGGAGAGCTCCATTTTCCTTGGTGACACAGTCCAAAAGAAAGCCAAGCCCTCCTTCGGAAGGTCAAACACAGTGGGTAGCATGGGCCTGCAACACCCAAAGTGCTGGCACATAGACCAAACCGTCATTGGGAAATTATATTTCATTAAAGCAATAAAAGCATACTAAGACGAGGATACTATTCTATTTCTATTCCTTCCTTTTTTTTAAACCCTTACCTTCCGTCTTGGAGTCAATTGACTCCAAGGCAGAAGAGTGGTAAGGGCTAGGCAATGGGAGTTAAATGACCTACCCAGGGTCACACAGCTGGGAAGTGTCTGAGGCCAGATTGGAACTCAGGACCTCCTGTCTCTAGGCCTGGCTCTCCATCCATGAGCTACCCAGCTGCCCCCCTATTACTTTCTTGAGTTGATAGAATCAGGTTTGTCAGTAATTGTCCATTTTCATTCTGAGTGCTTTCTCTTACCTCCCAGTCGTGTCATTTATCATAGGCAGGTCTGTAAGAAATATCAAAGATCATTTCACTTGTACCATTTTTTCAAGCATCCAGATTCTTTTGTTCAATGGGCCTTTAGACATTTGGAGCATGAAAACGTTCATTATTGTGGTGGTGTAGCTGACACATCCCCCAACCGCGGCTGGAAATTCCTCTAACTTTTCTCATCAATATTCTGAGGGCTCTTTTTTCTTTTAAAAACATTATTTTGTAAAATTCTGAATTCCAAATGCTCTCCTTCCTCCCCCTCCTATAGAGAAGGCAAGCAGTTTCCTATAGGTTTCCTATGAGAAGTATTTTGAAATTAAAAAAAGAGTGCCAGAAGTTTTTATTTACTTTGCACATAGAGTTCTCTGGAGGTGGAGTGCATTTGTTTAGCCATGAGTCCCTTGGAATGGTCCTGGGCCATTGCACTGATCAGAGTAGCCAAGCCTTTCACAATTGGCCATCATTCCCACACTGCTGTTCCTGGAATCACTTTGCTTTGTATCAGTTCATGTAGGTCTTGTAAGGGTTTTCTGCAACTACACGCTCCTGATTCTGTAGAGCACCGCAGTACTGCCTCCCAGCCATGTCGGTTCAGCCATTCCCCAGATAGGATGAGAATCTCCTCGATTTCCAATTCTTTACCACTGCCAGAAGAGCTGCTATACAGTTTTTGGAACGCAAGCATCCTTTCCCTTTGAACTCTGGGACACAAACCTAGTAGTGGCATTGCTGAGTCAAAGAGAGTACACAGTTTTGTAGCTCTTTAGGCACAGTTCCAAGTTGTTCTCCAGAATGGTTGGACCAATCCACTACTCCATCAGCAGCTTATTAGTGTACTTGTTTTCCCCTCCTCCCTAGATCTAGCACTGATCATGCCTGATATGTGGGCGGCGGTACCTCAGAGTCCTTTTCATTTGCCTTTTCCTAATCAAAGGTGGCTTAGAGCACATTTTCCTATGACTACAGATACCTTTGATTTCTTCTTCGGAAAATTGTCTGTTTATATGCTTTGACCATCTCCATCAACTGTGGAATGGCTCTTCTTTTTAAGAACTTCAACTCCGTTCTGTACTCTCTAGATTTGAGTAATGGGGGGTTTATCAAAGGAACTTGCTATGAAAACTTGAACATTACTTCATTGTCTATGGTATGCCTGAGCAAATGTCCTTTGCCTCATTATCTCTTTTAAGTAGATCAATTTATGCTTTGACTTTGTGAGATCATGAGTTGAGTTCAGCTGAAACATTTTAGATTGTGCTCCAGACACACTGTGTGTGTTTTCTCTTTCAAATGTGTCTCTTCTAAACAACATATCCATTCTGTAATCTGCTTCTGCTTTACCAGTGGACTCATCCTACTTACATTCTGTGAAAGGGAATTCTTTATTCTCTTTGTCTATTTTGAGTTAACACTTGGTTAACACTAATTTAAGTCCCTCACCAGACACCTAACCCTAAATAAAAGTATTCCCAAGTCATTTGCTAAAATGGGTAATAACTCATTCAGTCAAGAAATTGTGAATATTTTTGATAAGAGTTTATACCTCCTGAGGATGAGAAGTGGATCCCTCAAGACACTGCCCCCCCAGGCAGTGATAGACAATTTGAAAGCTGTGATTAGGCCCTGTGAAGAGGGGGACAAGAATGAATTATAAAAGCCCTGAATTTCTAGGGCTAGAGGTCAGCTTCAGGAGTCATCCTCAACAGGTCATCATCTTAAGCTCAGACTGCCTCTTAGAGGGAACTTGGGTGAGTGAATTGGTTTCCTTGGCTTTCCTTTCCTGACTTCTGGAGAGAGATTAATTCTGGTCAAGGGTTAACAAGTCGGGCCATGCTGAGTCGAGGACCAGAGCAATATTTAGTGTGATAGGCTAAATATCTTCTCTACCCTCTTTTTGTATTTCTCAACTTTCGCTCTCTCCACATATTTTGTAAATAAAAACTATCAAAAGTCATTTTGACTTGAGCTATAATATTTTAAATTGGCAATCACCATATTATTTATAATTTTCATATGTTTTAGTTAATCCCTTCATTTTAATTCCTTACAATTCATAGTTATAACCATGTATTTCCCTCCATCCCATTTTGTTCTGTTTCTTCTTCTTTTTATCCTGTTTCCCCATAAAAGTCTATTTTGCGGGGGCAAGTAGGTAGTGCAGTAGATAGTCAGGCCTGGAAATGGGAAGTCCTGGGCTCAAATCTCACCTCGGATACATCCTAGCTCTGTGACCCCAAGTAACTCACTTAACCCCAATTGCCTACCCTTACCATTCTTTACCTTGGAACCAATACTTGTATCATTGATTCTAAGACAGAAGGTAAGGAATTTTTAAGTCTATTTTGCTTCTAATCACTGTCTCCCTTAACCTACCTTTTAAAAAATCACTCTACTTCCTGCCCTTTCTCCTATCCCATTCCCATCTTGTTTCCTTATTGAGTAAGTTGTATTTCTATACACAATTGAGTGTGTATATATATTCTTCCCTCTTTGTATCAATTCTGATGAGAGTGAGGTTTAAGCCTTGTCCACCATTCTCCCCATTTCCCCCTCCACTGCAAAAACCACTGCATTCCTTGAATCCCTCTTTTATGTGAGGAAATGTTCCCCATTCTATGGCTCCCTTCCCTCTTCTCCCAGTGCATCCCTCTTTCTCATCTCTTCCCTTTTTTTGGGAGATCATTCCAACATAATTGATTCATACCCATGCCTTCTGTCTATGTAAATTCCTTTTGACTGCCCTAATAATGATAAAGTTCTTGGGAGTTGTATATATCATCTTCTCAAATGGGAATGTAAATAGTTTAAATTTATTGAGACCCTTATGATTACTCTTTCATGTTTACCTTTTCATACTTCTCTAAGACTTCTGTTTGAAAGTCAGCTTTTCTATTTGGCTACATCCTTTTCATCAAGAATGCTCAAAAGTCGTTTATTTCATTATATAAATATAGCCATTTCCCCCAGAAAGATTATACTAAGTTTTGCTGGATAGGTTATCCTGGGTTGTAGTCCTAGCTCCTTTGCCTTCTGGAATATCGTATTCCAATTTTTCTGCTCCTTTAAAGTGGCAATCACTAAATCTTGTGACTGACTGTAGCTCCAAAATATTTGAATTGTTTCTTCATGGCTGTTTGACCTGGGAGCTGTGTAGCTTGGCTATAATATTTCATCTTGGGATCTCTTTCAAGAGGTGTTTGGTGAGAGGGACTTCCGGTTAAGATGGCGGCTTAGAGAAAGCTGAAGTTCAGATCTCCGGAAAACCCTTCCCGACCGATCTCAAACTAGAAGCTCCTAAGGCGCCGAAATTCAAAACGATCAACAGCACAGACCCTGGGAACCCTCCTCCTGGACCTGGACCCAGTTCAAAAGCTACGGCTCCCCTTAAAAGCC
Source organism: Monodelphis domestica (assembly GCF_027887165.1). Classification (NCBI taxonomy): domain Eukaryota; kingdom Metazoa; phylum Chordata; class Mammalia; order Didelphimorphia; family Didelphidae; genus Monodelphis; species Monodelphis domestica. The sequence continues at coordinate 87,135,607 of NC_077235.1, forward strand.
AGAACCCGAGATCACTCGGACCTCAGGGGTAGGAGCGCAGAGTCCAAGGCTCCCGGAAGCGGCAGCCGCGCGGGGCTCAGAGAGCAGGGTCTGAGGAACAACAACCCTCAGGGTCTTCTACCCAAGTCCCAGTCCGGGTGAAAGTTACTGCCTGGGGCTTCCGCTGCAGAGAGCCCGTTGGTCCGGGTGAAAGTTACTGCCTGGGGCCTCCGCTGCAGAGAGCTGGTCGGTCCGGGTGAAAGTTACTGCCTGGGGCCTCCGCTGCAGAGAGCTGGTCAAAACAACAGCAACCCTCAGGGCGGGCAAGACAGCCTCACGGGCTGGATCCTGCTATCCAAGTCTCAGTGAAAGACTGTGCTCTCGGAGCTTGGGGAAGCGGCAGCCCATCCCCCCGCAGGCCGACGAAACAGCCTCACGGCCAGCGATTCTGAAGGCAACTTCCGGAAATCGAGCCAGGGGGAGAGTGTGGCCTCGTGGTCCGACCCTTCCATTCCAGTTCCAGTGAGGCATATTCAGTTTAACCCAGGGAAAGCTCATAGAACTATCTGCCCAGGACTAAAGCCCCTGAACACCAGAAAGAGACAAGAAAAACTAATCCTCCACATTCAGAAATGGCAAACTCCACAGAACCACAGAAGCCCCAAAATACCAAGAAAAATAAGAAGAAAGGGGCGACTTTGGACACATTCTATGGAGCCAAAATACAAAATACAGAGCAGACAGAAGATAATATAAAAGAAAATGCTCCAAAACCTTCCAAAGGAAATGGAAACTCTCCACAAACCTATGAAGAATTTGAATCAGAAATGACCAAAAAGATGGAAGCCTTCTGGGAGGAAAAGTTGGAAATAATGCAAAAGAAATTCACGCATCTACAAAACCAGTTTGACCAAACTGTAAAAGAAAACCAGGCTTTAAAGGCCACAATCAGGCAGCTGGAAGACAATGATCGTGTAAAAGAGCAAGAATCAATAAAGCAAAGCCAAAATACCAAGAAATTAGAAGAGAACATAAAATATCTCACCGACAAGGTGATAGATCTGGAAAATAGGGGGAGAAGGGATAATTTAAGAATAATTGGACTCCCAGATAAGCCAGAAATAAACACCAAACTGGACATGGTGATACAAGATATAATCAAAGAAAATTGCCCAGAGATTCTAGAACAAGGGGGCAATACATCCACTGACAGAGCTCACAGAACACCTTCTACACTAAACCCCCAAAAGACAACTCCCAGGAATGTAATTGCCAAATTCCAAAGCTATCAAACAAAAGAAAAAATCCTACAGGAAGCCAGAAAAAGACAATTTAGATATAAAGGAATGCCAATCAGGGTCACCCAAGACCTTGCAAGTTCTACTCTGAATGATCGTAAGGCATGGAACATGATCTTCAGAAAGGCCAGAGAGCTGGGTCTCCAACCAAGAATCAGCTACCCAGCAAAACTGACTATATACTTCCAAGGGAAAGTATGGGCATTCAACAAAATAGAAGACTTCCAACTTTTTGCAAAGAAAAGACCAGAGCTCTGTGGAAAGTTTGATACCGAAAATCAAAGAGCAAGGAATACCTGAAAAGGTAAATATTAAGGAAAGGGGAAAAATGTTATCTTCTTTTACTCAAATTCTCTTCTATAAGGACTACATTTATATCAACCTATGTATACTAATATGTGGGGAAAATGTAATGTATAAATAGGGGGTAAAGAAAGACCAAATAGAATAATGGTTCTCACACAAAGATTCACAGGGGAAGGGGAGGGGAAGAAAACTCCTATAAGAAGGAGAGGAAGAGAGGGGGGGGGTTTACTTAAACCTCAATCTCAGGGAAATCAACTCTGAGAGGGAAAAACATCCAGATCCATTGGGATCTTGAATTCTATCTTACCCAACAAGGGTAAGGAGAAGGGAAAACCAAGGGGGGGAGGGGGAGAGGGAGAACAAAAAGGGAGGGAAAGAGAGGGGGGAGGGGGAGGGAACAAAAAGGGAGGGACTAAAAAGGGAAACATCAAGGGAGGGGACAAGGGGGACTGATTCAAAGTAAATCACTGGACTAAAAGGTAGAGCCGAAGAAGAAAAGGTTAGAATTAGGGAAGGCAATCAAAATGCCAGGGAGTCCACAAATGACAATCATAACTTTGAACGTGAATGGGATGAACTCACCCATAAAACGTAGACGAATAGCAGAATGGATTAGAATCCAAAACCCTACCATATGTTGTCTTCAAGAAACACACATGAGGCGGGTTGACACCCACAAGGTCAGAATTAAAGGATGGAGTAAGACCTTCTGGGCCTCAACTGATAGAAAGAAGGCAGGAGTGGTAATCATGATATCTGATAAAGCCAATGCAAAAATAGACCTGATCAAAAGGGATAGGGAAGGTAATTATATTTTGTTAAAAGGGACTCTAGACAATGAGGAAATATCATTAATCAACATGTATGCACCAAATAATATAGCACCCAAATTTCTAATGGAGAAACTAGGAGAATTGAAGGAAGAAATAGACAATAAAACCATACTAGTGGGAGACTTAAACCAACCATTATCAAATTTAGATAAATCAAATCAAAAAATAAATAAGAAAGAGGTAAAAGAAGTGAATGAAATCTTAGAAAAATTAGAATTAATAGACATATGGAGAAAAATAAATAGGGATAAAAAGGAATACACCTTCTTCTCAGCACCACATGGCACATTCACAAAAATTGACCATACATTAGGTCACAGAAACATAGCACACAAATGCAAAAAAGCAGAAATAATGAATGCAGCCTTCTCAGATCACAAGGCAATAAAAATAATGATTAGTAATGGTACATGGAAAACCAAATCTAAAACCAATTGGAAATTAAACAATATGATACTCCAAAACCGTTTAGCTAAAGAAGAAATCATAGAAACAATTAATAATTTCATCAAGGAAAATGACAATGGCGAAACATCCTTTCAAACCTTTTGGGATGCAGCCAAAGCGGTAATCAGAGGCAAATTCATATCCCTGAAAGCTCATATTAACAAACAAGGGAGAGCAGAGATCAATCAATTGGAAATGCAATTGAAAAAACTCGAAAGCGATCAAATTAAAAACCCCCAGCAGAAAACCAAATTTGAAATCCTAAAAATTAAGGGAGAAATTAATAAAATCGAAAGTGATAGAACTATTGATTTAATAAATAAGACAAGAAGCTGGTACTTTGAAAAAACAAACAAAATAGACAAAGTACTGGTCAATCTAATTAAAAAAAGGAAGGAAGAAAAGCAAATTCACAGCATTAAAGATGAAAAGGGGGACAGCACCTCCAATGAGGAGGAAATTAAGGCAATCATTAGAAATTACTTTGCCCAATTATATGGCAATAAATACACCAATTTAGGAGAAATGGATGAATATATACAAAAATACAAACTGCCTAGACTAACAGAAGAGGAAATAGAATTCTTAAATAATCCCATATCAGAAATTGAAATCCATCAAGCCATCAAAGAACTTCCTAAGAAAAAATCCCCAGGGCCTGATGGATTCACCTGTGAATTCTATCAAACATTCAGAGAACAGTTGACCCCAATACTATACAAACTATTTGACATAATAAGCAAAGAGGGAGTTCTACCAAACTCCTTTTACGACACAAACATGGTACTGATTCCAAAACCAGGCAGGTCAAAAACAGAGAAAGAAAACTATAGACCAATCTCCCTAATGAATATAGATGCAAAAATTTTAAATAGGATACTAGCAAAAAGACTCCAGCAAGTGATCAGAAGGATCATTCACCATGATCAAGTAGGATTCATACCAGGGATGCAGGGCTGGTTCAACATTAGGAAAACCATCCACATAATTGACCACATCAACAAGCAAACTAGCAAGAACCACATGATTATCTCAATAGATGCAGAAAAAGCCTTTGATAAAATACAACACCCTTTCCTATTAAAAACACTAGAAAGCATAGGAATAGAAGGGTCATTCCTAAAAATAATAAACAGTATATATCTAAAACCAACAGCTAATATCATCTGCAATGGGGATAAACTAGATGCATTCCCAATAAGATCAGGAGTGAAACAAGGATGCCCATTATCACCTCTACTATTTGACATTGTACTAGAAACACTAGCAGTAGCAATTAGAGAAGATAAAGAAATTGAAGGTATCAGAATAGGCAAGGAGGAGACCAAGTTATCACTCTTTGCGGATGACATGATGGTCTACTTAAAGAATCCTAGAGATTCAACCAAAAAGCTAATTGAAATAATCAACAACTTTAGCAAAGTTGCAGGATACAAAATAAACCCACATAAATCATCAGCTTTTCTATATATCTCCAACACAGCTCAGCAGCAAGAACTAGAAAGAGAAATCCCATTCAAAATCACCTTAGACAAAATAAAATACCTAGGAATCTATCTCCCAAGACAAACACAGGAACTATATGAACACAACTACAAAACACTCGCCACACAACTAAAACTAGACTTGAACAATTGGAAAAACATTAACTGCTCATGGATAGGACGAGCCAATATAATAAAAATGACCATCCTACCCAAACTTATTTATCTATTTAGTGCCATACCCATTGAACTACCAAAATACTTCTTCACTGATTTAGAAAAAACCATAACAAAGTTCATTTGGAAGAACAAAAGATCAAGGATATCCAGGGAATTAATGAAAAAAAACACATATGATGGGGGCCTTGCAGTCCCTGACCTAAAACTATATTACAAAGCAGCAGTCATCAAAACAATTTGGTACTGGCTAAGAAACAGAAAGGAAGATCAGTGGAATAGACTGGGGGAAAACGACCTCAGCAAGACAGTATACGATAAACCCAAAGATCCCAGCTTTTGGGACAAAAATCCACTATTCGATAAAAACTGCTGGGAAAATTGGAAGACAGTGTGGGAGAGACTAGGAATAGATCAACACCTCACACCCTACACCAAGATAAATTCAAAATGGGTGAGTGACTTAAACATAAAGAAGGAAACCATAAGTAAATTGGGTAAACACAGAATAGTATACATGTCAGACCTTTGGGAGGGGAAAGGCTTTAAAACCAAGCAAGATATAGAAAGAATCACAAAATGTAAAATAAATAATTTTGACTACATCAAACTAAAAAGCTTTTGTACAAACAAAACCAATATAACTAAAATCAGAAGGGAAACAACAAATTGGGAAAAAATCTTCATAGAAACCTCTGACAAAGGTTTAATTACTCATATTTATAATGAGCTAAATCAATTGTACAAAAAATCAAGCCATTCTCCAATTGATAAATGGGCAAGGGAAATGGATAGGCAGTTCTCAGATAAAGAAATCAAAACTATTAACAAGCACATGAAGAAGTGTTCTACATCTCTTATAATCAGAGAGATGCAAATCAAAACAACTCTGAGGTATCACCTCACACCTAGCAGATTGGCTAACATAACAGCAAAGGAAAGTAATGAATGCTGGAGGGGATGTGGCAAAGTAGGGACATTAATTCATTGCTGGTGGAGTTGTGAACTGATCCAACCATTTTGGAGGGCAATTTGGAACTATGCCCAAAGGGCGACAAAAGAATATCTACCCTTTGACCCAGCCATAGCACTGCTGGGTCTGTACCCCAAAGAGATAATGGACACAAAGACTTGTACAAAAATATTCATAGCTGCGCTCTTTGTGGTGGCCCAAAACTGGAAAACGAGGGGATGCCCATCAATTGGGGAATGGCTGAACAAATTGTGGTATATGTTGGTGATGGAATACTATTGTGCTCAAAGGAATAATAAAGTGGAGAAGTTCCATGGAGACTGGAACAACCTCCAGGAAGTGATGCAGAGCGAGAGGAGCAGAACCAGGAGAACATTGTACACAGAGACTAATACACTGTGGTATAATCGAACGTAATGGACTTCTCCATTAGGGGCGGTGTAATGTCCCTGAACAACTTTCAGGGATCCAGGAGAAAAAAAACACCATTCATAAGCAAAGGATAAACTATGGGAGTGGAAACACCGAGAAAAAAGCAACTGCCTGAATACAGAGGTTGAGGGGACATGACAGAGGATAGACTTTAAATGAACACTCTAATGCAAATACTATCAACAAAGCAATGGGTTCAAATCAAGAAAACATCTAATGCCCAGTGGACTTACGCGTCGGCTATGGGGGGTGGGGGGGAGGAAAAGAAAATGATCTATGTCTTTAACGAATAATGCTTGGAAATGATCAAATAAAATATATTTAAAAAAAAAAAAAAGAGGTGTTTGGTGAATTCTTTCCATTTCTATTTGACTCTCTGGATCTAAGATATCAGGGCAGTTTTCCTCAATAATTTCCTGAAATATGATGTCTAGGCCCTTTTTTTATTCAATTAGCATAAGACTACTATGGTCATTTACTACTGTATATTGTATACCTAACCTGTTTCACTGATCTGGACTCCTGTTTTGCAGCAAATCCCAGATTGTTTTGATGATGTTGCTTTGTAATATAGTTTAAAATCTAGTATTTCTAGGGTGACTTTATCACCTTTTTAAAAAAATCAATTCCCTTGCTATTCTTGACTTTTTGTTCTTCCAGTTGAAATTTATTATTTTTTCAAGCTCTATAAAATAATTCTTTGGTAGTTTGATTTTTATGGCACTGAATAAATAAATTAATTTAGGCAGAACTTGTTCTTGTGCATTTTTCAGTTGTGTCAGATTTTTCATGATCCAATTTGGGGTTTTCTTGGCAAAGATACTGGAGTGGTTTGCCATTTCCTTCTCTAGCTCATTTTACAGATGATGAATTGAGGCAAACAGGGTTCATTGACTTGTATCAGACACAGCTAGTAAGCATCTGAGGCCAGATTTAAACTCAGCAAGATGAGTCTTCCTGACACCAAGCCTAGCACTCTATCCTCTACACCATCTAGCTTCCAGCATTGATTCAGCCTACCCATGAGCAAGGAATACTTTTCTAATTGTTTAGATCTGTCTTTATATTTGTGAAAAGTGTTTTGTAATTGTGTACAGAGAATTCCTGGGTTTGTCTTGGCAGGTCTCAGGCATTTTATCCTGCCTGCAGTTATTTGAAATGAGATTTATCTATCTCTTGCTAATGGACTTATTGGCAATTATAGAGAAATGCTAACAATTTCTATCACTTTGCTTTATATTCTGCAGCTTTGCTAAAGTTGTTGGTTATTTCAGCTCGTTTTTTTAGTCGATTCTCCAGGATGTGGCAAGTATAACATCATTTGCAAAGAGTAATGATTTTATTTCCTCATTGCCTGTTTTCTTCTCATTGCTCTAGTTAGCATTTCTTGGACAATGTTGAATAACAGTGTTGCTAATGGGTAGCCTTGCTTCATCCCAATTTTATGAGACAAGCTTCTAACTTATCCCTACTCCAGATGGCGATTGCTATTGGTCTTATTTTATTTTGAAACTCTCACCCTCCATCTTAGAACCAATACTGTATACTGGTTCCAAGGCAGAAGAATGGTAAGGGCTGGGTCAGTGATGACAAACCTATGGCACCTGTGCTAAAGATGACAGGTAGAGCCCTCTCTGTGGACATGCAGCCTAATATTAGGCACCAGGACCACATCCTTCTCCTAAAAGGAGGCCAGTGATATATCTCATCTCTCACCTTTCAAATCGAATCTGGCAGTACAGACAGAAGGCATCAGCATTAAGAAGGTCTAAGAAAAGCTTTTCACGTGAAACTCAAAGGAAGCCAAAGAAGCCAAGAGGCAGAAGTGGAGAAGGGGAGCACTCCAGGCATGGGGGACAGCCCGTGAAAATGCCTGGAGTCTGGCTTGTCTTGTGCAAGGCACAGTAAGGAAGCCAAAGTCACTGGATAGCAGAATACAGGGACCAGGGGAAGGAGGAAATAAGGTGTAGAAAGATCCGAGAGGTTGAGAGGGGCCAGGTTGGAAAGGGCTCAGATGCCAAATGGCTTTTGGGTTCCTTTTCATTACCCTGATATAGCTTTGTTCTGTTGCTTCTATTTCTCCTCCCATTGGCAAGATGTCCCCTTTGGGCTCTTAGTGCCCAGAAGGGCAGATGCCCAGAGGTCAGTTTGCTACATTTCCCCATGGAGTTCCAGGTGTAAATCCTGTGGAGGTAAGAGCGGCTTCTCCAGTACTGTAGTTTACAGTCCCAAAGTCAATTCGCTCCCATGTGCCCCAACCTCTCCAATATGAATGAGCTCATTAACACCAATGAGCTGTTAGGAAGGGCATTTTTGCCAATATGGCAGGAACTAGAGCACAAATGCCCTGAAAAGCTGAGCTCTCTCTCCTCTACCATGGGGGCCTGGGGAGAGGGTTTCAAATGTTCAGTGGCTCCTGCTAAGTATCTTCCCTCACTTAGTTCCGTCGAGGCTGTGGCACACATAACCTGCAGCAAAGTTGTTCCCTCACTTGTAGTACCAACAGGCCAATCCACTGCTGGGCTGGGCAAGCAAAGAAAAACCGCCACCAAGACAGAAGAAAGAAGTGGCACAGCGGGTTCAAGGTCACAGAGCAGCCAGGAAGGGAGAGGACGCCATGCTCATCCTCTACCTGGCGCCCAGTTGCTTCAAGTCATTCCGAGGAGTGCCTGGTTCCAGTGCAGCAGACTGTAACATAAAACAGCTGGAATGCCCACTCTGATTAATTAGGAAGAGGAAGGGCTCCTCCATCACGTCACGCACTGCCAGAAGCCTCCATGTGGATATTCAGCAGAGAAAATATTGTGTGCCCATGTTCAAATGTCTGGGGCCTACCTCATTGGCCAATCCCCAAATGACACAGTGAAGCAAGGGGTGGCAGTATCCCGGCCATCTCCTTCCCCCTCCACCTACCTTCTCCAAGGGAGATTTCAGTTCCTGCCAGAAGAGGAAGCTGAAAGTTGCCCACCTCACTGCTCCCCTCAGAGAGGCCAGGAGGATATGTCTCTGCCCAGGGGATGCGATTTCAAGGTTCACACTCAACTTCTGATGCACTCACAAAGCAAGGGAGGCCTCAAGCTTTATATCTCTTCCCACCAAATAGTGTTTCCACACATGGAAAAAACCCAACTCCCAACCCATCTATCTCAATCATAGCAAGACAGAAATCAAAGAAGGTGCACATGAAAGGATATGCGCCAGACTGGAGCAGAGATCAAAGGAGCTCTCCCACTGCCAGTGAGGGAGATTCGGGGAGAGAGAGAGGCCCAGAGTCCCAGCTCTCACCCAAAAGGATACTCCCCCAAGCTGGGAATAAAGACATGCCAGCTTCTGCCCAGGGCCTTTTTCTCCCTACGTTGACCAGAAGAGAGACCAGTATTACAGGTCCTGCAGCTGGAAGCCAGAACCTTAAGAAGTCTGAAGAGACCCAACTTTTCCTTTCTCATGATGTCACCAAGTCCGCCCAGCCCTCCCACAGTCACGTGGCATTGTTCTCCACCACTGAGGAGTGAGCCCCACACAACTGGGCTCTGGGACTAGGGTTACCTTCCTCCCCTGGGCCTGTGAGATTTAAAATGGTTGAGGTCTTAAACTGTAGTGATTAAAATAGTGGAAGATATAAATTGTGATAGATATAAGAGAGGGTGAGTAAATTTGACCGCAGAAATATGTTTCACTACAGTGTCTTGGGTTTTAAAATCAAATATAAGGTGGTCGCCAGGGAAATATTCCCAATTATTCAAATACCCAAGTCAATTGGGTTTTATAGAGATTTTAATTAACAATACAATGAGTAATCAAAGAAAGAAAGAGAGAGTAAGAAAGGAATAAGTATGAAGGGCCTCAAGTCAATATGGCCTAGACCTGAGTCTTAAAAGAAAAATCAGTTTTTTAACACTCACCACAAGGTCTGACTAAACAAGGATTCTAGTAACACCAGGCCAGTTCCATCTCAGCTGGCTTCACCAGAGAGCCTTCCAGCCAGAGACTGTTCCAAAGGGCCTCTCTCCAGAGCCTCCAGAGGGACAGAGTCCCCTTAGAGGAGCTCCAGGGAGACCTCCTTAGAGATTGTCCAAGAGTTTCCCTTCTCCAGAGCCTCTCTCAAGAGATTCTTCCCAAGCGGTCCTCATCAGAGATCCCCCAAAAGGAATTCTCCAAAAGGAATATCTCCAAAAGGATATATCTCTCTCCAAGAGACTCTGCTTTTTCTTATATAGGGGTTTTTCTCCTATGTCACCTCCCCTAAGTCCCTGCATCTACCAATCACTGTAGACGCTTTCCAAAGGACTGCCCATCTGAATTCCTGCTAAGTCGAAAAATCTCCTCAGTGAGTCTGAACCAGTGAAAACATAGCTGAGTCAACTAATCTCATTAAGACAAAACTTGCCCGACCCTTTTAGGTACCTAGCATCTCATTGTATCAATTCTAAAACCAGGCCTGGCTCAAAGAACTCCTTGCCCCACCATAAGCATGGATCCAAGTACTTTCTTTGTTTAGCAATGAGTTTTCTCCCCTAAAGCAGTCTTAAGTACGGGTGGAGTAGAGGTCCTCCCATTTCTGATCCTGGCGAGTTCTCACATCAAAATGGGAAATGTTTCTCAGTAGGGAATTTGTTCCAATTAAGAATTCCCTGATGGGGAAATTTTTAACATTCCCAAGTCTGAGAGATTTCAAGATTTACAGGCCAAAACTCTTTTTGGTCCCTTAAGGGCAAGTCCACACCCTGCAAGTGACAGTATAAATGTACACATCAGTGCTCTGAAGCATTGGTGATTTTTCTGGTGCCCCACATACCCGACTTTCAATGCTACTGTGACTAAAATAAAGCAAATGTATGTTTCCAATCCATGCAGTAGACATGGCCCTAATAGAGCATCACCTAAGATGATGTTGCAGTGACAACATGCATCACTACATACAGCACATAGAACACACATGTTTCCCAAGTACATGCTTGCCCATAGTACACAGCAATCGATTTTTTAAAAACCAAGCATTAAAATGATCAAGTTGAACAATGCCATTCTCAGGCCCTCAGTATCCATTCCCCATGTTAGAATTGAGACAATTTACACTCATGATTTCTCACAACTGTTTACTTTTATTTGTGTTTCTTGACTCCTGTGTTTACATTTCAAAGTTTCTTCTCAGCTTTGATCTTTTCATCAGGAAGTTTTGGAACTCTTCTATTTCAATAAAAATCCATTTCCCCTCAAAAACAAAACAAAACAAGTATTAGGGACAGCTGGGTTGCTCAGTGGATAGAGAGCCAGGCCTGCAGATGGGACATCCTGGGTTCCAATCTGGCCTCCGACACTTCCTAGCCGGGTGACCCTGGGCAAGTCCCTTCACCCCCATTGACTAGCCCTGACCTCTCTTCTGCCTCAGAACCATTGCATAGTATTGATTCTGAGATGAAAGGGAAGGGTTTTTAAAAAACCAAGCATGGCTAACTAAAATGCTCAGAGTCTTGTTCATAGACTGGCCAAGAGAGAAGTTTCATTGCATTGAAAGAGTGCATTGTGGCTCTGGAGAGAGGAAGTCTTGGGTTCCAATCTGGTCTCAGATACTTTCTAGCTGGGTGCCCCTGTGTGCCCCTGGGCAAGTCACTTCACCCCCATTGCCACTCTTCTGCTTTGGAAATGATACCTAGTACCAACTCTAAGTCAGAAGGTAAGGGTTTTTTAAGTAAAGAGTACATAGTGGGAAGTAAGGGATAAAAAGACTGGAGAGGTAAGAGGGGCCTAATTATGAAAGGCTTTGAATGTATAACAGAGGATTTAGCATTTGCTCCTGGAGGGGATAGGGAGTCGACTGGAGTTGACTGAGCGGGGGAGTGATGTGATTGGACATCTTTTGCAACTGGATGGAGGATGGATTGGAGTGAGAAGACATATGAGGCAGTCAGCCCCACCTTAAGGCCATTATGAGGATCTGCAGGGGAGGCGGGGAGCCTCAGAGGAGAGAAGGGGGACATATTTAAGAGAGATAGTTCAGAGGAGAAACTGACCAGCCTTGGTGACAGATTCAATCTGGAGTGGGGAAGGGATAGTGAAGAGTCGAAGATGATACCTCAATGGAGGTCGGGAGCCTGAGGGACTGGTATGATGGTGTTGCCTTTGCCGGTAATAGGGAAGGTTGGAGGCGGGCAGGGTTTTCCTTTATTTTATTTATTTTTTTAAACCCTTACCTTCCGTCTTGGAGTCAATACTGTGTATTGGCTCCAAGGCAGAAGAGTGGTAAGGGCTAGGCAATGGGGGTCAAGTGACTTGCCCAGGGTCACACAGCTGGGAAGTGTCTAAGGCCAGATTTGAACCTCGGACCTCCCGTCTCTAGGACTGGCTCTCAATCCACTGAGCTACCCAGCTGCCCCCTGGGTTTTCCTTTTTGTGCATGTTGACTTCAAGATCCAGTCTGAGATCCCCCTGCTGGTGGCCTCTTCTCCAAGAGTCCGCTCTTATGAAAACCTCCAAGGGCTTAGCTGGTGCCTGGCTCTTAGACTCTCCAAGGAGCTCTCCACCTATGCGTACCCATGAAGTAAGGCTAGAAATGGGCATTTCTCCAGACTGCTAGTCACTGACTGACAGAAAAGCAAAGGAGAGCCAGCAAGAAGGGAGAGGAAAAAATTGCCCTCCTTTGGAAGACCCAGAGTAGGTGAAAATGGAGCAGGGACCCCAAAAGAGTGAGGAGGTTCTTTGTTGTAAAACCCTCCCTTCTGCCTTTGAATCAGCGCAGAGTTCCGAGGCAGAAGAGAGGTAAGGGCTAGACACCAGTGGTGACCTGACTTGCCCAGGTGAGAGTGTGTTGTGTCCTCCTAGCAAATGTGCCCCTGAGCATTTCCCTAACCCAGGGATTAGTGCACTTCTCCAGTTCTCCAGGAGGTTCCCCCTTCTGCTTACGTGCCCCCCCCATTGGAATCTCATCAAGCAGACTAAGGGAATTTATCAACTTGACCCTAGAGTCAGGAAGACTTGAGTTCACATCCAACCCCAGAAAAAGCTATGTGACCTTGGACAAGTCACTTATGTGCCTCACTTCTCACGACCTTTCTAGTCTCCTCCTTTCTTTCTTCTGCCTCTCTAAGAATCCTCACCAGTGTGGCAAATAAGCCAGTAGATAGCCTTCTGTTACTTAAAGCACAGTGTCTGCCCTAGAGAACGTGGGGCTCTCTCAGGAGCAGCATCTTTCTGTCCTCACAAATGTTCCATTTGGAATCCTTGCAGAAAGCCCACAGCTAAATGAGCCTTATTCAGGATCTGCCCAAAATGACTGCCCTAGAGGCCCCAAGCCTGGAGGGTCTGATAGGGACAGCACCCTCTACTGGCCTCCGTGGTGCCACCAAGAAGAGCAGGCTTTGTTCTTGGCGATGTGGGGACTGGAGCATGTGGTTGCCGAAGGGGGCTAGGGAGGAGGGTGCCAGGAAGTGGAAAGGCACACGGGAAGGGGACCAAGTCGTTCTGTCCATCTTCAAGGCATAGCCGAAGGGACGGACTCTGGGGAACACGGCACCAGAGCGCAGAGGCAAAAAGCCAGATGAGATTCCACTGAAAACTGGGACCTCTTGGCGAAGAGCAGGAGCTCTCCAGAGCTGTCTAAGCAGCCTTTCCACAGACCAGCCTGGTGGCCCTACAACCCTAGATGGCGATCAAGGACTCTCCCAAGTCAAAATAAAGCTGAAGATGCTAAGTTTGAGGTGGGACACCGAGAACGCCATAGTTTCTCCTTCACAGATTTCCGTCTGGAAGGGGCCCTAGAGGCTGGGTAGGACGGAATATAGAGAGGCATAGAAAGAGGCCCAATGGGGCAGCTGAGAGCCAGGCCTGGAGACAGGAGGTCCTGGGTTCCAATCTGTTCCTCAGACCCTTCCTAGCTGTGTGACCCTGGGCAAGTCACTTCACCACCACTGTCTAGTGCTTACCACCATTCTGCCTTGAAGCCAATATATAGTATTGCTTCCAAGACAGAAGGAAAGGGGAGGGGGGGGGAGGAAGAAAGAAACCTAATAGATTTCCAGCTCATATATGGGATGTGCCCAAGAAGCAACTCCTAAGATATACAGGTTCACCAACTCTTAGCCATTCCAGGGGAGATCTAGAAAAAATTTCTGCATGTCGGAGCTGAATGATCTTAGAGAACATCTCAGGAACCTGTTGAGGCATGACATCATCACAATAGCCAGTAATGGTAACCAGTGAAGACTAGAAAAGTCCAGATGTTTTTGCTGTCTCGCCTGAAACAAAAGAATGAAAGGAGAATGGCATATCCTAACTGTAGAATCTTGGCACATATCTGTCCTAGTTAGATGGTTTTCCATCCGCGTTACAAACATACACATACACTACATATGTGCAGAGAGCAAGGAAAAAGCCTCTATGGCGTTCAGGGTGCCCTGGACCTGGATGGTTCCATAGGAAGCTGGCGCTTTTCTCTCGCAGCGGGAGCCACCAGAGAAAACGGATATGAACTCCCTGCAAGTGTTGGAACAAAGACATCACTGTCTTTGGGGATACGGCAAAAGGGCTTTCCCCTTTGGGCCCCCAGAGCCTTGGTGAAGCCCGTGCCTCCATCAAGTGTAGCTCGCCAAGATCCAAGTACCAACCAGAGAAGGGAGAGGCCCTTCGGACTCGGCCACATCTGGAGAAGCCGAGACCTGACGACTCGCCCCACGTTGGCTAGAATCACACATTTGTCAGACACTTGGTGCTGTGGCTGATCCACTGAAGAACCTCACTCCAGTCTCCATTACTGAAGAGGCACCAAGACTCAGACCTGTCCGAAAAGTCCAGAGATCTTCCCGAGACCAATGGACAGACTGACGTGAACAAGCTTTCGGGCTTGGTCAGCTGCCTCACCCAGGTCCCAGCGCTTGCCTCTGCTGACCCAAGCCAGTCTCTCATCCTCTGTACAAATCAATGCGAGTTTGGAGCGATTGGAAATGGGCCTGGACCAAGAGAATGACGGGCAGATGGAACTGATTGCATTTGCTGGCAGAGGCCTGAATGATGGCCAAACCCATCCCACCGTTGGAAAGTTCGAGTCTTCGGAGTCAAAATGGACAGACGCTGAAAAGGTCCAAGATTTGGTAGTATAGACCAGAGCTATGAGTTTACACTGACGGCCGCAGTCCACTGACACACTCTGAGCAGAGCTCAGTTGGGTGATGTCGGCCAGCTCTGGATTCAGGATCCGTGACTGGCTAGGGAAGACAGCTGTGGGGGCAGATAGCCGTCCGGTCCCGAAGGCCAGATGAAAGTTCAGTACGAGATGAGGGAGGAGTAGGAAGTCCACACAATAGCCAAGGAGCTGTAAATACCTAGTACATTGATAACAAACTAATGGTAAACTGAGGACAGTACTGATAGTGATGAAGCTGAAGGTTGAAGATTTCCCTCAGAGAGCCTCCTTTCATTGAGGTGAGGGGCCAACCTCAGTTATCTGTGGATGACTGATAAAGAGCTCCACTTGGCCAATGAAGACATACAATGGTACTGTCAGAAGACCCAAGTGCCAGTCCCTTACTGTTATGACAATGGGAGAATTGGAACTGAGCAATGGAGTGGCATCACAATAGTGTGGGAGCCTAGAGTTGGGAGGTCCTGGGTTCAAATCTGGATGTATGTATGACCCTAGGCAAATCATTTAACAGTAATGCTTATCCCTTACCATTTTTCTGCCTTGGAACCAATACATGTATCAATGATTCTAAGACAGAAGGGAAGGCTTTGGGGGGTTTCACATGCTGGGAAAAGAAGTTCTCCAACGATGGACTTCCTGCCGGCAGTTGCTCAGACCAAGGCAGAGACTACGAAAGTACAGTGTTCCGAAATGGCGAGCTTTGCCTGGCTGATATCAGGACCTCTCCCCTCAAGGAAGCTCACAGCCTGAACGCTTCCACTGCACACTGATCAACACAGCAAGTGCGCAGTGATCTCATGGAGGTGACGTGTGCCTTTCTGAGTGCATATATGCACCACCACCCCCGAATGATGCCACTGGCTTTCTGCCCAATGGACTGCTGTTTGGGCATGAGCCATGCTTATATTGGTTTTCAGCTTATAGGCTCTGAAGCCGGAGACATCTGCAGCCATCCACGAGCAATCCGTCTCTCAGATGAGAGAGAGGCCAAGGGACGATGGCTTCGGCCTTGAAGAATGTGAAAAGAAATAAACAATGGCTGAGTTCGTTGTCAGGAGAGCCCTCTGGCCTGGCTAATCCACCTACTTTGCAGAATGAGTAGTCCCAGAGGCTGGTGGGGATGCTGCAAAGACAGTCCACCACAGTCACTTCTTGCCAAGGGGTGAAGCGCTTGGACTCCCTGAAGAGCAAGCCAAGCCCGACGGGCATTTCTATCTCAGTGGGCTCCGAGCCCAAGAGGCTGCCTGCCAGCCACACAAAGTCTAACCCAGCCCATGGCTCAGGTATAGACATCTCCAGTGAAGAAGACCTCGTGTGTTATACGCTTGGTTGGCTCTGATTGGCTGTTAACAAATGAATCGGGCTATTTTGCATAATCAGTTGATGCCATTAGTGCCCGAATGGCTTGGAGTGGCTGCCTTGCAAGGGAGGCCTAGCATGCTGACCAGTTGGGCTCTCTCTACTGCAGGAGGAGCTGCAATCTCCAGGAGAGGAAAGACTATCCATTACTGGATCAGAGCATGGGATGAGCTTCAAATCAGATGATGCATGCAGAGCTTCTTCTAGTCACTGCACTGAAGCTCTCTAGGATTCCACTTTCACCAAACTCCAGCAGGGGGAAGGCTCACCCCACTGGACTCCTTGACTCCACGAGAACACTTGGGGAACCAATCAAAGTGGAGCAGGAGCAGGATCTGTGCACCTCCTGGAATGATCAAAGCTAGAATAGGGAGATGCTGCCTCTGACGAGGGGCGTCTGGGTTCCTGGAGTGGAACAAGCATGGAGCAAAGGGAGGGCTGGGGCAGAGAAAACATACAGAGGAGCCAGAAGTTTTAGGCATCCCAGAGAGGAGGTTCTAGGCTGAGGGAAACTTAAAAAAACTGCGTCAGCATTCTTCCCTTAACTTGTCCTCCCAATTCCTTTCTCCCCATAGACCCAATAACACAGTATGCTGGTCCATTCCCCAAACATTGCCAGCCCCAGAGAGGCCAAGGATTGACTCTACAGATATAAGGAGAATGTTAGGCAGAGAGCTGGACCAGCCTCTACTTGGGTTCAGAATTTTCTTGACTGGGGGCTCAGAGCAATCGTGACCACATCAGAACTTAACACCTAAAATAAAGTCCCTCAAATAAACTCCCAACAAGGAAAGAAGCGAGCCCCAAGGGATCATTGTATTGCCTCCCACCCCTGGCTTACCTAGAACCCATCTTTGTAACAGGGTGCTACAGTGAGTGATTGTGAATGAATGGAGCCAACAAGAACAAGCAAAGAGGTCTGGCTTATAAAGGAAGCCCAGAGGGAATCAGGCTGTTCCTTAGAGGACAAAGGAAAAGGGGAGGGAAAAGGTGGATGCCTGGAAGCTGGGGAATCCAAGACTCAGTGGATCCTTACAAACTCTGGAAGCCCCTAAGTAGCCCAGACGGAGCCCTTGTTTGTAGGACAGGTGGAGATCCCCGGGGAGCAGTGACTACTCCGTCGAGATTGGCAGCAATGCCTTTTATGTGTAACAGTGGACACAAACTGTGGCCGGGCCAGAAAGAGAAAAGTAAGGTAGCAGTCTGTGAGGATGAAAAGCCAAGGCAGCGATTCCTTCTTCAGCTCAGCTGGGGGTCTCGAAGGGGCATTTGGGGTCCTTTGACTCGTCCTAGCCTCCAGCTCTCCACCCACTGTCCACAGTCATTTGCCCCATTGCCTGCATTAGTAACTGCAGCAGCCGGAGAAGTGGCTGCACCGTTCAGAGCCCTTGGGGACTTGAGGGGTGCGCAGCCATATTGGGAGATTCGATTCGGTGCGTCCATGTGGAGAACGGGAGAGAGATGCGGGGCTAACATCCCCTCCTCCCTGGGAGACCTGGGCTCCTGCGAAGAAAGCCAAGAGGAGGTCAGGCTGGGCAGCCTATGCCCAGGGCACTAGATCCCTTAGACAGTGTTGCTCCATCTAGGAGAAGGAGTGCCCCCAGGCTGCTTTTCTAAGGTTCACCTTCCTTCCTACCACCTGCCAGTTCCCTAATGAGCCACAGAGCAAACAGAAGATGACCCTTTCTGTGGAGAGCAAACAGATTAGAGAAAGGGCACAGAGGACACTAGCTGACAAAACAGAGAGGAGCCGGAGCAAGATTAGCTCAGCCCCAGGAAGTCCTCACAGTCACTAGTGTAATAGGGACCTAACTAAAGGTACTGACTGAAGTAGAAGAGTAAGAAAGCGGGGGCAGCTGGGTGGCTCAGTGCATGGAGAGCTGGGCCTAGAGCCAGGAGGTCCTGGGTTCCATCTGGCCTCAGACACTTCCCAGATGGGTGACCCTGGATGAGTCACTTCACCCCCACGGGTTTAAAAAAAGAAAGCCAGCTTGGGAATAGAACGGCTCCCAAATGGTTCCAACCCACTCTTCCAATAAGTACCTGGAGAGTGAGCTCCAAGAGCACCTTGGGCCAACGGCTACCTGGGGGCTTCCAGAAGTCCTTTGGCTGGAGGCCGCAATCTGTCCCCTTAGGCCTGGTGTTACTCTCCTCTTGGTGGGCTTTCAGCTTCTCGGATTTGTCTTCCTCCGGCCTGTCCTTGGCTCCCAGCGCAGTCAATGTCTCAGCTCTTCCGGGCTGCTGCTAGAGTGCCAGCAGGGCAGTCCAAATGCTCTCCACTAGGTTCTGCTCCTGCCAAGAGGCTGGCACTCTGCTTGGTTGCTTCTCAGGGGGGCTGGGCTGCTCCCTGGTCTTCCCGAGCAGTTTCCCCGGCCACTCCCAACACTCTCCTTGGGTAGCCCAACTCCAGCGGGCCAAAGCCTTTTCCACGCTTAGTCTGAAGCCAGATTGCTCCCTCCATGAAGCCCTCAGGCCTCTGCCGATGCGATTTGGGGCGCGCGGATAGGAAAGGCTCGTCACTGAGGGGAACTGGGCATTTCCTTTGCGCCTGGGGGCCCCAAAACAGGCCAACTCTGTTGCCTGCACTTGGCTTAGCATTTATGCTCGTGGCTTTGAAATGAACCGCCACCAGATGGCGCCGGACCCCAGTTTTCAACTCTGTCCCCAAAGAGTTGCTTTCCCCCAGCTGACCCAGACACCTAGTGGGTCTTTCGGGGATTCCCCACCGATGCTTCGCATACCTGCCCACGTGACACTGGGACTCTGAAAAGAGACAGCACGGCTAGCTAGACAAAAGGTCTGCCAGCGTGCACCAGGTGGCTCCGAAGATGGCTGAGAGCCTAGAGGACTGCCGACGTAAGTCTCCTTGGCGCTCAGACAGCAAGCAGCCTTCCCCAAGCGGCAGGCCCTGGCCTAAACATCCTAGTGGAGCAGCTGCGTGGATTCCGGGGAAGCAGGAGCCGGCATCCCACTCCGCGAAAGGCAAGCAAACTGCCCAGGGTTGCACCAGGTGCCAAAGGCAGGCCACATTGTGCCAGGCTGGATCAGAACTCCCGGCTTCCCGGCTCCAGGCCCAGCATGCCATCAGCCCAACTGCCCTGATGAGAGGGATGCTTTCAGGAAGCCTTGGAAAGACCTCTAGCTTGGGCCAGAAAGAAGGACTCAAGAACTCAGCAATCCCACCTTCAGACCACAGGGATTCCAGAAACTGGCTGCCAGACCAGAGGAAACAGGAAGGCTTTGTCTCTAATGTCCAGCTTGCTTGGTGTATCTGATTGTGGCACAGGTTCTGCTTTTCTTTCCTTCCTTGGTTGGGGAGGGGAAGGCTTGGAGGAAAGAGCAAATGTTCATTGACTGAAAAACTAACAGACATTCTAAAAGGAAATGGGAGAAAGGGACCAAAACGCAGCAGAAATAAGGCCCCTCGTTTCACAAGAGCAGCTGAATTCCAGCTAGTGTCTGAAAATCTACTCAGTGTTAGCAATCTTGGAGAATGGTAAAACCCATTTTATTGGGTTTGCCTTCTGGAAGGTACAATTCTCCTCCTTCTCCTAAAATCCAAGGTAGAAAAGGGCACCTGCAGAAACCGCACCCTGCACCAAGAGATCCCCAATGAACTTGGGGGCACAGAATGGAGCCAAAGGGGCTGAGCATACTTACCTGTTCTGACCATAAAGGGGGGAGCCCCCTCATTGGCAAATTGGCAACTCATCCATCAACCATTTGGGTTTTCTTCCCCTCTTTCCCCACACTGTTGTCATTCCCTCTTTCTAAAGTGTAATGTTTTGCCCGCCTCTGCTATGAGAAGCTGTAGAAGGAGAGGCTATGTGCATGGAATGATTCATGCACTGGGGAGACCTGACATGTGAGTCTTCCAGAAGACCCAAATGAAGAGATCTGAATGTGCTGGTCTCCCAAAGAATCAAAGGGGGTGATTGGATGAAAGGAATCCCTCGGGGGTCTTCCCTCCCTGTCCCTGGACTGCTAAGCTTATGTCGTGTACACACAAGTGTGCCCCAGCTTAAGTCCTGAGAGTGTGGCCTACGGACTTGACCTAGAAGGGAAGAGGGAGGTTAGCAGGCTCGAGGCAAGAAAGTACACTCACTCTATTCCCTTGGGCATGGCAGTGAAGGGACGGCAGCTGAGCTGGATAGCCATGTCAAAGAGCCCCAGCTGGCAAGATTAGAATGGGGCAAAATCTCCCCCTAGCTCCAGGCTCTCTATCTCAAGGAGATGTTCATGAACTCCGGAAATGAAGAGCCAGCATTTCATATCTTCCACTTTCAGCGACATCGAGCAACTAGCTTACAGCACACAAAACCAGTGAGTCCCACTAAGAGTCCACTTGCAATTCATTTTAGCCTTATTCATTTGGCGCTTTGTCACAGGCCCAGACGAGTTGGAGATGTCGGGAAAGGGAAGCATGCTGTAGATTTGCACATGGTTTCATTTTCACTAATGAACGTGCCAAGAGCCAAGAGGCACAGTGTTCTGGGGAAGAATTGTTCTTTCTTTTCCTTTTTTAACCTTCACCTTCTGTCTTGGAATCAACATCGTATATTGGTTCTAAGGCAGAAGAGAGGCCAAGATGAGGCAATGGGGCTTCAGTGACTTGCCCAGGGTCACCCAGCTGGGAAGTGTCTGAGGCCAGATTGGAACCCAAGTCTTCCTGTCCACTGGGCCGCCTACTTGCCCCCAAAGTATTTTCCAAGTGGAAGCATGAAACCTGCAAAACTGACAAAGCCGGCTTGTCATCTGGCCATTCAAAAACTGCACATGAAGGAAGCTTAGCTGGAAAGAGCTGGGACACCTTCGAAGCGTGCACTTGGCATCTCTTCAAAAACGCCTTTTCTGCCCAGTGGAACGGCGCCTCAGCTATGGGAAGGGTGGGGGGAAGGGAGGGAGGGAAAGAATACCATTCTTGTAACCGAGGAAAAATGTGCTAAGTTGACTAAATAAATTAATTCATTAAAAAAAGAAAACCTCTCAAAGCTTGCCCACCGCCCTGCCAAGCAAAAGGATCCCAGCGCACACTGCTTGGAAGGACTCCATAGCCACAGACACTAGAAATAGTCCAACTGGGTCAGCAGTCGATAAGCATTTATTAAGCACCACTGTGTGCTGGCAATCCAAAGAAAAGCAAGAACCAAACCAAGCCAAAGCCAGGCCTTGATCTCCGGGAACTCAGTTGAGTGGGGGAGACAATATCCAGACAGTTGGGTTCCAACGAGCTTTAGATGGGTTGAACAGGAAATCATGAACACAGAAGGCCCAGGAATCAGGAGCGTTTGGGGAAGGCTTCTTGGAGAAGGGGGGATTGACTTTTTATTGGCAGTTTAGTGATTTCCAATCTTTTCCATGGCCACGTGCTCCCTGGTCTTTCCCCCCAAGGTGGCCTTTTAGTCGGGATTTAGAGGGAGCCTGAAGGCTGGTAGGCAGAGAGGAGGAGGGAGAGCATTCCAGGCAATGGGGACAACCAGAGAATGGCCAGAGCTGAGAGGAGGACTGTGCCCATGGAGCCGTCACTGGATCCGAGCGTGCTATGGGAGGAGTGAGCTGTAAGAAGACTGGAGAGCTAGGATGGGGCCAGGTTCTGAAGGGCTCTGAATGCCAACAGAGGATGCTCTCCCAGGGGTGAGGGCTGGGGGCGGGCACTCCGGTTCATTGAGCTGGGAGGTGATACGAGCAGACTTGTGTTTTAGGAAAATGACATTAGTGGCTAAAGGCAGAAAGGATTGGAGTGGAGACAAACTTGGAGCAGGCAGGCCCATCCAGAAGCTACTGCAGTGAGCAAGGTGGGTAGGAGGTGCCACCAGCCGGGCGGGAGTCAGCAGAGAATTCCAAGTAGGTCAAGAGATCTAAGGGTCATCTGTCGTGACAGAGAGCACTGATGAAATCACGAAGGGAACCCATAGAGGGGGGAAGAGAAGAGATGTGCTGGCGAGTGTGCAACAGCCGTCCTCCAAATCCTCAAGACCTCGTTGCACAGGTACACTTGCTGGAGTCTCCATAGGCAACAAAATGGCAATCAATCCAATTTCGATTTTGAAATACATTTTCATAGTTTACAGTGGAAAAAGCAAGCCCTAATTTGTAGGATTGGCCCATTCGGTAGGTACTCGGAGCAAACTGAAAATGGCCCCATGGGTCATGTGAGCAAAGGTAGCCAATGGTGGGAGCAATTCCGGGCTGAGGCTTGGTGGAGCAAAATCTCCCAAACAGCGGAGGTACTTGAGAGAACAGGATGGCAGCCACAGGAAAGACAAAGAACAGGCCTTGGGACTGGGAGGCAGAGAGGGAGGCGGAACGACAAGAGATTGTTTTTTTTTTTAATTTGAAAATTTTCATTTAATTAGTTTAGAATATTTTCCCATGGTTACATGATTCATGTTCTTTCCCTCCCCCCCCCACCCCTTCCTGTAGCCAACACGCAATTCCACTGGGTTTTACATGTGTCATTGATCAAGACATATTTCCATATTATTGGTATTTGCACCGGGGTGATTGCTTAGCGTCTACCTCCCCAGTCATATCCCCATTGAACCATGTGACCAAGCAGTTGTTTTTCTGGTATTTCCACTCCCACAGTTTTTCCTCTGAATGTGGATCGTGTTCTTTCTCATAGATTCCTCCAAGTTGTTCAGGATCACTGCACTGCAATAATGGAGCAGTCCATTACGTTCGATTGTACCACAGTGTATCAGTCTCTGTGTACAATGTTCTCCTGGTTCTACTCCTCTCACTCTGCATCACTTCCTGGAGGTTGTTCCAGTCTCCATGGAACTCCTCCACTTTATTATTCCTTTGGGCACAATAGTATTCCATCACCAACATGTACCACAATGTGTTCAGCCATTCCCCAATTGAAGGGCATCCCCTCATTTTCCAATTTTTGGCTACCACAAAGAGCACAGCTATGAATATTCTTGCGCAAGTCTTTTTCCTTATTATCTCTTTGGGGTACAGACCCAGCAGTGCTATGGCTGGATCAAAGGGCAGACAGTCTTTTATCGCCCTTTGGGCATAGTTCCAAATTGCCCTCCAGAATGGTTGGATCAGTTCACAACTCCACCAGCAATGCATTAATGTCCCTACTTTGCCACATCCCCTCCAGCATTCATTACTTTCCCTTGCTGTCATATTAGTCAATCTGCTAGGTATGAGGTGGTACCTCAGAGTTGTTTTGATTTGTATCTCTCTGATTATAAGAGATTTAGAACACTTTTTCATGTGCTTATTAACAGTTTTGATTTCTTTAACTGAAAATTGCCTAGTCATGTCCCTTGCCCATTTATCAGTTGGGGAATAGCTTGCTTTTTTGTACAATTGATTTAGTTCCTTATAAATTTTGAGAAATTAGACTTCTATCAGAGGTTTTTGTTATGAAGATTGTTTCCCAATTTGTTGCTTCTCTTCTCATTTTGGTTGCATTGGTTTTGTTTGTACAAAAACTTTTTAATTTAATGTAATCAACATTATTTATTTTACATTTTGTCATTTTTTCTAACTCTTGCTTGTTCTTAAAATCTTTCCTTTCCCAAAGATCTGACAGGTAGACTATTCTATGTTACCCTAATTTACTTATAGTTGATGACAACAGATTGTGATCAGGTAAGAGCACACATGAATTCACAAACATGAAAGTAGAGGATCTGTGAATCATGACAAGATTTAGGATAGGGCCACCTCCGCTTGTGGGAAGGGAGGAGGGAAGGTGGAGGAGTAAGGAGATCATGAAAAATGAGTAATGAAGAAACTAGAAGGTTTAGGGTGTTAGAGGGAGTATCAGCAATATGCACACTGAAGTCCCCTATTATGAGGGCAGGAGTTGGGGAGGAGAGAACAACCATAACCTTCAACTCATTGAGGAAGGAAGAGGGAGTGTCCCAGAGGCCCAAAGATAGTAGTTACCAGAATTTTGATTGAGTGGTAGATATGGACTGCTGTTTAGTTGTTTTTCAGGGGTGTCTGACTTTTCCTGACTCCATTTGGGGATTTTCTGGCAAAGATGCTAGCATGATTTGCCATTTCCTTCTCTAGCTCATTTTACAGATGAGGTAAACAGGGTTAAGGGACTTACCCAGTGTTACATAGTGAGTAAGCATCTGAGACCCCATTGGAACTCAGAAAGAGGAATATTCCTGATTCCAGGACCTGCACTCTATCTACTATGCCACCTTGCTGCCTGAGAGAATCTCAAAGGAGGTGATTGATCGCTGAGGGTAGAGGGAGATGACAACAGGGTCTATTCTGATTCTTCTCTCCTAGATGGGTATATTGGAGTATGAATGAAAGTGCACATAGAGAAGCTGAGTCATCAGGAGAGCCAGATCTTGGGAAGGAAGCCAGAGTTCTGGAGTAGGAGGTTAGGGGTAGAGTTTGAAAGAAGGAGAACCATAAAAAGAAGACCAGGAATGGCTGAACAATGGCAACTGGGGATTTGGATCCCTGGGATAGGGAAAAAATAAAAGGAGGGAGTATATTTATCATTGAAGAATGAGTTCTGCTAGGGCTTCAGAGTCTATAGGGTTGTGACCTAGAGTAGACTTGCTCCAGGGTATCAGGTAGCTGAATTTAGCTGGAAAAAGGGATGGGAATCCCAGTGGAGGGTGCCTAGGTAGATGTAGGTGATTAGAGAAGGTGCCTGGAGCACACTGGGATGACTGATCCAAGAGCCAGGAAGGGGCTCTCTCAGGCTGATCAGTGAGAAGATGTAGGTTCAAAACAACTCTGAGGTATCACCTCACACCTAGAAGATCGGCTAACATGACAGCAAAGGAATGTAATGAATGTTGGAGGGGATGTGGCAAAGTCGGACATTGATGCATTGCTGGTGGAGTTGTGAATTGGTCCAACCATTTTGGAGGGCAATTTGGAACTATGCCCAAAGGGCACTAAAAGACTGTCTGCCCTTTGATCCATCCATAGCACTTCTGGGTATGTACCCCAAAGAGATAATAAGGAAAAAAACTTGTACAAGAACATTCATAGCTGAGCTCTTTGTGGTAGCAAAAAACTGGAAGATGAGGGGATGCCCTTCGATTAGGGAATGGCTGAGCACATTGTGGGAGCTGTTAGTGATGGAATACTATTGTGCTCAAAGGAATAATAATAAACTGGAGGGATTCCACGTGAACTGGAACAACCTCCAGGAACTGATGCAGAGTGAGAGGAGCAGAACCAGGAGAACAATGTACACAGAGACTGATACACTGTGGAACAATCAAATGTCGTGGACTTCTCCATTAGTGGCAATGCAGTGATCCTGAACAACTCAGAGGGATCTACAAGAAAGAACACTATCCATATCCAGAGGGAGAACTGTGGGAGTAGAAACATAGAAGAAAAACAGCTGCTTGATCACATGGGTCAAGGGTATAGGATGGGGATGGAGATTCACAATCACCCCAGTGCAAACATCAATAATAGGGAAATGGGTCTTGATCGATGACATGTAAAACATGTAAAACATGTAAAAGTTCGTTGGCTACAGGAGGGGGGAGGGAAAGAATCCGAGTCATGGAACCACGGGAAATCTTCTCAATTAAATAAAGAAATAAATGTTTAACAAAGAAGAAGATGTAGGTGGTGGGAACTGAGAACGAAGTGGTTCTGTTGTCCAAAGATGGGCTGTAGCCTGGGAGGATTTATTTTTCTCTTCAGGTTTTGAAGGAGGTCCTGGACTCGGGTAGATAAAACTCCCAAAGCAGCCAGCTCCCTCCTTTTGTCCCCAGTGAATGTGCTAATGCCAGGCAGGAAGAATTCTTCCTTTTGGAGCCTTTGAGGAAAATTTCTATCATGGGTTTTGCCATGGTGGAAGAGGTTGACTTTGTCCAAAGAAGAGGGACCGGGGAGAAAAACTTCCCCCTCGTCCAGCTGGAGTCCTTGGCAAACAGCCAATCCTGCTGCTGTAACAAGGGCTGTCTCCAAGATGCTCGAAGGGAGGCAGGAGAGAAATCTCAAGCCTGTTGTCCCCACCTTGCCCAGGGGAGTTTGGGTGCTCCTTCCAGGAGGGAAAGCAGGAGATTGGGGCCTGAGGCCATGACTGTGCCCTCCTCAGAAAGAGGGCCACCAGGCCAGGGTTGTGTCTATCCACTCCCTTAAACCAAGGTTCAAAGGCTGCGATTGTTGGGTTGGAGCTAACTTTCAACGGCAAGTAAGAATTCAAAGTGTTCTCCCCGTTGCCAGAAGCAAGCAAGCTTGAGCTCTGTGCCTGGAATCTGGCTGGAGTGTCTATGGCTAGCTGTAGTTCTGGGCAGGAGGACAGCTGTGATCATATGCCAATCCCTTCGCTGGTTGCCTCACTGGGTTAGAAAGTGAGCACAGCTAGGGCAAGGCCTGGAGCTATCGGATCCTGGCCCACTTGAATCTTTTCGTTCAACCACACATCCAGCATGGCTGATGCACAAGGGCCACCAGAGTGGGCGACAGCATTCCAAGATGGCTTCTGAGATCCTTCATTGCAGACCAACTAAGGAGCCCTCCTTGATTGTCCTCCAAATGGCCTGGAATCAGTGGGCTGGGGCCTTACTATCCTGTGGCCCTGGGGTAAAAGCCTTGGGAGGGATCCAATGCAAAATGGAAACTGTTGGGGCTCCTGTAATGAGATCCACCCCAAACCTCCCACTCCAGAGCCACCCTGCCCCGTGCACTGAGACTTGGCTCTCCCCTGATGACTCAGCTTCCCTAGTTACACTTTCATACCCCAACTCACTGGTGGAGGAAAGAGGAGGCAAAGTACTCCTTGCTCCCCATCACCACCTCTAGTAGCTCCCTCTGGGCCCATCGCTCAGTCACCTCTCCTCCTTTGAGGTTCTCTGGGCTGCATCTCAGGCAGCTAGGTGGCATGGTAGATCGATAGAGTGCTCAGCCTGGAATCAAGAAGACTCATGTTCCTGAGCTCAAACTGGGCCTCAGCTAGGGGACCCCAGGCAAGTCCCTTAGCCCTGCTTGTCTCTGCTCCCTCTTCTGTAAAATTAGCTGGAGAGAGAAATGGTGATGGAACTTCTTGTCTCTAGCCCTTTGGGAGCCTCTGTACAAATGCACCAAGTGTCCACCGTGCTGAAGCATCTTGTCGGAATTTGGAAAAAGCTAGAACGACTCTGGCATGTCTAGGCAGTCCAGAGCCACAGTATCCGCTCTTCTGTTGACACCAATGGCTTCCCTGGGAAATCACACTCACCTGGATGTACCCCAGCCAGGGACAGCCATGTTCTACCATGGGCTTCAAAGGAATTTTAGTCACACATCTGGCATGAAAGGGCAGGGCAGGGGGGATGATGGCAACTTGAGCTCTACCATCCAGGACAATCTTGCAGTCCCCAGGCTTTGCTGTCACCTCAGCATGGGGATGAACTGATGAGGAGGTTATGGTGACTCTCTGGGGCCCAGGGTGACCTTCTCTGGTGTCCCAAAGCTGGATTGGAAGAGTTGATCTTCTTTGTGCCCAAGGCTGCCTTCATTCTCTTTGCCATGACATCCAACCTGAGCTATAACATTAACGGCCATCACTTACTCTGGTGCCCGCCTAATGGAGGTGGTTTTAAGGCCAGCTTTCGTGCCCTCCGTTCCCTTGGTCCTTGGCCTCCTCTCCAAGGGGCACAGGATGGCCTCAGGTTCTACGCTAGCAGCTTGGCCCTGGTGCTGATGTTGTCGGGCTCTGCCCCAGGATCCCGTGGATCACATTGTCCCTTAAAGCTGTCACAGATTGGCCATTGTTGGCAGTGGTTCCTGTGTCTTCAAAGATCTGAAAATGGCAGCGGCATGAGGAGCACATACCCAGGCTGGGAATGGTCTCTCTGCTGGAATCTTCCCTGTATTCTTGGGGTCCACAGCATCCGGCTGTATCAGCCTCTGCCCACATGGCTCTACCTCAAGGACAAACCATAGAGTTTTCTCCTTCATGTTACACAATACAGTCGTCCCTTGCTATATTATGCTTCACTTATCACAGCTTCACTGTATTGCGGATATAGATAGATAGATAATTCTATATCGCAGAGTTTTCACTATATCATGGAATCTTGAAGATGAATACCATACTGTACACAATGGAAATGCAGTACGCCACCACTGCTTGCGCAAGTTTGCCAATGTGGGATTGTATATGCATACTATTGGCTGATGGAATGAAAGGTGACCAAGCACAGCACTGTGTTCTGTATCCTGGGTGCTGATTGGCTCAGTGACTAGCATCAGCCTGTTTGTTCTCCCACACTGTGCCCATATGTTCAGGATCTCTCCTCGTCCACTTCACATCCATGTGTGATCACTGTGTGTAGTGTTGCTCTGTAGTGCTATGTCTTTGTGGAGTTCGGGTAAAAATCTGAATTTATTTCCAGCCCAATGCCACCCAAAGGTTCTGTGCCTTCTAAGGCTCCTAGCAGTGAAGGCCACTACTTGGCGGTAGATTTTCACCTATCATGGGGGGCTCTAGAACGTAACTCCTGCAAGAGGTGAGGGATCACTGACAAAGTTAGACAACATTTGCTAAGGGCTCTTTGGATCTGCTCCCCTCAGACAGGGCAGCTAAAGCGTACTCATTGGCCTTTGCCTCTAGGAATGCATTCACTCAGCTATATGCACTGGTCTCATCCCTCAGGGCCCCTCCAGCACCCCAGGAGCACTCTCAGCTGTCTAGCCCTGGTTAGGCTCGTCTCTCAGGATGGTTCTTCCAGGGGACACTGTTCATGTCCAGGGCAAACGCCGATTCTATGCCTCTGGTATCTTCCGAGCACAGGGGGGAAGTAGAAGGCTTGGATTCCATTGGGCCATTCGATATCTCTGCAGTAATGCCTCCTCTGATGAGAAGGGCTCCCACCTCTTTGTGCAGTTCCTCATCCTCAGAGCATGGTCAGGCCTGAAATTCCCAGGAAGAACTTCCTCAGGTATATCCCTGGGGTCCCGATTTCCTGGCAGCATTAGCCAAGGCTTCCTGTGTCACATCAGTGGCCTCAGCCGTGTCCTCTTGGAATTCTTTTCCTCTTCTGCCCAATCTCCTTGAGGACAGCCTCATTCTCCAGGCCTGGCTCTCCTCCCGATGTTCAGAGACCTCTGTTGAGCAGCGGCAAAAGCAAGGCAGCCTCATGCAATGACTTGAGCGCCCCTCTTTGCTCAAGGTCATTCCACGGGGGCTCACAGAAAGATGCAAAGATTCACATGGTTAAGAAACATAGAGCATTTCTTCGACAAGGGCCTTTGCAACAAGTAGACTCTACCCAAACAATGCAATGGTACAGCCAAAGCCACGAAAGCACAACATGAATGAAAACAGCATCCGTGGGTGGCTTTCTCTGGAGTATAAGTTCAGGTGAGAGCACTGAGACTTTTAAGAGAGAGGCCCCAATGACAAATTTAGACACTGCACAGGTGACATTAGGGTAGGGTGAAGGCACGCCACCTTGGCTAACTGGGTTCCCCACCGAATGAGGCCACAAATCTGTGGCCCCAAAGTGGGCTCTGAGCCAGAAGAAGAAATGAATGGGAAAGGAGAATTTTCAGACATTCCTAGTGCTCTCCAAAGAACAGGAACCCGGGGTGGTAGAGGTGTTGGGAGCTGGGGGTGGGGAGATGAGGGTTTTATTTGGCAATTGATGTGTGCCCAAGGGAGTGGAATCCCAACTTCCAAGCTCGTTTAGGGCCAAAGTGGCCAGCCTAAAGACATTTCCTTTCACCCAAACTCCCATCAATTGCTTCTCTCTGGCAGATTTTAAATGCAGGAGGAGCAGGGAGTGGTCTGGCAGACCGTGACCTACCGCTATCTGCTGGCGCTTTGCTGAAGTGCCCAAGCAAAAGGATGAGACCATGACGGGCAAAGATGGGGCCCCCATTCTGGGGGGAATAGCCTCGGAACCAAGGCAGGGACACATAGGACCTGCTGCTCAGGTGGGCAATTTCAAGTATGGGCGGCGGCATTTGGCCAGTAGTGGCTCGATCGGACTTGGATCTGGATCGGAGTACTCTGGAGCACTGAAAGCAGCTGGCCCAGAGATCCTGGAGTGGCACAAGGGACTAAGGCCGAGAAGTTGGTGTGGGGGTCCTCAGGGAAGTTCAGGAACAAGGGGTCGGCCCAATCGTGCCTGTGCCTGTGAAGGATAAAGAAACTTAAGAGAGGGAGAGGGAGAGCGAGTGCCCTCTGTGGGAAGCCAACGTGCTGGAGCAGCAGGGCAAACACAGCCAGGAGCCCCACGGAAAAAAGGCGGGGAGATCCCGGCAAAGCCTTGGTCCAGCCCAGCTTGGCATAAAGAGTGCTGGGTCACAGACACTGGAAATGGGGCCAGGCTAGGAGTACTCAGAAGGCAGGGGTCACATACAGTCTCAGTTCCAGACTCTAACAAGACCAGCTCCATCCACACTGGCTTACTGTGAAGTGGGGTGGGCCACAGATCCAGGGTGGGATGGCAGGGGCACCTGACTAGGGAGGCCCTGGGCAGTTAAGGAAGTTAAGGAGTCAGCTGGGGCTGCACAGGGGGCTCTCACTTCCCAGCATCTGGGCCAGGCTGCAGAGATAGAAGCAAGGCAGGAGTCTTAGATCAAAGGGAAACCGACTACTCTGCTCCCGAACCAATAGAGCCCTCCAGTTGGCTAATAGGGGTGGCTCAGAAGGAGAAATGGAGGGAAATAAGATGGAGGAAGACACGGTGAGTAACCATAATTGTGAATGTGCTTGGGATGAAATCACCCACAAAACAGAAAGGGTTGGCAAAGTGGATTAAAAATCTGAATTCCACAATATACCATCAACAAGAAACACTTTTTAAAGCAGGGAGATACACAGACTAAAAGGGAAAGGATGGAGCAGAAACAACTGTGCCTAAGAGAGACAAGGAAGGAAATTACATCTTGAGAAGAGACACCATAGATGATGAAATAATATCAATTCTAAATATATATGCCATAAGCTAAGTGGCATAGCATCCAAATTCCTAAAGTTATATGAGGAGGAAAAAGTCATAATCCAGGAGAAAATAGACAGTAAAACTTTACTAGTGGGAAACCTCAAACTTTTTCTCTCAGAAGTAGATAAAACCAACCAAAAAATAAACAAGAAAGATGTTAAAGAGCTAAATAGAACTTTAGAAAGTTAGATATGATAGTCCTCTGGAAAAAACTTGCTGGGAGCCACCAAAGCCCATGCTGTTTGACATGGTCCATGTGGAAACCTGGGACTGCAAAGCAGCCCCCAGGAAGGATGAAAACATCCACTGAAACCCCCC
The DNA here is from genome assembly GCF_027887165.1 of Monodelphis domestica. NCBI lineage: Eukaryota > Metazoa > Chordata > Mammalia > Didelphimorphia > Didelphidae > Monodelphis > Monodelphis domestica. Next base: position 87,167,246 of record NC_077235.1, read on the forward strand.
TAAATGACTTTCATTATTACCATACCCTTATTATTGGAATTGCCATGATTATTATTCTTACTTAGCCCCGGGAAAAATAGATGAGAGCAACATGCTTGCAGGGTTAATACAGATATCCCACTCTGTTCCCCCAGGATATTACCAGGAGAGCCCACTTACAAAATTAAACCCAAGGATTCTTACATACCCACTTAGGTAGGACCCTATTTTCTAGGCATAAAAACTTCTGGCAAATCTGTGCTCTGAATTCCCTAACCTATATCTGGGTCATGTTGATTCTACCCACTGATCCTGCCCTTAGCAGCAGTGTTTTGTTGACTATCTCCCTAGGCTTCCTGTCTGTTGTTAGATTCCATGGAAACATGTATGATGAGAATGAAACTGTGTGCCAAGTAGATGTGTGATCATGAGGGTAGACAATAAAGCTAGGCCTCAGCCATGGGGGAGCAGTTTATCCTGTAAAACCTGTGCTGTGGGTTGAATACAAAAGCTGTGTCCCATCCATCATTTCACTGACACCATCCCACCCCCAAGACCCCATCCCCTGTGGGAGGCTGGCCCACCCCACCGCAAAAACTGAGTGGAATGGAAAGGAATATATCTTTTTCTCAGCAATACATGGCACCTTCACAAAAATTGATCACTTATTAGGGCAACAACCAACAACCAAATGTAGGAAAGCAGAAATATTATATGCATCCGTTTCAAAGCATAATGCAATAAAAATGGCAATCAACAAAAGACATCAGAAAGAAAAACTAAAAACTAAATAATCTTATACTAAAGAATACCCATTCAAAAAACAAATCATAGAAACATTCAACAATTCCATTAAAGAGAATGACAATGACTATATACCAAAATTTATGGTATATAGTCAAAACTGTACTTAAAGGGAAATTCATATCTCTAAAAGCAACAAAATAGAGAAAGAGGAATGATTTGGGGATGCAACCAAAAAAAAACTAGAAAAAGAACAAATTTTAAATCCCAATTAAATGTCAGGTTGGAAATCCTTAAAATCAAAGAAGAGACTAACAAAATTGAAATTAAGAAAACCATTAAACTAACAAATAAGATAACTAACTGGTTTTATTGGGGGGTGGAAATCAATAAAATAGAAAAACCATTGGTCAACTTGATTTTTTTTAAACCCTTACCTTCTGTCTTGAAATAAATACCATGTATCAGTTCCAAGGCAGAAGAGCGGTAAGGGCTTAGGCAATGGAGGTTAAGTGACTTGCCCAGGGTCACATAGCTAGGAAGTGTCTGAGGCCAGATTTGAACCTATGACCTCCCATCTCTAGGCGTGGCTCTTCATCCACTGAGCTACCCAGCTGTCCCCAACTTGATTTTTTTTAAGACAGAAGAAAACCAAGTTACCAGTATCAAAAATGAAAAAGATGAAATAACCAATCAATAAAAAAGGAAAGCAATTATTAGGAGTTATTTTGCCCAACTATATGTCAATAAGTCTGATAATTTAAATGAAATAGATGAATACTTGCAAAAATATAAATTGCCCAGATTAACAGAAGAGGAGATAGAATACTTAACTCTATCTCAGAAAAAGAAAATGAACAAATCATCATGAAATGAAAAACAAATTGCCCAAGGCCAGATGCATTCCCAAGTGAATTCTACCAAAATTCACCAAAATTCTACCAAACTCTACCAAAATCAAAGAACGATTCCTTCCAATACTACATGAACTATTTGGGGAAATAAAATATGTGAAGGCAGAGTTCTTCCAAATCCCCTTTATAACAGAAATACGATGCTAATGCCTAAATGAGGAAGAGCCAAAACAGTGAAAGAAAACTACAGTCCAATCAATCTCCCTGATGAATACTGATGCCAAAATGTCCAAGAAATGTTCAAGAAAATACTAGCAAGGAGAATGCAGCAACATATTGCAAGGATCGCATACCACAGCAGTGTGGGTTTTATACCAGGAATGCAGGGATGGATGGTTCAATATTGGGAAAACCATAAGCATTTTTATAGTGATAGAAACTTGTTTGGTCATTCATATCACTCCGATGCAGAAAGAACTTAACAAAAGATAATGCTCATTACTTTTCTCTAACGTCAGAAAACATTGGAATAAAGGAAGTGACAAACGGCACCTGATCATCTGTAATGGAGATCTAGCAGCTAGAGGCCTTTCCAATAAGATGGGGAGGGGGATGCCATTATCACCACTGCTATTGAATGCTATACTAGAAATACTAACTCTAGTAATAGGAGAAGAAAAAGAAACAGAAAGAATTCGATTAGGCAATGAGGAAACAAAGTCAGCCCTCTTTGCAGATGACAGAGTGAGCGAGCGAGCGAGCGAGCGAGCGGAGGAGACTCAATCAGAAAAAGTAATCATGGAGCAAAGTTGCAGGATACAAACCAGGCCCACATAAATCACAGCATTTCTATCCACTGCCAACAAAGTCTAATAGCAAGAGAGAGAGAGAGCAATTCCGTTTACAATAACTGTAGACGACATAAAATATCTCGGGGTGCCAAAGCAAACCCAGGAACTCTATGAATGCAATTCTAAAATGCTTTTCACACACAGTCAGGCCCAAACTTAACTGCTCATGGAGAGGACAAGACAACTCAAGAATGACGACTCTTCCTAAAAGAATGTACCCATTCAGTGCCCGCACCAAAGTGCCCAAATTATTTCCCAGAGCTAGAAAAACTCACAACAGAAGGTCAGGAACATCAAGGGAATTAATGAGAATAACCTGAAGGCAGGAGCTCCAGCTGTGCCATCTCTCCAAGTGCATCAGAAAGCAGTAGCCATCCAAGCGATGTGGTACTGAGAAACAGAGTAGCCGATGATTAGGCTTTATTAAACATGGTAGTCGCTGACCAGACTAAGCTCGCGTTTGAATATCTAAACTTCTGGAAGAACACACCATTAGACAAAAAGTGACTGGGAGAACAGTGTGGTGGAAACTAGGAACAGACCAGCATCTCACACTATGCATGAAGTCAAAATGGATACGTGATTTAGGGACAGAAGAGGGCAGTACAAAATCGCTAAGTGTCAGCCATATGGATAAGGGGAGAGTTCATGAGCAAACGAGCCAGAGAACATCATGTAAATAAACATCATGTAACTTTGACTACGTGAAATTAAAACGGTTTACACAAAGCTAAGGCAGCCCAGATTATGAAGGGAAACAAAGAAGGGGGTTCGTGGATCTTTACAGCGAGTCTCCGACAAAAGCCTCATTTCTCAGATTTGGAGAAAGAGGAGTCAACATTTTCAGAACACAAGACATTCCCCAAATGATGGAGAAATGACAAGGTTCTTTAGACCTATGCAAACACTCCAAATTGGCATTAGAGGAATGACAATAAAAACAGCTCTGAGATAACACCCCGTACCTATCAGGCCAGCATATAATGTGACCAAAAAAGGGGACATGGCAAAGGTTGGAGGAGATGTGGGAAAAAACATCCTTCTAATACCCTGTTGGCAGAACCGTGAACAGATCCAACCATTCTGGAAAACGGTCTGGAACCACGCCCAAAGGGCGAGCACACTGTGCATACTCTTTGTTTCTGAATCCTCACCTTCCGACTGGCGTCAACTCAATGCTGGGCATTGGTTCTGAGTCAGAAGAGTGCTGAGGGCTGGGTGATGGGGCTCAAGTGCGCATACTCTTTGATCCTGCAATGCCACCAGTAAGTAGATCTGAATCCCAGAGAGATGAAGGCTAAGAGAGAAATACCTACTCTACAAAATCATTTGGACAGCAGCAAAGAACTGGAAACTGAAAGGATGGCCATCAAGGTGTGGCATGTGATTGTCAGGGAATTCTCCTGAGCCCCCAAATGATGGGCAGGACGCTTGCCAAGAAACCTGGAAAGACTTCTTCGGAAGTGATGCAAAGTGGCTTGAGCAGTCAAGAGTTCTCCCCTTTTCCCCATGCCCCCTCCAAGGCAGATTCTTACGTAGGATCACTTAGCTATGACTTTCTGTCCTTTTCTCTCCCCCCCATTGTATTCCTCTTTTTTCAGCACGATTTGACGGGCCTTTTTTAATAGCATCCCATCAAATTCAACGTATTCCCTGCGCTCTGTGTGTGTCGGCTCCTATTCACTACCCAACCATGATGAAATTCTTAAGCATCATCCAAACCTCTAGTATCCTGACAGTTACTTCAAGTATCCTAGTTCCCCCCTTCTTTAGTAACGATCAGTGTAATCCCCATTGTTTCCCTGCATTATCTTAATAAGAGGTCTTAGGTACCTCTGATCCCATAGCTTAAGAATCTCAGTTAGCCTTATGTATTGATGCAATCAATTTCATGCCATTGTTTCCCTTAATGACCCTTAAGTAGCTTAAGTCTCTAGTACCAGAGATACCCAAGTAGCCTACCTATCACTTTTCCCTGCAGGAGTATGATCAGGTTAACCCCATTGGCTTATTTTTCTCTAGTATAAGCAATATGTGTCTTCTTTCACAACATGAGGAACATGGACATTTTTAAAGGTGGTTTAGTGGATGGAGAGACAAAAGGTCCTGGGTTCAAATTAGGCTTCAGACACTTCCCAGTTGTGTGACCCTGGGCAAGTCACTTAACCCTAACTGCTCTTCTGCCTTGGAACCAGTGCACAGTTTTAATTCTAGGATGAAAGGTACATGTTCTTTTTTAAAAATTTAAGAGAAAGCCTTGAAGGATATGAACAGCCAGTTTTCAGGAGAAGAAATTCAATCTACCAATAACCATGTGAAAAAGATGTTCTAAATGACCAATAATTAGAGAACCACAAACAAAAACAGCTCTGAGGTGCCACCTATGAGATTGGCTAAGATGGCCAAAAAGGTAGGTCCACTCAGACACTGCTGGTAGAGCTGTTAACTAGTCCAACCCATTCGGGAAGGCAATTTGGAACGTGGCCCCCAAAGTTCTCACCCTGGGCCAATGCCATGCCTACTAGTTCTGCACCCTAAAGAGATCAAAGAAAGAGGCAAAGTAACTGAATGGTCCCCAGAATCTCAATTGCCTGGGGTTAACAGAGGAGGAAATCCGCTACTTAAACAGCTCCATCTCAGACAAAGTCATTGCAAGAAAAAAGGTCCAGGGTCAGATGGGTTCATGAGTGACTTTGACCAAACGTGCAAAGAACAATGGACTCTAGTATTTGGGAAACAGGTGAAGAAGGAGTCCATAGAGATAGAGATGTTGTGGCAGCTAAGGAGGTGCCCATCGAATGGCCAAACAAGTTACAGAGTATTATGGAATATTACTGTGGTTCCATGGATTGAGAGCCAGGAGATCCTGGGTTCCAATCTGGTCTCAGACACTTCCCAGCTGGGTGACCCTGGGCAAGTCCCTTGACCCCCCTTGCCTAGCCCTTACCACTCTTCTGCCTTGGAGCCAATACATAGTCCTGATTCTAGGACCAATGGAGGGAATGGTTTGTATGTAAGTGTTTGAACTGATACCAAGTAAAGTGAGCAGAACCAGGAAAATGATTCTACAGAAGCTGCAATGGCATAAAGCTCACAGACTACAATTCCAAAGGACTCAGGAGAAAATGTGCCCCCCGCATGCAGACAGTGAAGACTGAAACACACTTTTCTTCTCTTCCTTTTTGGTGGGTCTGACCCATGCATTCATGTGTGGGCCACAAGTTTGGGTTTTCTTGCCTTCTCAGTGAGGAGAGAAGAAAAGAGCTTCAACTGAAAATCACATCAAATTCCATTTGAAAAACAAATCGTACGATATGCAAATGGCCAGGGGAATGCAAACCAGAAAGAGTCCATGCCAGGATCTCAAGGGAAGGGAGAGATAATAGCCTCAAAGGCCTTGGATGGTAGAAAAGGGGGCAGGGGAACAGAACCAAACTTATTTAAAAATACATGTTCCAGCCTCTGCTATTAGCTCTGTGAACCTGGGTAAGTAAGGCTTCCAGCCTCAGGCTCCTTTTCTATAAAATGGGGATAAACAGAACTTAGCCCCTGAGGTTGTCCTTTGGATAAGATGAAGTAATACCAATAGAGTGCTTTGCAAATCTTAAAGCACACTCTGATCTCTAGCTGTCAGAAGAGGGCTTCTGGATCTACTGGGCTGGTGTGTGGAGGTGGCTTTTCCTTGTGCATCCCCTCTGTGGCCAACAATCTTCCCCAACCAGGCGCACTTTTGTTCATGAAAGCTGATCCTTCTTCATCAAGTGTAGGGGAGGAAGAAGTGGAGTTAAGAAGGCCAGTTTCTGGATGTCAGCTACCCACTCAAATCTTGGGTCAAACCCCTCATTATTTCTCTGGAATGATGAGATCCTCTGGGGAATTGGAGGTAGAAAAATAGATTCAGATATAGTTCAAAATCAGAAAAGGGTTGAGGTGGGCCATATCTAAAAAGGGCATAATTTTGGAAGCGAAGAATTCAGGGGTAGAGGCAAATCCAAAATGGTGGAGTAGTGGGTAAGCATGGCAGCAGTCTAGAAGCAGGATGCTTCCCCTCGTCAGATCACTGATATAGACGACCTAAAAAGACCCCAAAAAAACTGTGCCCTACTGTAGAATGAAGGGACTCTACAGTAGGGCGCAGCATTGAAGGTATATGGGACTTGGGCATTTCCACACCACAAGGGAGTGAAAAATCTCCCACCCAAACTCAAGCTGATCTACCCTCCCCTACCCCACCTATGGAGCCAGAGTTAGAGCCAGCACCCACCAGAATCAATGAGTGAGCGCAGGGCACCTCTGGAACAAGCAAGGGGCAGCTCTAGGTCTTGGGAGCTGACTAAGACCACCAAGGACCTACCCCTGAGAGCAGTTACACTCGAAACGCAGGCAGACAGGCAGGGGGAGCACAGACCTTGGGCGCCCCCAGGAAGGTAGCACAGCTGTGGAGATTCGAGAAATTGCCTCAGGCAAAAGCCTTGCTCCTTAGCTCCACACACAGAGAGCCTGCCCTCCTCACTCAGATATCTGACTGGAAAGGGAAGGGAAAACAATGGCAAACGGTGCCCAGGAAAAACTTCCCAACACACACACACACAAGAAGAAGGGGTTGACCTTGGATAATTTTTATGGAGGAAAAATACAGACTACAGAGGAAATAGCAGAAGAGGAAATCCAAATAATTGCTCCAAAACCTTCAAAAAGAAATGGAAATTGCCCACAAGCTCTGGAAGAATATAAATTGGAGCTTATCAAAAAGATGGAAGCCTTCTGGCAAGATAAATGGGAATTGGTTCAGAAAGAAAATGAAAAAATTATAGCCGGGAACCAAAAAAAAAATATAGCTGAAAATCAAAAGGTTAAAGCAGAAAACCAAAAGATTATAACAGAAAACCAGGCTTTACAGACCAGAATTGAGCAACTGGAAGCCAATGATCTTGCAAAACAACAAGAATTAATAAAGCAAAGTCAAAAGACTGACAAAATAGAAGAAAACATAAAATATCTCACTGACATGGTGACAGATCAGGAAAACAGAGGAAGGAGAGACAATTTGAGAATCATTGGTCCACCTGAAAAACCAGAAATAAACAGAAATCTTGACATCATACTACAAGAAATCATCCAAGAAAACTGCCCTGATGTTCTCAAGCAAGGGGGCAAAATACACATTGAAAGAGTCCATAGAACACCCTCTACACTAAAACCCCAAAAGACAACTCCCAGGAATGCAATTGCCAAATTCCCAGAGCTTTCAAGCTAAGGAGAAAATCCTACAAGAAGCCAAAAAGAGACAATTCAGATACCAAGGAGCACCAATCAGGATCACACAAGACCTGGCAGCTTCCACACTAAAGGACCGCAAGGCCTGGAACATGATATACAGAAAGGCAAGAGAACTGGGCCTTCAACCAAGGATCATCTATCCATCAAAACTGACTATATACTTCCAGGGTAAAGTATGGGCATTCAACAAAATAGAAGATTTCAAAGCATTTGTAAAGAAAAGACCAGAACTAAGTGGAAAGTTTGATATCCAAACACAAAGAGCAAGAGAAACATGAAACATTCTTAAACATAAACATTCTTAAAACTGTCGACTTCTATGTGCTACCAGCCAGCTGCCATGGTAGCCACCAAAGATTCAGACTGCCTGCTTACCAACCACAATAGAGCATCTCCAGTGAAGACGAACTTAGTGACTACTAGACTCTGTAGAACTCTGCATTAACTGTACTACTCTTGCTGTTTAAAACAATTGTCTGAAACCGAAAGTTACCATCATAAAATTGAACTTGTCTGTAAGTTGTTTATGTAAATGTAATCACTGTAGACATCTATAAGACCTGTGATTGTGTTTTTATTTCGAAATGGGAGCTTTTTTGGTTTACAAATTCATTAAAGACTAAAACTTGTTTCTGTTAAAAAAAAAAAGGAGATGAATCTTATCTTTTTCTTTAAGTCAAACTCTCTTCTATAAGGACTACATTTACATCAAAATATATATATTAATATATGGGGGAAATAATTGTAGCCCTTAAAGAAGAGAGTTTGAATAAAAAAAAACCTTTTTCTCCTTTTCCCTTTCTTTCATATTTACCTTTTCATGTTTCTCTTGCTTTCTGTGATTGGATGTCAAATTTTCCACTAAGTTCTGGTCTTTTCTTAGCAAATGCTTGGAAATCTTCTATTTTGTTGAATGCCCATACTTTCCCCTGGAAGTATATAGTCAGTTTTGCTGGGTAGTTGATTCTTGGTTGGAGACCCAGCTCTCTTGCCTTTCTAAATATTGTGTTCCATGCTTTGCGGTCTCTTAGTGTGTTAGCCGCTAAGTCATGTGTGATCTTTATGGGAGCCCCCCTATATCTGAAGCTCCTCTTCTTTGCTTCTTGTAGGATTTTCTCCTTTTCTTGGAAGCTCTTGAATTTGGTGATTATATTCCTGGGGGTTGTCTTCTGGGGATTTAGTATAGAGGGTGTTCTATGAACCCTTTCTATTTCTATTTTGCCCCCTTGCTCCAGAACATGTGGGAAATTTTCTTCTATAATCTCCTGGAGTATAGCATCAATGTTTTTATTTATCTCTGGATTTTCAGGCAGACCAATAATTCTCACATTGTCTCTTCTTCCTCTGTTTTCAAGGTCTGTAACCTTTTCAGTAAGATATTTTACGTTTTCTTCTAATTCGTTAATTCTTTGGCTTTGCTTTATTGATTCTTGCTGTTTTGCAATCTCACTATCTTCCAGTTGTTTAATTCTTGTCGTTAGGGACTGGTTTTGATTTTCAGCTTTGTCTGCCATTCTATTAGATGCTTCCAGCTATTTCTCCAATTGTGAAGTCTTGTCTGTCAGACTGCTGATCTCTTTCTCCCATTTTTCTTTCCAGAAGGTTTCCATCTTTTGGATAAGCTCCAATTTGAGTACTTCCAGAGCTTGTGGATAATTTCCATTTTGGGAGGCATGTTTTGATTTTTTTTTTGGATTTCATCCTCTTTCTCTTCTTTTCCTTGGGTACTCCCACCATAAAAGTTTTCAATACTCACTTTTTCCCCTCCTTTCTTCTTGGAGGCTTGATTTTGGGCTGTGTGAGCCATTCCTTTGGTAGTTTTATTCCCCTTTCCTTTTTGGTCTGGGGTCTGGGTGATATGGGCGAGTTTTCTGTGAATTTAGGTTGCCTCAGACTAGTTCTTCCCAGTCTCCGAGGTTTCTTAAAGCACAGGCCCCTGTGCTCAGCACATCCGCCCCTGTGTTCAGCACAGGACCACCCCTGTGCTTAGTGCAGCTGCCCCTTTGCTCAGGGCAGCCTCTCCTATGTTCAGCGGGGCCTCCCCTGGGCTCAGCGCAGCCTCTCCTGTGTTCCACACTACCTCCCCTGTGTTCAGCACAGCCACCCCTTTGCTCAGGGCAGCCTCTTCTGTGTTCAGCATGCGGCCCCCCCTGTGCTCCGCGAGGCTGCCCCTTTGCTCAGCGAAACTTCCCCTGTGTTCAGCATGGCCACCCCTGTGCTCAGCACAGGATTCTCCCATGAAACCGCCCTGAGAGGTGATTTCCTAGGAGAAAAATGTTATCTTCTTTTACTCAAACTCTCTTCTATAAGGACTACATTTATATCAATCTATGTATACTAACATGTGGGGAAAATGTAATGTATAAATAGGGGGTAAAGAAAGACCAAATAGAATAATCTTTCTCACACAAAGATTCACATGGGAAGGGGAGGGTAAGAAAACTCCTATAAGAAGGAGAGGAAGAGAGGGGTTTTTTACGTAAACCTTAATCTCAGGGAAATCAACTCTGAGAGGGAAAAACATCCAGATCCATTGGAATCTTGAATTCTATCTTACCCAACAAGGGTAGGGAGAAGGGAAAACCAAGGGGGGAAGAGGAGAGGGAAAACAAAAAGGGAGGGAAAGAGAGGGGGGAGGGGAAGGTAACAAAAAAAAGGGAGGGACTAAAAAGGGAAACATCAAGGGAGGGGACAAGGGGGACTGGTTCAAAGTAAATCACTGGACTAAAAGGTAGAGCCAAAGAAGAAAAGGTTAGAATTAGGGAAGGATATCAAAATGCCAGGGAGTCCACAAATGACAATCATAACTTTGAACGTGTATGGGATGAACTCACACATAAAATGTAGACGAATAGCAGAATGGATTAGAATCCAAAACCCTACCATATGTTGTCTTCAAGAAACACACATGAGGCGGGTTGACACCCAGAAGGTCAGAATTAAAGGATGGAGTAAGACCTTCTGGGCCTCAACTAACAGAAAGAAGGCAGGAGTGGTAATCATGATATCTGATAAAGCCAAAGCAAAAATAGACCTGATCAAAAGGGATAGGGAAGGTAATTATATTTTGTTAAAAGGGACTTTAGACAATGAGGAAATATCATTAATCAACATGTATGCACCAAATAATATAGCACCCAAATTTCTAATGGAGAAACTAGGAGAATTGAAGGAAGAAATAGACAGTAAAACCATATTAGTGGGAGACTTAAACCAACCATTATCAAATTTAGATAAATCAAATCAAAAAATAAATAAGAAAGAGGTAAAAGAAGTGAATGAAATCTTAGAAAAATTAGAATTAATAGACATATGGAGAAAAATAAATAGGGATAAAAAGGAATACACCTTCTTCTCAGCACCACATGGCACATTCACAAAAATTGACCATACATTAGGTCACAGAAACATAGCACACAAATGCAGAAAAGCAGAAATAATGAATGCAGCCTTCTCAGATCACAAGGCAATAAAAATAATGATTAGTAATGGTACATGGAAAACCAAATCCAAAACCAATTGGAAATTATACAATACGATACTCCAAAATCGTTTAGTTAGAGAAGAAATCATAGAAACAATTAATAATTTCATCGAGGAAAATGACAATGGCGAGACATCCTTTCAAACCTTTTGGGATGCAGCCAAAGCGGTAATCAGAGGTAAATTCATATCCCTGAATGCTTATATTAACAAACTAGGGAGAGCAGAGATCAATCAATTGGAAATGCAAATGAAAAAACTGGAAAGCGATCAAATTAAAAACCCCCAGCAGAAAACCAAACTAGAAATCCTAAAAATTAAGGGAGAAATTAATAAAATCGAAAGTGATAGAACTATTGATTTAATAAATAAGACAAGAAGCTGGTACTTTGAAAAAACAAACAAAATAGACAAAGTACTGGTCAATCTAATTTAAAAAAAGGAAGGAAGAAAAGCAAATTAACAGCATTAAAGATGAAAAGGGGGACAGCACCTCCGATGAAGAGGAAATTAAGGCAATCATTAGAAATTACTTTGCCCAATTATATGGCAATTAATACACCAATTTAGGGGATATGGATGAATATATACAAAAATACAAACTGCCTAGACTAACAGAAGATTTAGAAAAAAACATAACAAAGTTCATTTGGAAGAACAAAAGATCAAGGATATCCAGGGAAATAATGAAAAAAAAAAACATATATGATGGGGGCCTTGCAGTCCCTGACCTTAAGCTATATTACAAAGCAGCAGTCATCAAAACAATTTGGTACTGGCTAAGAAACAGAAAGGAAGATCAGTGGAACAGACTGGGGGAAAACGACCTCAGCAAGACAGTATACGATAAACCCAAAGATCCCAGCTTTTGGGACAAAAATCCACTATTCGATAAAAACTGCTGGGAAAATTGGAAGACAGTGTGGGATAGACTAGGAATAGATCAACACCTCACACCCTACACCAAGATAAATTCAAAATGGGTGAGTGACTTAAACATAAAGAAGGAAACTATAAGTAAATTGGGTAAACACAGAATAGTATACATGTCAGACCTTTGGGAGGGGAAAGATTTTAAAACCAAGCAAGACATAGAAAGAATCACAAAATGTAAAATAAATAATTTTGACCACATCAAACTAAAAAGCTTTTGCACAAACAAAACCAATGTAACTAAAATCAGAAGGGAAACAACAAACTGGGGAAAAATCTTCATAGAAACCTCTGGCAAAGATTTAATTACTCAAATTTATAAAGAGCTAAATCAACTGTACAAAAAATCAAGCCATTCTCCAATTGATAAATGGGCAAGGGACATGGATAGGCAATTCTCAGATAAAGAAATCAAAACTATTAATAAGCACATGAAGAAGTGTTCTAAATCTCTTATAATCAGAGAGATGCAAATAACTGTTCTCTGAATGTTTGATAGAATTCACAGGTGAATCCATCAGGCCCTGGGGACTTTTTCTTAGGAAGTTCTTTGATGGCTTGTTGGATTTCAATTTCTGATATGGGATTATTTAGGAATTCTATTTCCTCTTCTGTTAGTCTAGGCAGTTTGTATTTTTGTATATATTCATCCATTTCTCCTAAATTGGTGTATTTATTGCCATATAATTGGGCAAAGTAATTTCTAATGATTGCCTTAATTTCCTCCTCATTGGAGGTGCTGTCCCCCTTTTCATCTTTAATGCTGTGAATTTGCTTTTCTTCCTTCCTTTTTTTAACTAGATTGACCAGTACCTTGTCTATTTTGTTTGTTTTTTCAAAGTACCAGCTTCTTGTCTCATTTATTAAATCAATAGTTCTATCACTTTCGATTTTATTAATTTCTCCCTTAATTTTTAGGATTTCTAATTTGGTTTTCTGCTGGGGGTTTTTAATTTGATCGCTTTCCAGTTTTTTCATTTGCATTTCCAATTGATTGATCTCTGCTCTCCCTTGTTTGTTAATATAAGCATTCAGGGATATGAATTTGCCTCTGATTACCGCTTTGGCTGCATCCCAAAAGGTTTGAAAGGATGTTTCGCCATTGTCATTTTCCTTGATGAAATTATTAATTGTTTCTATGATTTCTTCTTTAACTAAACGGTTTTGGAGTATCATATTGTTTAATTTCCAATTGGTTTTAGATTTGGTTTTCCATGTACCATTACTAATCATTATTTTTATTGCCTTGTGATCTGAGAAGGCTGCATTCATTATTTCTGCTTTTCTGCATTTGTGTGCTATGTTTCTGTGACCTAATGTATGGTCAATTTTTGTGAATGTGCCATGTGGTGCTGAGAAGAAGGTGTATTCCTTTTTATCCCTATTTATTTTTCTCCATATGTCTATTAATTCTAATTTTTCTAAGATTTCATTCACTTCTTTTACCTCTTTCTTATTTATTTTTTGATTTGATTTATCTAAATTTGATAATGGTTGGTTTAAGTCTCCCACTAGTATGGTTTTATTGTCTATTTCTTCCTTCAATTCTCCTAGTTTCTCCATTAGAAATTTGGGTGCTATATTATTTGGTGCATACATATTGATTAATGATATTTCCTCATCGTCTATAGTCCCTTTTAACAAAATATAATTACCTTCCCTATCCCCTTTGATCAGGTCTATTTTTTCATTGGCTTTACCAGATATCATGATTACCACTCCTGCCTTCTTTCTATCAGTTGAAGCCCAGAAGGTCTTACTCCATCCTTTAATTCTGACCTTCTGGGTGTCAACCCGCCTCATGTGTGTTTCTTGAAGACAACATATGGTAGGGTTTTGGATTCTAATCTATTCTGCTATTTGTCTACGTTTTATGGGTGAGTTCATCCCATTCACGTTCAAAGTTATGATTGTCATTTGTGGACTCCCTGGCATTTTGATTGCCTTCCCTAATTCTAACCTTTTCTTCTTTGGCTCTACCTTTTAGTCCAGTGATTTACTTTGAAACAGTCCCCCTTGTCCCCTCCCTTGATGTTTCCCTTTTTAGTCCCTCCCTTTTTGTTCCCTCCCCCTCCCCCCTCTCTTTCCCTCCCTTTTTGTTCTCCCTCTCCCCCTCCCCCCCTTGGTTTTCCCTTCTCCTTACCCTTGTTGGGTAAGATAGAATTCAAGATCCCAATGGATCTGGATGTTTTTCCCTCTCAGAGCTGATTTCCCTGAGATTGAGGTTTAAGTAACCCCCCCCCCTCTTCCTCTCCTTCTTATAGGAGTTTTCTTCCCCTCCCCTTCCCATGTGAATCTTTGTGTGAGAATGATTATTCTATTTGGTCTTTCTTTACCCCCTATTTATACATTACATTTTCCCCACATGTTAGTATACATAGGTTGATATAAATGTAGTCCTTATAGAAGAGAGTTTGAGTAAAAGAAGAAGATAACATTTTCCCCTTTCCTTAATATTTACCTTTTCAGGTATTCCTTGCTCTTTGATTTTCGGTATCAAACTTTCCACAGAGCTCTGGTCTTTTCTTTGCAAAAAGTTGGAAGTCTTCTATTTTGTTGAATGCCCATACTTTCCCTTGGAAGTATATAGTCAGTTTTGCTGGGTAGCTGATTCTTGGTTGGAGACCCAGCTCTCTTGCCTTTCTGAAGATCATGTTCCATGCCTTACGATCATTCAGAGTAGAACTTGCAAGGTCTTGGGTGACCCTGATTGGCATTCCTTTATATCTAAATTGTCTTTTTCTGGCTTCCTGTAGGATTTTTTCTTTTGTTTGATAGCTTTGGAATTTCGCAATTACATTCCTGGGAGTTGTCTTTTGGGGGTTTAGTGTAGAAGGTGTTCTGTGAGCTCTGTCAGTGGCTGTATTACCCCCTTGTTCTAGAATCTCTGGGCAATTTTCTTTGATTATATCTTGTATCACCATGTCCAGTTTGGTGTTTATTTCTGGCTTTTCTGGGAGTCCAATTATTCTTAAATTATCCCTTCTCCCCCTATTTTCCAGATCTATCACCTTGTCGGTGAGATATTTTATGTTCTCTTCTAATTTCTTGGTATTTTGGCTTTGCTTTATTGATTCTTGCTCTTTTACACGATCGTTGTCTTCCAGCTGCCTGATTCTGGCCTTTAAAGCCTGGTTTTCTTTTACAGTTTGGTCAAACTGGTTTTGTAGATGCGTGAATTTCTTTTGCATTATTTCCAACTTTTCCTCCCAGAAGGCTTCCATCTTTTTGGTCATTTCTGATTCAAATTCTTCATAGGTTTGTGGAGAGTTTCCATTTCCTTTGGAAGGTTTTGGAGCATTTTCTTTTATATTATCTTCTGTCTGCTCTGTATTTTGTATTTTGGCTCCATAGAATGTGTCCAAAGTCGCCCCTTTCTTCTTATTTTTCTTGGTATTTTGGGGCTTCTGTGGTTCTGTGGAGTTTGCCATTTCTGAATGTGGAGGATTAGTTTTTCTTGTCTCTGTCTGGTGTTCAGTGGCTTTAGTCCTGGGCAGATGGTTCTATGAGCTTTCCCTGGGTTAAACTGAATATGCCTCACTGGAACTGGAATGGAAGGGTCGGACCACGAGGCCACACTCTCCCCCCGGCTCGCTTTCCGGAAGTTGCCTTCAGAATCGCTGGCCGTGCGGCTGTTTCGTTGGCCTGCGGGGGGATGGGCTGCAGCTAGCCCAGGCTCCGAGGGCGAGGACTTTCACTGAGACTTGGATAGCAGCATCCAGCCCGTGAGGCTGTCTTGCCGGCCCTGAGGGTTGCTGTTGTTTCGACCAGCTCTCTGCGGCGGAGGCCCCAGGCAGTAACTTTCACCCGGACTGTAGAAGGCCCTGAGGGTTCTGCTCTCTGAGCCCGGCCGGGCTGCGGCTTCCGGGAGCCTTGGACTCTGCGCTCCTACCCCTGAGGTCCGAGGGATCTCGGGTTCTGGCTTTTAAGGGGAGCCGTACCTTTTGAACCGGGTCCAGGTCCAGGAGGAGGGTTCCCAGGGTCTGTGCTGTTGATCGTTTTGAATTTCGGCGCCTTAGGAGCTTATCGTTTCAGATCGGTCGGGAAGGGTTTTCAGGAGATCTGAGCTTTAGCTTTCTCTAAGCCGCCATCTTAACCAGAAGTCCCAGAGAGATGCAAATAAAAACAACTCTGAGGTATCACCTCACACCTAGCAGATTGGCTAACATAACAGCAAAGGAAAGTAATCAATGCTGGAGGGGATGTGGAAAAGTAGGGACATTAATTCATTGCTGGTGGAGTTGTGAACTGATCCAACCATTCTGGAGGGTAATTTGGAACTATGCCCAAAGGGCGACCAAAGAATATCTACCCTTTGACCCAGCCATAGCACTGCTGGGTCTGTACCCCAAAGAGATAATGGACAAAAAGACTTGTACAAAAATATTCATAGCTGCGCTCTTTGTGGTGGCCAAAAACTGGAAAACGAGGGGATGCCCATCAATTGGGGAATGGCTGAGCAAATTGTGGTATATGTTGGTGATGGAATACTATTGTCCTCAAAGGAATAATAAAGTGGAGGAATTCCATGGGGACTGGAACAACCTCCAGGAAGTGATGCAGAGCGAGAGGAGCAGAACCAGGAGAACATTGTACACAGAGACTAATACACTGTGGTATAATTGAACGTAATGGACTTCTCCATTAGTGGCGGTGTAATGTCCCTGAACAATTTGCAGGGATCTAGGAGAAAAAAAAAACACTATTCATAAGCAAAGGATAAACTATGGGAGTAGAAACACCAAGGAAAAGCAACTGCCTGAATACAGTGGTTGAGGGGACATGACAGAGGAGAGACTCTAAATGAACACTCTAATGCAAATATTATCAACATAGCAATGGGTTCAAATCAAGAAAACATGTAATACCCAGTGGATTTACGCGTCGGCTATGGGGGTTGGGGGGGAGGAAAAGAAAATGATCTATGTCTTTAATGAATAATGCTTGGAAATGATCAAATAAAATATATAAAAAAAAAACAAGAAGGGAACAAAAAGGGAGGGGCCAGAAAGGGAAGCATATTAAGGGAGGGGATTAGGGGGATTGATTAAAAGTAAACCACTTGTTTAAAAGGATATAGCAAAAGAAGAAAGGACAGAACTGGGGGGGAATATTAAAATGCTAGGGAATACACAAGTGACAATCATAACTTTGAATGTGAATGGGATGAACTCACCCATAAAATGTAGATGAAAAAGAGAGTGGATTAGAATCCAAAATCCCACCATATGTTGCCTCCAAGAAATACACATGTGGTGGGTAGATACTCACAAGGTCAGAATTAAAGAAGGCAGGAGTTGCAGTCTTGATATCTGACAAAGCCAAAATAAAAATAGACCTGATTAAAAGGGATAGGGAAGCTAAATACATCCTGATAAAAGGGAGTATAGACAATGAGGAAGTATCACTAATCAACATGTATGCACCAAATGGTATAGCATCCAAATTTCTAATGGAGAAACTAGTAGAATTAAAGGAGGAAATAGATAGTAAAACTATACTAGTGGGATACCTGAACCTAACACTATCAAATTTAGATAAATCAAATAAAAAAATAAATAGAAAGAGGTTAAAAAAAAGAGGTAAAAGAGGTGAATGAAATCTTAGGAAAATTAGAGTTAATAGATATATGGAGAAAAATAAATAGGGACAAAAAGGAATACACCTTCTTTTCAGCAGCACATGGTACATTCACAAAGATTGACCATATAGTGGTAGTTTCTCGGTGACTGAGAATGACAATTGTCTTTGTGCATTGTCATCTATTGATGTACCCTCGTGTGGCTTTGAAGTCCAAAGACTGAGGCTTTTGTATTTGTTTTTGCAGTCAGGCGGCGAAGGTCAAATAGTGAGCCATCCAGTCAGTATTTGATGTAGATGCCCAGGTCTAGATCCATCACAGCATATCATAATACTTGGGTGAAGGATAGGTTGAATAGTACCAGAGCGAGGACACAGCCTTGTTTCATGCCATTGGAGATGTTGAAGTGATTGGAAGTCTCTCCATCACCAGATAGGACTTCCCCTGTCATGTCGACATGAAAGAGCTGGATCAGTTTGACGAATTTTGCTGGGCAACCGAGCTTGCTGAGGATCACCCACAATGTGTCCCTGTTCACTGTGTCGAACCCCTTTGTCAGGTCTATGAAGACAATGTAGAGACAGGTTCTGCTCAAGGCATTTTTCCTGCATTTGCCTCACCGTGAAGACCGTGTCGATGGTGCTACGATCTGGTCAGAAGCCACATTGTGATTCAGGAAGGTTCTGCTCTGAAACAGATGACAGGAGTCTGTTGAGTATAACACGGGTGAGGATCTTTCCAGCAGTGGAGAGTAGTCAGATGCCTCTGTAGTTGTCACAGGCTGCTCGTGCGCCTTTGTTCTTGTATAGGGCTATGATGGAGGCATCTCTGAGTTCTGGGGGCATGTCTTCCTCTTCCCATATGCTGGTCAGCACTATGTGGAATGCCTGGAGCGCCTTTCCATTTAAGGCCTTGTACACTTCGGTTGGGATCCCATCTTTACCGGGTGCCTTGCCTGCACTCATTTGTTGAATGACTTTTTGGGCTTCCTCTATTGAAGGAGGGATGTCAGGTTGTTCAATGGTGCGGTTTTAGGGGATCTGGTCAAGGGCGCTTTGGTCTACTGAAGAGAGTAGGTTGAGAAGCTGACTGAAGTGTTCTTTCCACCTGTTGCTGATGCCTTTTTTTATCTTTTATGAGGGTGTCACCGTCAGAGGATAGCAAGGGAGTGGTGGTGGGTTTTGATGGCCCATAGACAGTCTTGAGGGCACTGAAAAATTGTTTATAGTTTTTTGTATCAGCAAAGTGCTGGATTTCTTCTGCCTTTTTTTCCCACCATCGGTCTTGCATCTTCCTGATCTCACACTGCACCGTAGCTTGGAGAGACTTGAATCTGTCCTTTTTAGGAGCAGAGTTTGGGTTATTTTGCCACTCCATAAAGGCTTTGTTCTTTTTGCTCAATAGGTCTTTAATAGCAGTGTTGTTCTCCTCGAACCAGTCCTGGTGGTTGCATTGTTTGGGGCCTAGGACTGCCTTTGATATTTCTTTCACTGTATCTCTGAACTGGTTCCATTTCTCGGTTGAGCTTCCAGTGAGTGGTCCCTTGGCAGACAGCTTGTCGTCCAGGCAGGACTGGAATGTTTGCAAATAAGATGGATCTCTAAGACGATTCACATTGTAAAATGCACATGGTACATTCACAAAGATTGACCATATACTAGGTCATAAAAACATGGCAAACAAATTCAGAGAAGCAGAAATAATAAATGCAACCTTTTCAAATCATAACACAATAAAAATAATGATCAGAAAGGGTACATGGAGAGCCAAATCAAAAATTAATTTGAAATAAAACAATGTGATTCTCCTAAACTGGTTAGTTAGAGAACAAATCATAGAAACAATAGATAATTTCATTAGAGAAAATGACAATGATGAGACATCCTTTCAAAATCTATGGGATACAGCCAAAGCAGTACTCAGGGGAAAATTTATATCTTTGAGTTCATATATTAACAAATTAGGGAGGGGAGAGGTCAATGAATTGGACATGCAAATGCGAAAACTTGAAAGCAAACAAATTAAAAATCCCCAGGAAAAAAATTAGAGATCCCAAAAAATAAGGGAGAAATTAATAAAATTGAAAGTGATAGAACGATTGAACTAATAAATAAGACTAGAAGTTGGTATTTGGAAAAACAAACAAAATAGACAAAGTACTGGTCAACCTAATAAAAAAAGGAAAGAAGAAAAGCAAATTAACAGTATCACAGATGAAAAGGGAGACCTTACCTCCAATGAAGAGGAAATTAAGGCAATCATTAAAAACTATATTGCCCAATTATATGGCAATAAACATGCCAATCTGGGTAATATGGATGAATATTTACAAAAATATAAATTGCCTAGATTAACAGAAGAAGAAATGGAATTCTTAAATAATCCCATATCAGAAAATGAAATCCAACAGGCCATCAAAGAACTCCCTAAGAATAAATCCCCAGGGCCTGATGGATTCACAAATGAATTCTTTTTTTTTTTTAAACCCTTACCTTCCGTCTTGGAGTCAATACTGTGTATTGACTGCTCCAAGGCAGAAGAGTGGTAAGGGCTAGGCAATGGGGGTCAAGTGACTTGCCCAGGGTCACACAGCTGGGAAGTGGCTGAGGCCAGATTTGAACCTAGGACCTCCCGTCTCTAGGACTGGTTCTCAAACCACTGAGCTACCCAGCTGCCCCCTCACAATCGAATTCTATCAAACATTCAAAGAACAGCTAATCCCAATACTATACAAGCTATTAGACATAATAAGCAAAGAAGGAATTCTACCAAATTCCTTTTACGACATAAATAGGGTACTGATTCCAAAGCCAGGTAGGTCAAAAACAGAGAAAGAAAACTACAGACCAATCTCCTTAATGAACATAGATGCAAAAATCTTAAATAGGATACTAGCAAAAAGACTCCAGCAAGTCATCACGAGGGTTATTCACTATGATCAGGTGGGATTTATACGAGGAATGCAAGTATGGTTCAATATTAGGAAAACCATCCCAATAACAGATCATATCAACAAACACACCAAGAAAAATCAGATGATTATCTCAATAGATGCAAGAAAAACCTTTGATAAAATACAACACCCATTCCTATTAAAAACACTAGAAAGCATAGGAAAAGAAGGGTTGTTCCTAAAAATAATAAAAAGTATCTATCTAAAACCATCAGCCAACATCATCTGCAATGGAGATAAACTAGATGCATTCCCAATAAGATCAGGAGTGAAACAAGGATGCCCATTATCACCTCTACTATTTGACATTGTACTAGAAACACTAGCAGTAGCAATTAGAGAAGAAAAAGAAATTGAAGGCATTAAAATAGGCAATGAGGAGACCAAGTTATTACTCTTTGGGGATGATATGATGGTCTACTTAAAGAATCCTAGAAAATCAACCAAAGGCTAGTGGAAATTATTAACAACTTTAGCAAAGTTGCAGGATACAAAATAATCCCAAGTTGGAGACTGCTACAGAGTTGCAAGAAAGAAAAACTGGAACATTATCAAAGCAAGGATAATCAACGTTTATTGCAAGCAGCACACTAGATTTAAAGCTCTTCTCAAGAGAAACAATCTATCCTCCCCAATCCTCCCCAGAATGTGAACAGGGGAGTTAACCCATTCCCAGGATTTCTTGGAACTGTTTATGCAGTCTTGAACTGAGATTTCTATGTTTTGGCATTCTCTGCAGGAATATAGTATGTCACAAACACCTGGGAAGAGGGACTCTATTCCGTGAGGTCATGAATGGTTCACTGCACCCACATAAGTCATCAGCATTTCTATATATCTCCAACACATCACAGCAGCAGGAATTAGAAAGAGAAATTCCATTCAAAATCACCCTAGACAATATAAAATACTTGGGAATCTATCTGCCGAGACAAACACAGGAACTATATGAACACAACTACAAAACACTCTCCACACAACTAAAACTAGATCTGAGCATTTGGGAAAACATTAACTGCTCATCGGTGGGATGAGATAACATAATAAAAATGACCATCATACCCAAACTTATCTATTTATTTAGTGCCATACCCACCGAACTTCCAAAAAACTTCTTTATGGAATTAGAAAAAACCATAACAAAGTTCATTTGGAAGAACAAAGGATCAAGGATATCCAGGGAAATCATGGGGGAAAAAATGCAAAGGAAGGAAGACTTGCAGTCCCAGATCTCAAACTATACTATAAAGCAGTGGTTATCAAAACAATTTGGTACTGGCTAAGAGACAGAAAGGAGGATCAGTGGAATAGACTGGGGGAAAGCAACCTCAGCAGGAAACTCAAAGATTACAGTTTTGGGGACCAAAATTCACTATTTGATAAAAATTGCTGGGAAAAGTAGAAGACAGTATGGGAGAGATTAGGATTGGATCAACATCTCACATCCTACACCAAGATCAACTCAGAATGGGTGAATGACCTGAACATAAAGAAGGAAACAATAAATAAATTATGTGAACACTGAATAGTATACTTGTCAGACCTTTGGGAAGGGGAAAATTTTAAACCAGGCAAGACTTAGAAAAGGTCGCAAAATGTAAAATAAATAATTTTGATTACATCAAATTAAAAAGGTTTTGTACAAACAAAATGAATGCATCTAAAATTAGAAGGGAAGCAACAAATTGGAAAACAATCTTCATTACAAAAACCTCTGACAAAGGTCTAATTACTCAAATTCATAAGGAGTTAGACCAATTGTACAAAAAAATCAAGCCATTCCTCAATTGATAAGTGGGCAAGGGACATGCATAGGCAATTTTCAGTCAAAGAAATCAAAACTATTAATAAGCACATGATAAAGTGTTCTAAATCTCTGATAATCAGAGAGATGCACATCAAAACAATTCTGAGGTATCACCTCACACCTAGCAGATTGGCTAACATGACAGCAAAGGAAAGTAATGAATGCTGGAGGGGGTGTGGCAAAGTTGGGACATTAATTCATTGCTGGTGGAGTTGTGAATGGATCCAACCATTCTGGAGGGCAATTTGGAACTATGTCCAAAGGGTGATAAAATACTGTCTGCCCTTTGATCCAGCCATAGCACTGCTGGGTTTGTACCCCAAAGAGATAATAAGGAAAAAGACTTGTACAACAATATTCATAGCTGTGCTCTTTGTGGTGGCAAATTGGAAAATGAAGGGATGCCATTCAATTGGGGAGTGGCTGAATACATTGTGGTATATGTTGGTGATGGAATACTATTGTGCTCAAAGGAATAATAAAGTGGAGGGATTCCACGTGAACTGGAATGACCTCCAGGAAGAGGTCAAAGCAAGAGGAGCAGAGCCAGGAGAATGTTATACCCAGAGACTGATACACTGTGGGACAATAGCATGTAATGAACATCTTCATTAGTGGCAATGCAGTGATCATGAACAACTTGGAGAGATCTACAAAAAAGAATACTATCCACATTTAGAGGAAAAAAATGTCGGAGTAGAAACACAGAAGAAAAACAACTGCTTGATCACATGGGTCAAGGGGGATAAGATTGGGAATGTAGACTCTGAATGAACATCCTAGTGCAAATACCAACAATATGGAAATGGATTCTGGTCAAGGATACATGTAATATCCAGTGGAATTGTGCATCGGCTATGGGAGGGGAGGGGAGGGAGGAATAGAAAATGATTTTTGTAATGAGGGAATAATGTTAGAAATTGATCAAATTAAAAAAAAATAAATTAAAAAATGGTGGAGTAGAGGCAACAAGCAGCCAAACTCTTTAAACATTTGCCTCCAAACACCTTCAAAAGAATGCATCAAATCCAATCCTGGAGCAGCAAAGTCAACAAAAGGTTGGAGAAAAATGTAAGTCTGTGACACCAGGGATGGACCTGTAGCAGCAGATTCCAGAGTTCTCAGTCCAGAGACAGTAATAGGGTTGGGCAACTTCTCAGAAAGAAATGACGGCAGATGCCTGTGCTAGCATTGGGTGCAGGATCCTGTTCCATTGCATATACACAGCTGCAGGTTGCAGTTACAGGACAGAGGGCAATATTAGCACTTGGGCTCCAGAGGACCAGGGGTTCTTCCTGAATATATACCAGACCACAGAGCAGAAGAACAGAGACCAGGCCTCTCCTCAGATCACACTACCTTGGGAACACCAAAAACTTGCATACTCTCAGAACTAACTCTAAAAACAAAAGCAAAAACAGCCTGAAGTTTTGAATAGTGCAAGTGGAAGCTAATGACTCCATGAGATATCAAGAAACAATAAAACAAAGCCAAAAGAATGAAAAAATAGAAGACAATGTGAAATTTCTCATTAGAAAAAACCCAGCTGGCCTGGAAAATAGATTGAAAAGAGGTAATTTAAGAATTAGTGGACTACCTGAAAGCCACAACCAAAAATAGAGTCTAGATATCATAGGAATTATTGAGGAAAACTGCCCTGATATTCTAGAACCAGAGGACAAAGTAGAAATTGCAAGAATTCATCAATTACCACCTGAAAGGGATCCCAAATTGAAAACTCCCAGGAATATTATAGCCAAATTCCAGAGCCCATATGGCAAGGAGAAAATATTACAAACAGACAGAAAGAAACCATTCAGTTAACTGTAGAGCCACAATCAGATTCACACAACATTTAGCAGCTTCCATGTTTAAAGAGGAAAGGACTTGGAATATGACAGTACTGTCAAACCTTTTCGAGATCACATGTCCAAACTGCAACTTTAGGCTGCCTGTGAGTCCCCCAACATTACCCCAGACAGGGGAGGGAAAATGCATTTGCATTTGGCTGCTGGGCAGAGGGGCAGGGCATGTGAAAAATGTTCTTGGATGCTATGGAGAGGAGTAATGGAGCAGCCCCCTCTGGCACACAAGGGCACATGCACCATGCTTTTGCCAGCATGGGAATATGCTATTCTGGAAGGCAAGAGAACTAGGATTACAACCAAGAATAACCTGCCCAGCAAAAGTGAATATAATCCTGGAAGGGGGGTGGTGAAAATTCAATGAATTAGAAAACTTTGAAGTATTCCTGAGGGAAGAACCAGAGCTGAATAGAAAATTTGACATATTCAAACACCAAACTCAAGAGAAGCATGAAAAGGTAAACATGAAAAAGAAATCATAAAGGACTTTAAATGGTTGGACTGTTTACAATCCTATGTAGGAAGCATTAAATGTCATTCCTAAGGACTTTGTTATTATTAGGGCAGTTAGAAAGGGTAACCATAGTCAGAGGGCATGTATATGAGTTGATCATGTTGGGACAACCCCCCCCCCACACCCAGTGAAGGTGTGAGAAAGAGGGATGTATTGGGAGAGGGGGGAAGGGAGAGGAAGAATGGGGGGAATGATCTCATATAAAAGAGGCAATGGGGGTGGCCCATGTCTGACTCCTTACTCTCATCAAAATTGGTTCAAAGAAGGAATGCATATAGAAATCTAAAAAGGAAGGGCAAGTGGTATGAAAAGAGTCAATAAGTCAAGGGAGGCAACAGTCAGAAGCAAAACAGATTTTTGAGGAGGAATAGGGGAAAGAGAGAGATAAACAGAATAAGAAAATAGGGGGAAGGAAACAGATGTAGAAGCAGATAGCAGAATGGATCAGAAAGGCAGAAATATTAGGTGCACTCTTTATGGACCACAAAGCAATAAAAATTATGTTTAAGAAAGGGCCTTGGAAGAGTAGATTAAGAGTTAAGGGGGGGCACAGCCAGGTGGCACAGCCAGATCTGGAGTCAAGAGGACCCAACTTAAATCTGGCCTCAGACACTTCCCCGGGCTATGACTCAGGGCAGGTCACTTCAACCCCATTTGCCTAGGCCTGGCCCAGCGTGGTCGCTAAGACAGAAAGTAAGGAGTAAAAAAAGGATTCACTGGAAACGAAGGGATCTTCTCAGGTCAGCCAGAGAACAAGTTTTGTCAGAGGTGCCGGCCAGGAGCTGACCCTCCAGAGTTTGTGGCCACTAAGAGAAGTGGAAGGGCAGAACTGGAAAAGGGGAAAACCCTAACCCCCAGTTAAATGCCAAACTAGCAATCTGGAAGACCTCAGAAACGAAGACTAGAGAGAACTGAAGGACGAATGCCACCGAAGAGAGTCTGAGGCTAGTCCCCAGGGCCCGCGGAACCAAGTGAGGCCCCCTAACAACAATAACTCTCCTAATGGGGAAGAGCTATTAGTGATCTTCCTCCAGTCTGAGGACTAGACCTGCGAGCTCCTCCATTAAGCCAAAATAGCCCGGGCAGGGCCTCTGCTCTCCCTTCTGGCACTAGGAGCGAGGGCGGCCAGACTGGAGCTCGGACTTGAAGGAAGCCAGGGAAGCCAGCCCAGGACCGCTAGCAGTAGTTGGGGCGTGGAGAAGGGGAGAGGAACAACTGGCGCTGGAAGTCCTCAGAGAGCCTGGGGCGGGCTAGGAAGGCCTGAGAGAGCCCAAGAGAGCCTCCAGAAGAGCTGCTGAGACCCCTGAGGGAAATGGTGCCGGGAGCAAAGGCGGTGCTCCCTGTGAGCTAGAGGGGCTCATCCCAGCAGCCCCTCTGGGCCAGGCCCCTTCTGCTCTACCCATTGGGCGCCTTCTCACTGCCCTGCAATCCATCGTCCAGTGAGGGGCTCCCCCAGAACTCAGGGCGGAGCTGGGTAAACTGAGGCTGCCCAGGTCTGTTCCCGAGAGGGGTGGTGAGGAGAGCCAGTCTGCTCTGGGAAAGGTGCTGCTGGAGGTCCTCCAGCAAGAGCGGTGTGCCACTGTCTCCTCACTCCCGAGTGTCCAGCCTCCTCCCTCCTCCGAGTCTCGGCTCAGTTTCCCGTCCTTCAGGGCCTCCCGTCTAGCGCTGCTGTCCAAGGGCGGGAGCTGGAGAGAGGGAGGGCGTCAGCCTTCCGGGTTGTCTGCGAGCGTGACGCTGGAACATGACACGGCCGGTGTCTGATGGAGAACTCGAACTCGCATCTTCTTCCCTCAGAGGCCGCCTAGCTCTTTCGCTCTCTCCTTCCCCATCTCGGGCACCTCAGCCCACCCTGATGGGACAGAGGATCACGGCTGGCTGAAGCTCTCTGGACCGTGGCGCGATGAAGGGGGCAGGAGCGTCCGGGATCTCCCGAGAGCTCGTCGGGAAGCGCTGGATGACTGCCCGCCGCCGCCGCCCCTCCCCCCTGCCGGCTCCTGAAACTGACAAGCGATGAAATGGTCAAGCGGAACGTTCGCGCCTTCGGGAAGGAGGAACCGGCCTCGGAGAGCCAGCTTCGCGCCCAGAGGGGCCGCGGGGGGCTTGCGCCGAAGAGCCTTGCTCCCGGCCGCCCTCTGCCCCGCGCAGGAGCGCGGGCCGGGCAGCCCACTGCAAGGAGCTCCCGAGGCGCTCGCCATTGCCCCCTCCCTCCGCCTCGCTCGTGGGCACTTCCTCCTACCTCGGCATCCCCCGCCCCATCCCCCTGGCCTTCACTCCTCCTCTGCGCCACCGGCCTTCGCCTCCCGCCCCCTCACTGAGTCGGGATCCCCGCTCGGCGGCGTGTGCAGCGCGAGGACAGTCGGGGCTCGCCTGGGTGAGTGGGCCCGGCGCGTGGTGGGAAGGGCCGGGGGGGGGGGGGGGGGAGGCCGGGGAGAGCAGGCTGGGAGGAGGAGGAGGAGGGAGGCCGAGACAGGCCAGAGAGCGGCTGCTCCTTCTCCGGGTCTTTAGTTCAGCCGGCCGCCTCGGAACAAAGAGCGCCCCCAGGAGGTCGGCCGGACTAGCCCTGTGCGGCCCCCATCTCTGCCCAGGCCGAACGGAGAAGCCGCGGCTCTGTAGGCAAAATGGGGAAGGGAGGAAAACCGAGGCTGTCAGTTCGCGGTCAGAGAGACAATGAAAGGATCCCCGAGGTAATAGGGAGCCATGGAGTTGGCAGGAGTGCCGCAGAGAGGGGAGGCCAGGCCCAGGGGCTGTTTGAGTGATGCCCAGAGATGGCAGGAAAGTTGGAGCCAGGCATCAGGGACGCCTGGGGAGAGGACCAAGCAAGAGGAAGTGGCCCACGGGGAGCCTAGAGTCCAAGATGTCAGCTAAGAGATCCCCAGGAATGGTGGGCCCTGTGACCGCCCGCCCTGGCTGAGGTTCTCCTCTGCAAACAGCGTGTGGGGAGCACCTACTGTGTGCCAGACTCCTTTCCAAGAAGCCCTATTTGTGTCACTATTTTCCCATTGAGGAACCTGGAGGGAGGGAGAGAGAGGAAAGTGACTTAATTAGGGTCATACAGCCAGGAAGTGGCTGTGGCCAATGAACCGCCTTTGGAAAGTCTGTTGGGGCTGTTTTAGCCAGGGTCTCCAGAGCTCACCTGGATTAGTTTGAGGTTCTGCTTCCAGGGGCTCCCCCAATTTTGCCACACACTGTGAACCCCTGAGCAAGGGCCCCAGCAGCCTTAACCTCACCCCAGTAGGAGGCAGCACAAGCATTGAAGCCTCCGGGCCTGTAAAATCTTGCAGGGGGCAGGACAGCTGGGTAGCTCAGTGGATAGGGCACCTGGAGTCAGGAGGTCCTGGGTTCCAATCTGCCCTCAGACACTCCCTAGCTGTGTGACAAGTCATGTAACCCCACTGCCTCGCCCTTAAAGATCCATGTTTAGTGTCAGTTCTAAGGCAGAAGGCAAGGATCTGTAAACTCTTGCTTGGAGACACAGCAGAAAGAAAAGCACATCTCTGGGGAACTGAGCCAGAGGGGGAGGAGGAGAATGCAAAGGGTTGCTGACTGCGGCTGCCCTCTCCTCCCCCCCCAATTCCAGTGGCTGCCAAAAGGGTGCCCTGAAGACCAAAGTAGGAAGAAGATGGGGCTTCAAGTCTGTGTGTGCCAAGCTGTTCCAGGTTCTAGGTAATGCAAGCGAGCTTACTCCAAGGATCCTCCCGGCCTGTCCCCGTTCTACCCAGCCTTCCTGAGAAGAACGAGCACTGAGTGACGAGAGGGCCAGGGAAGGGAGCGGACAAGGGATGTCCTTACGCACATCAGGTCTTTATTTCGCTAAAAGGTGGCGGTTCCTGTTTGGCGAGCGAATGACCAAACCATTTCCACGCGCCCCAAGTACTGGGGAGGCAAATAAAGCAGTGCTTGGGCCCCTGCATTCCCAGAGCTCCCAGGCCATGGTAGCTCTCCCCTCAGGCAGGTGGAAAAGGCCCTTGGGCTTCAGGGGGCTGAGGCCAAGCAGAAGGCCGGGCCTCCCTGGAGCTAAAACATCTGGAGACGTGGGAGACGTGGGAGACGTGCCTGATGCCAACTTGGGTGGTGAGAATGTTCTTTTCTGGGGCTTTCTTCAGTATGAGCTAGGGCTCCAGTCCCGCAGGAGCAGTGCTTCCCAGGACACTGGCTGGGCTGGGGGGGGATTCTTGTGCTTCCCCTTCTCACCTTGCCCTTTGGTGGCAGTTAGCATTGGTGGGGGCAAGGAAGGTGGGCTCTTCTCCACGGCGATGAGCTCCAGGCGCTCGCACTCCTAGTCTGGCTCCATTACGCTCTCAGTGGAAGTGGCCGTCCAAGCAGTGGTGGGAGCAATCTGATTTGGTGGCATGGGGAACTCACCTCCTGTGGCTTCCTCCAGGTACCTCAGGGCTTCAGCTGAGTGGGCTGGACTGGCTCTCCTAAGTCAGTTGGGAATTCGATTTGGTAGCCCAGAGAGTTTCCTTAAAGGTTGGCCTCTGATGCATTGTCTCCCATGAGTGTGGCCCCCCGATCTGGTTCCTTGCCAAATATGACGAGAGGGACTTGGATAACCTGGATAACCGTGGGCTTGTTACAGGCCAACGAGATCGTGGCCATTTCGTGCAAAGGCCTTTGCCTGCCCTGGTCCCAAAGGCTGTCTGGTGCCTCTCTCAAGGCACAAGGTCTTTTTCCAGGGTGACAGCACCAAAGGCGGCAGTATTGTAGCAACTCCACCAAGAGGTCCTACTGGCCACCAAGGGAAAACTCAGGAGATCGGGCAGCCAGGGAGCTCAGTGGATTGAGGGTTCCAACGTGGCTTCAGCCACTATACTAGCTGGGTGGCCCCAGACAAGGCACTTCACCCCCTTTGCCAGTCCTTAGAACCCTACACGCCTCACTTGCTTTGGGTTTGGGCTTAGATTTGCTTTAAAGAATGTTGTCCAGCCTCCAGCTCTGTCATCAAGATTTGGGAGAGATGCTGGGGATGAACAATAAACTGGGCCCAGGGATGACTAATGTGGAGGCAGAAGGCCATCACCTCTGGGAGATCACAGTGTGGTTCTTTATGACCCTTTCAAACCCCTTTCAGAAAACAACCACAACAACCCTGCCTTCCTTCCGTGCTGAGCATCACTTACAAGGCAGAAGAGAGGGAAGGGTGAGGCAACCAGCTCGGGTTAAGTGACTCTCCCAAGGTCAAACAGCTGGGCCATGTCTGAGGCCACATCTGGATCCAGACCTGGCTCTCCATCCCAGAGCCACTTAGCTGCTCCATATGGAGAAGTGCCTACGGTGTTAGACCCTAAGTAACTGCTTCCCTGTCCTCTTCAGTCTTCTGCTTCCTCTCTGGCTCTGCCTCCACCCTTGACAGCCTCCAGGCCCTCCCTGGCCTGCCCCACCCCTCCCTCTCCCCCTCTCTCTCCCCCCTCCCTTCCTCTCTCTCTCTCCCTCCCTCCCTCTCTCTCTTTCCCTCCCTTCTCCCTCTCCCTCTCCCTCCTTCCCTGCCTCCCTCTCTCTCTCCCTCCCTCTTTCTCTCTCTCCCCCTCTCCCTCCCTCTCTCTCCCTCTCCCCCTTTCTCTCCCTCTCCTTCTCTCCCTCCCTCTCTCTCTCCCTCCCTCTTTCTCTCTCTCCCTCTCTCTCCCCCTCTCCCTCCCTCTCTCTCCCTCTTCCCCTTTCTCTCCCTCTCCTTCTCTCCCTCCCTCTCTCTCTCCCTCTCTCCCTTCCTCCTTCCCTCTCTCTCCCTCCCCCCCTCTTCCTCTCTCTCTCCCTCCCTCTCCCTCTTCCTCTCTCTCTCTCCCTCCCCCTCTCTCTCTCCCTTCTTCCCTCCTTCCCTCTCTCTCTCCCTCCCTCCCTCTCTCCCTTCCTCCCTCCTTCTCTCTTCCTCTTTCTCTCTCCCTCCCTCTCTCTCCCTCTCCCTCTTTCCCTGCTTCCCTCCCTCCCTCTCTCTTTCTCTCTCTCTCCCTCCTTCCCTGCCTCCCTCTCTCCCCCTCTCTCTCCCTCCCTCCCTCTCTCTCCCTCTCCTTATCCCCCTCCCTTCCTCTCTCTCTCCCTCTCTCTCCCCCTCCCTCTCCCTTCCTCCCTCTCCCTCCCTCCCTCTCCCTCTCTCCCCCTCCCTTCCTCCCTCTCTCTCCCTCCCTCCCTCCCTCCTTCTCTCTCTCCTTCCCCCTCTCTCTTCCTCTCTCTCCCTCCCTCTCCCTCTTTCTCTCTCCCTCCTTCCCTGCCTCCCTCTCTCTCCCTCCCTTCCTCTCCCTCCCTTCCCTGCCTCCCTCTCTCTCCCTCTCCCTTCTTCCCTCTCCCTCTCTCTCTCCTCCCCTCTCCCTCCCTCTCCTCCCCTCTCTCCTCCCCTCTCCCTCTCTTTCCCTCCCTCTGCAGTGTTCAGCACCGCGGATAGCTCTAGGAGGCTGCTTTCTGGCCAACACAACCTGTGTCCACACTGCCTCCTAGCTAGTATCCAGTTAGTATTGCTTCTGCTGCTGGGTTGGCTGGTGATCCAAAGACAGGCAAAAGGCAGCCCCTGCCCTCAAGGAGCTTCCAGCCTCCGCCCTGCAAGCTAAACAAGAGATAAATCAGAACTAATGGAGAGGGCTTTAGGAAAGGCTTCCTCTACCAGGTACCCTGGCAGGCAGTAGAAGGAGAGCATTCAGGCATGGAGGCCAGTCAGAAAAGGATGTCTCCGCCAGAGCCCTGGGACTGAGGACATTTTTGCATGCCTCCCTCCAGCAGACCAATGCAAGTGCTTCCTCCACTCTCTTGGGGCTTGGAGGTGCAGCTTGGGCCTGTGCTCGCTAAAAGGTTTGCCAGTGCCATCCTAGGGAATCTGGCCAGAGAAAATGCTCGGGGGCAGCCAGGGGACTGGGTAGATAGTGTGGCCTCAGACACTTCCAAGCTGTGTGACCTTGGGCCAGTCTCTTAACCCCATTGCCCGGGCCTTGCCCTTCCTGCTTTTCCATCTTGGAAGTGATTCTAAGAGGGGGAGAAAGAACAAAAGGAGAAAGAAGGCAGCACAGCTAGCCCAAACTGAGAGCTGGAGTGCCTGTTCATGGAGCAGCCCCACCAGTGTGGCCTGCGTGCCCCAGGGGCCCAGGTGCTGAAGGGCTTTGAATGCCACAATTTGGTACTTGCTTCTGGAGGCACCAGGGAATCCCCGGAATCTCCTGAGCAGGGGAGGGTGTGTGTGAGAGGGGCAGACCTGTGTTTTAGGAAAATCACTTTAATGGCCGAATGGAGGATGGCCTGGAAAGGGAACAACTTGAGGGAGGCTATTCGAACAGTCCAGGTCAGTTCTGGTTGCTCCTGCCTCTACACTTCCCCATTCTCTTCTCCTTTACTCTGGGAACAGATCCCAGCTTGTCTGGACTAGTGCAGTAGCTGCCTTTGGGTCTCCTTTGCTCCCCTCTCCAATTGGTTCTCTTCGCACCACCCACGGGGTGCTCCTTTGGGAGCTCCCTACATCTGCAGCCTCCAGAATACTTCTGCATTGCTTCCCCGTGATCCCCTGTGCATCCCCATGATGGTCCAGTCCAACTTGCCATCTCAGTGTCCCGGAACCCCCTCTCAGTACCTTTCTTTGCACGGCCTTTTGGGTATGAGCAGGATGCCCTCTGGCTTGCTCCTCAGAGACTCCCTCTGCCTCGGTGTCCATGCTCACCAGGGCAGGCCCTTAATCAGTACTTTGGGGTTGGATCCAATCATCATTCCCATTAGAACTGGAGCTCCTTAAGGAGAAGATGGAGGTTGGCTCCCCAGGGCTTGGGAAGGCAAGATTTCCCCCCCCCCCTGGAGGAGACCTCCCAGATAGGCTGTTGTCTGCCCCATCAGTGACACCCCAGACAGGCCAGAGAGTTCTGAGGGACCATGTGAACCATCCCATCCACCCGTGGGGGCCAACATAAAGACTAGAGGAGGCACACTTGGCAGCAGCCAACATGAAAGAGCCGAGAGTTTTCACTGTGCTGTGTCGGAATCCAAAAGAAGGACTTGGACCGGAGGCTGCCTGCTCACATGTGAGTTGATCAGGGATACTTAGCCAGGAGGGAAAAAAGGGGGTGGGAGGTGGGGATGGAGCTGGCTTCCAATATGGCAGGTGAGAGCTTGGCAATCCCCCAGAGCAGTGGGGGAAGTGAGAGACAGAGTGAATGAGATAAGCAAGAGCTCCCTGACGAATGGGCTCCCTTCCCAGGCCTTCCTTCCAGGGGAGGCTGGCTGCCTGAGCCCTGGTCTGGGCAGTTCTTTTTCTCTGAGGCAGGCCTGGACTCTCAAGGCCTTTGTTGCTTCCCTGCTTCTCTGGGTTTCTGAGCAGGGGCCACTCTACAAATCCAGGGAAAGATAGGGTTGGGGAACGAAGCGAGATTGGGAAGTGGACTTTGCCCATCTCTCCCGAGCTTCAGCATGGGCAGGAGGAGAAAGGTACAGTCAGAAGCCTTGAATCGCTGGCTGGTAGTAGTAGGTAGTTTGGAGACGCTTTCCTGGGAGGCCCCAGGTACTCTTGAGATTAGCAGGCCTAGACAGGAAAAGCCACTGGGGAACCCATGGACTGCAGATTCCACAACGTGGGGAAAACGGGGTCGCTGTTCTGGGCAGCAAGCACATCATTCTGGTGGCATGCCTGACTCCTTAGCAGCTTCACTTGAGCTTTCTGAAGGCCCCTCTCCTCCTCCAGAAAAGGGAGCCCTCCCAGGTGCCTCTTGGTCTGTCCTCAGTGCTAGACTCCTGGTGTCTCTATTACCTTCTGCCTTAGTAGCCATTCCAAGCAGTGGGTGCTGAGTGACTTCTCCAGGGTCACTCACGCAGCTGGGAAGTGTCTGAGGCCACATTTGAACCCAGGTCTTCCCTACTCCAGGCCTGGTGCTATTGGCTGTGCTACCGTCCCTGGCTCCCCTGGGAGTTTTTTCACAGAGAAAATGGCAGGCTTGGAACTTTCCTTGAGCCTAGGATTGATTCAGAGGCCTAGAGAGAGGAGGTGGTTTGGTTTGCCTGCGGGATGTGAGCGGCCAGCCTTCCTGTGCTTCTGGACAGAGTAGTAGTAGTGGTACTGGGACCCCACAGCCAGGGCACCCAAGCTGGCCTGGCTTTCTGCTGAAGGACTCATGGGGGGGAGGGGCTTGGTCAAAAGCTGCTAGTCGCACCCCCAAAGCACCACCACGGGGTGCTGCTTCTTCTCTCCTCTGGCCTTCTTTCTCCAGTGTCTTCTTCCTGTCTCCTGCAGCTAAGGGTCACTGAAGGGCCAGTCTAGATGGGCTCTGGTGTGTGGGGTGCCCAATCTCTCCCCTGGATCTCCATGCTGGTGC
This sequence comes from Monodelphis domestica, assembly GCF_027887165.1. Taxonomy (NCBI): domain Eukaryota; kingdom Metazoa; phylum Chordata; class Mammalia; order Didelphimorphia; family Didelphidae; genus Monodelphis; species Monodelphis domestica. Next base: position 87,201,359 of record NC_077235.1, read on the forward strand.
CTCCCTTCCCAGCTCAGGCGCTTGGGGATCCCGAGATTAGCTTGCTCTGGCCCTGTCTCTGCCTCTGGCCCTCGCCTCTTCCTGGAACTCCTCCCACTCCAGTCCCCCCTCCCAGCAGCCTTACTTCTGGCCCCACTGGTGGAGCAGCCCGGGCCAACCCCTCGGTACCTCTCCGGCCCCGCCTCCCGGCCCCGTTTCCCATAATTCCCATTCCAGCCCACTGTACTCTTGGCTATTTCTTGTAGACCATGTGCGGTCCCCTGACTTCAGGACTTCCGAGTGCACAGTGGGACACGACTCGGGGCCACCTCCCCCGGGAAGCCTTCTTTCCCTCCCTCCCTCCGATCATTTCGCAATTTGGCATCCGTTTCCCCGTTAGGGATAGGGGCAGATCGACGCTCCCAAGAGGCACCTAGTACCAAAGGCTGAAGGCGACTAATTGGGGGTGAGGGGGTGGGGCTTTCGTCCCTCTCCCGGAGGAAATTTCCTCTCCCAGCTCGGATGGGCAGCATCTGTCGACCCACGCCCCGCTCAGCTGGAAGTCTCGGGGCCAGGGGCTGGCGAGGGAGATTAGTAAGCAGTTCATAAGAATGAGAACCTCAGCCCGTCATTTCCTAGCAGAGGAAAGTGCGGAAAGCACGCGCCGAGGCTAGGCCAGGGTCACTCACACTGGGACATAGCGCCGAGTGTGTCAGAGCGGGAGCGAGCAGAGCCTCAGGGCCCCGCCCGGCCGTTCTTCCGGCCGCGCGCCCCGTGCCCGAGCCCCTTGGCCCGCCCTCGGCCGTGGCGACCAATCAGGCGGCAGCGTTCTGCGCCGTGGTCCCGCCTCCAGCCGCTGGGACGTCACGCGTCGACCGGAGTGGGTGGGCTCGTGGCCCGCACTGCCTCACGGGACGGAGGCGAGCTGCCTTCAGTCTTTTCCCTGTGCGCTGGGCCGTAGCACGCGGGCTGGAGGTCCCTGCTTGTAGCCACCAACATGGCGGACAGCAACGGTAAGAAAAGGCCCCATCTTGAGGCGGGAGGGGCCGCTGAGGCCTCCTGGTTCCGCGCAACGTTGGCGTTCGTGCGGGAGCGGGTCACGCAGGGCCCTGCGCGTGGGGGGAACTGGGCCGATTGCCATTGGCCGGGGCAAGGCCTGAGCTGGGCGCGCGGCCGGGGTGGGCCGCGCTGCTCCGCCTGCGGAGGGCCCGGGGCCACTGTTGTCTGGATCCCGTCAGCAACGATGTGGCTCGGCGCGGCCTGGAGACGCCCAGCCCCCGAACTCTATCGGGCTTAGGGCGCTGACAGGCGGGCCGCTGAAGCCGCGCGCGCCGTGCCACGCCGGGCTGGGAGGGGGGAGAGGCGGCGCCCGCCCGGGATACATTTTGTTACTTTGACTCTGTTGAACTTGAGTGGGGCGGCGGCTGGCGCGTGTGAGCCCCGAGGCTACAGCTGGCAGACTGGCTGGAGAGACCCGTGTTAGGGGCAGACACCCCCGGAAGCCGCCACGTGGTGGCCCAGAGGAAGGGAGCACGTGCGGGTGGCCTGGGTCCCTGGGGACACTCACTGGCGCCTCTCCTTTTCCGTTGAAAGTGGTCGGCGTGGCCAAGAAGCACAAGAAAAAGAAGGAGCGCAAAGTCCTGGGAGACGCGGCTGTGGCGGTGAGTAGGGTCCAGGGCCGGCCTCCCTCCCTCCCTCCGGCCCCCTGCGGGCCCCCCAGCCCTGCTGAACTTCCTCTCCTCCCTGCTTAGGAGCTCCAGCACGAAGGGGAATTCTTCATCAAGCCCGAGTCCAAAGTAGTTCAGTTGGACACGTCTCAGTGGCCCTTGCTGCTGAAGGTGAGGCGAGCGGGCGGGGGTTGGGGCGGCCCTTCATTGCCACTCACTCTGGGCCGGTGCTTACTTATCTGCTTCCTGTCCCGCTTTAGAACTTTGACAAGCTGAACGTAAGGACCACCCACTATACTCCCCTCCCTTCCGGATCGAACCCTCTCAAGAGAGAGATCACGGACTACATCAGGTAAGCCAGCCCTGGCACAGCCGCGCGCCTCCTTCGGCTTGAAGCGGGTAAAAAACTGTGTGGCTCCACGCCTGACCAATATGGTGGCAAGACACATGCTCTGCTTCCCCAGCAGCAGGCACCTGGTTCTCCTACTTCAGGGAGAGAGGGAGAGAGTGAACAGCAATTGCCCTGTGGCCATTCTCATCTCTGCACACCTGAAACATTCCCCGGCACACCCACTCACCCAAAGGGCCCAGGCCTGGGGCGGGGAGGGGCGGGGCGGGGTGGGGTGGGGTGGCATGGCATGGCTGGGCGGGAGGCATCAGGCACACTCCTCCCCATGCTCCAGCAGGCCCAGTGACACAAGCCATTTTCTTAGGAGGGGTCTGTTCCAAAGCAATGGCAGACAAGCACCCACAGCAAGCCAGTCGACAACGTGTGCGTTCTGCATTGGGCGTGCACAACGTGTGCATTTTGCCAGTGCGGAGTTTGGTCAGAGTCCATGGAATGCCCAGCTTACTGCTTGGTCTAGACTCGATCTTGAGTGCAGCCCCTTGATTGTTGTCTGTTCTTGGCACTGTGTGTAAAATAATCTGTCCATCTCTATTCTTTTTTTTATTGTAAACACATTTTTTGTACCAACGCCCAATAAGGATAATTGGGTAAAATCGGGACCTTGAAGAGAGACAAGGAAGCAAAAAGCGGTGTTAATAGCCGACTGACGATGAAACAAACCATCACGAACTAGTCCAAGTACCAAATCAGAAGAAACGAAAATCTGACGCTAGCTCCCTCCGCTTTGGGTTTGCTTCTAGTCGTCCCACCTGCCGCTAATGTTCCCGATTCTTTGTTTAAGTAGTGCCTTGAGTTTGGGGCAATTGCAAAGGCATTTTCAAACAGTTCAGCGAAGTTAGAGACCAAACTCCAATTTTTAAAAGGCGATGAGCTGAAAGAGTTTCCCAAATACTGGCTTGTGTGAGTAAAGGGGAAAGTGAGAGTTGTTCTGAATCGACCTACAAGGTGAGCCCTCCCCCGCAGCACAGAATTCTGGCTAGCCCGTCGTTTCCCTGCCTAGTTTTGAGCCTTTACTGCAGACCACTTCTCTTCTTGGCTCTCTTTGGTGCCTTTTGGAGCCATTTGGTCTGCCAACTAGCGGGTGGGCACAATTCAGGTCTTGGGGTGGTGGTTGTCTCGGGAGCCTTGTGCTGTGTGTGGTAGGGGAAAGCGGCGGTTATACTAATGTCTTAATGATTAAAAAATTCTCATTCTAGGACAGGTTTCATTAACCTTGACAAACCCTCCAATCCCTCTTCCCATGAGGTAGTTGCATGGATCCGGCGAATACTCCGGGTTGAGAAGACGGGCCACAGTGGTACTTTGGATCCGAAGGTGACTGGCTGTTTAATTGTGTGTATAGAACGAGCTACCCGCTTGGTCAAATCTCAGCAGAGTGCAGGTGTGTTGGTTTGTTTAGAAGCTTGCCTTCTGCTGGGGGGGGGGGGGACCCCAGGACTGCCCCGAATGCCTCCCTCTCCCACCACCAGGAAGGGGGAGGCCCTCGCCTCATTGCTGCCGCCTCCTTTTTTCCAGGCAAAGAGTATGTGGGAGTTATCCGACTGCACAATGCTATTGAAAGTGAGGTTCAGCTTTCCAGGGTAAGCTTTCGTGGGTCCAACTGCTCTTACTGGGGAAAGGCAGGCCCCTTTTTCTGATGCCCTGCAGTTGGCTCCTGGAGGTGTTTGCAGCTCTCTGAGCCGTGTCTGTGACTCTATACTTTGTATTTACTGTGTCTCTGCCTTTATTTGGCCCAGTGCCTGGTCCCTGTTGCTGCTTTCTTGGCTTTTCCCAAAGGGCATCTGTCAACTGGAGATTTTGTTTCATTTCTCCAGCTGGCTGCTACTGTTACATGAGAATCGCTGTTGCAGCACACAGGCGCACGGTTACATTGTCTCAGGCCCCTCCACCCCCGGGCTTCTCGTTCACCTTCCTGGGCCCTCTAGGCTTCTAGGCCACAGATGTATCATGGGATGCCAAAGACCATTGAACCTTAGGTTACTGAGCTGTAAGGCCCAGCCTTTGGCTCTGTTTTCCTTAATGACAAACAGACATCAATGGCTTTTTCCAGAGCTCTTGGCATGTGCATATGATGAACAGTTTTTCTTTCACCCATCCCTTCTGTCTTAGTATCAGTTCTAAGGCAGAAGAGCAAGTGTCAAGGGCCGGGCAATGGGGGTGAAGCGATGTGCCTAGGAAGCATCTGAGGCTCCCTTTGACTCTGGGCCTGGCACTGTGTCACCCAGCCGCCCCCTCGCTGTAGCTGAAGAGAAGAGAGGGTGCTTTAAACTTGCTGTCTATGCAAGTGACCTGGTCTCCATAGTAGATGGAGACACCCAATGCGATCAATTACACTTCCAGTCTAAATTGTTCTATTTGGTTGGAGTCAGAGATGAGCAGATGTTGAGGAGGTCATTGGTCCCTGCGGATTGGAAGCTTCCACGGGGACGTGACCCTTTTCAAGGGTGCTCTGGATTCAGATCAGCCTCTTGGATGCAGGAGCTGAAATTTTGGGGGGTGGGATCTGCTGCTTGTGTGTTGTGCTTAAAGCATCTTTTCTTTTCAGGCTCTGGAAACTTTGACAGGAGCTCTGTTCCAGCGACCACCTCTCATTGCTGCTGTCAAGCGGCAGCTCCGAGTGCGAACTATCTATGAGAGCAAGATGTTGGAGTACGACCCAGAAAAAAGATTAGGTAACTAATCAGCCGTCGCTATGCCTTCGGCTCTCCTTTGGTCACTTGCAATGGAAAATAGTGGGGGAAACCCAAGCATCATCAGTGGATGCTGCAGAGGCAACAACCCAAAAAGGCCATTGGATTATGGACTTTGCTCATCTTACCTACATCGCAGGTATCTTCTGGGTGAGCTGTGAGGCTGGAACATACATTCGCACATTATGCGTCCACGTGGGGCTGTTACTGGGAGTTGGAGGCCAAATGCAGGAGCTCCGTCGGATCCGCTCTGGAGTCATGGGGGAGAAGGTAGGATGGAGATGTGCCCAGGAATCCCATTTCCTCTTAGGGTGGAGCCATCCAAAGTGTTGAGTTCAGCACAGGGAAGTTCCCCTGTTCTGTTAATTAACTTTGGAACATTAAGAACGGCCGGGGAAAATGAGGATAGAAAAAGACTTCTATCCTTTTTGTCACCCGGCCTACAGTCTGCTCTGGTGTCCTTGCGGTGTGCCCTTAACTAGGGTGCCTGCTAGGTGGATCTGGGACCCTGGGATACTCTGCCACTTGGCAGTGTATTGGAGGTAAGTACTTTCTCACAAGGGCCACGAAGTTGGCTGTGAGCCCATTTGTCATCCCCTTCTGTCTTCCAGGACCACATGGTGACCATGCACGATGTATTGGACGCCCAGTGGCAATATGACAATTACAAGGATGAGGGCTATCTGCGGCGGGTCATTTATCCTCTTGAGAAGCTGTTAACATCCCACAAGCGGTTGGTCATGAAGGACAGTGCGGTATGTTCTGCTTCTTCCCAAGTTGGTCTGTGCTTAGGGCTGCTGGGGCCAGAGCCTCTAGAGGTACCAGACATGCACCCTGAAGTGGAGCTGGGGTGAAATCAAGTGTCAAGCAATCTGACCAAGCCTTCCAGCTCTAACCCTGCCCCCCCCCCACCCCCACCCTTTTTTTAATTTTTAAGAATCCTCAGAATGAATGCTTTGCTATTGGGGTTAAGTGACTTGCCCAGGGTCACAGCTAGGAGATATCTGAGGTCAGATTTGAACCCAGGCCTGGTTCCCAATCCACTTTCTTTCAAAGAGGCTGATGAAGTTTCTTTGCTTAGGAAACCTTTTGGAATGTTCCTCATGTTGTCACCTGACCCCCTAGCTGAGAAGCTGGTCATCTTTATGGTAGCTGAATCTCCCCACCCCTGAATTCATATCTGAATTGGAGCAGCAAAATCCTCGTACCTGGGACGGGCCTTGGGTTGGAGCCAGGGAGACCTAGTTTGGGGTCCCTGCTGACTAGGCTCACCCCAGAGTCTAACCTGCCACAGAGAGTTGCCTCTTGTCTGAGGGAAGATCCTACAAGACCCGGTTTTTTTCAGCTCTCGGTTCCTTCCTCCAGGTCAATGCCATCTGCTATGGAGCAAAGATCATGCTTCCTGGGGTTCTGCGCTATGAGGACGGCATTGAAGTCAATCAAGAAGTTGTAGTCATCACGACCAAAGGGGAAGCCATTTGTGTGGGTAAGAGATGGGAGAACTTTTGCTGCCAAGAGACAGGCTGAAAACCTTTGCCCACTTCTGACTCCACCAGATTGCAGTTAGGTTGGTGGAGTCCCTAGTAGAGACAGACTTTGGAAGCGCTGCTCTTCCCTCCTTCCTGTGTAGCGAAGGGGCAGCGGCACACTCCCGGCAGCTTGCCTGCTCCCTGCTTTGGTTTTCAGGGACAGATCGGGGAGAGTTGTTGAAGGATCAGAAATGAGTCTTTGTCAAAACGTTAGAGCTGGGAGCTCCCCACAGTGCCTGAAGAGAGGAGCCGTCTGTCTATAGGCCGGAACGTTGTCCAGAAGCGTTCAGCGGGTGTTGGCATCCTGGCTGTGCTTCTGGTAGTCCCTGGCATTGCCCCTCTTCCTTACAGCTTTGGGGAGTGAGCCCATAAAATTGGGACTAGGATGTTGTCCCCTTCTTTGGGGGCTTTCCTTAAAGCCCAGATTCTGCTTCCAGGCTCCTCTGAGTTCCAAGATAGAAGAGTGGTAAGGGCTAGGCAATGGGAGCAGCCAGCTGGGAAGTGTCTGAAGCTAAATTTGAACCCTGACTTCTCTTCATCTTAATGTGGTGCCTGGGGGCTGGGAGCTTCTTGTAGGGAAAGGAGATACAGCTAGATAGATATATACTACTACTACTCCTACTCCTACTACTACTACTATCATCCACAGAGGTGGACCCCTGTATGGAAGTGTGTCATCTGGTAACTGCAAGGGGGAAATCTGGTCCTGTATTGTCACCTACATCGCCATGGGCTCTGGTGGCAGTGATAGGAAGGAACGAGTGTCATCCATGGAGGGTTTGCCTCCAAGTGTGTCCTCTGAAGGGCTGTCATTCCAATTTGAAGAGAGGTGCTTAAGGTGGTTGCCAGGACAACCCAGTTTGGGGAGGTTCTGAACTTGGGAGTGCAGTGACCGCCCCCCGCGCCCCTCCCCCCCCCCCATTCTCTCTCTCCTCTTTCCATAGCCATTGCCTTGATGACGACCGCAGTGATCTCTACCTGTGACCATGGTATCGTGGCCAAGATTAAGAGAGTTATCATGGAGAGAGACACTTACCCTCGGAAGTGGGGTCTGGGCCCAAAGGTGAGTTGGATCCAGTGGCGGCCTGAGGGACACCATTCTTTTGGGGACCTGCCAGCCAGCCCTGGTGAGAAATAGTGGCATCTCTTTGGGAAGGCGCTCCGTATAGGAGGAAAACCACTGGTGTTGATATTGAAGCTGGGCAGGTTCCTCCCTGAAAGCTTTCCTTGGGCTGCTGTTCCTCTTGGTGATTAACTTGGGAGTTGTGCGGCTGCTGGGGGCAGGCTGGCAGCTGGTAGGCTGGCCTGGGTTTGATGCCCGCTGAGTAGAACAAAGGAGCTGTGAGGAACTTGACAATAAGGGAAAGAGGAACAGTGACAACATTGCCAACATTTGACTGCTTAGAATCCAGTGGCACAAGGGGGGAGGAACACCCTTAGTTGTGTGGGTTTTGTGTATATAAATGGAGCCCGGTGTCCACGGGACATTGGCAACTGATGGGTTTCCTGATTTGGCTTTGAAGCACCTCCATTGTCTTGGTAGCTTGGGATGGATGGGAACATGTGGGCTCAGTCTGATTGGGCGGCGCCAAGTCTGCTGGCAATCATTCAAGATGCTGGAGAAAAATGACTGCATCTTCAGGCTCCCAGGCTCCTTTGCTGCTCACTCACTCAATCCCTCTTTCCTGCCCCGCCAACTCTTGGTTTGGCCGCTTCAGCTCCTTCTAGCCAAATTCCTTGAAGGTGCCTCCTCTCTGTCCTCTTCTTTAGCCTCTTATGTGCCAGCTTCCACCCAAACAACTGGCAAGTTGCCAGATCCATGGCTTTTTCTCAGTCCTCTTCCTCCTCCTCCTTGCCCTTGGGCTAGAAACAGAAAGTGCCTTTTGGTGTTCCAAGGCCCTACCAGCCCATGTTCTCTCTTGCTGTCCCGCAAGACACCATGAATTCAACAGGCCAAACCCTTCCCTTCTGTCTTCTCTTAGAGGAGCAGAAAGGCCTAGGCAGTTTGGGGTTAAGTGACTTGGCCACAGTCACACTGGAAGTGTCCGAGGTCAGATCTGAACCTAGGACCTCCCAGCTCCAGGCCTGCCACTAAACCAGCTCTCATTAATGATGTGATGGTGAAGCTTGACTTTTTCTTTCTTCATGAGGCAAGTCAAAAGAAGATGATGATCAAGCAGGGTCTTCTGGACAAGCATGGAAAGCCCAACGACAGCACGCCTACAGCCTGGAAGGACGACTATATTGACTACAGGTGATTGGTGGCCTGTGGAGGGCAGCGACTGGGAAGCAGACAGTTATCCCTTTCTGGTCTTCCTCTCGTGACCTTAGAGGGAGTCAGTCTGCAACATGAAGTGATGGCAAGCTGTTTCTGGCCAGCATCACAGTGTGTTGATGGTGGTTTCAGCCTTGCCAGACACCCCCAGGTGCTCCTAGAGCGGCCACTCCTGAAGGGGGGTGGCAGGGATTTGACTGCCTCCTTTCTTTCAGTGTCACCGTGAAGACGGAGCCTGTCTCGGTCCCAGTGGTGCCCATGAAGACCGAAAAGACCAGGAAGGTGACTGCTTGGTGGGGCGGGGCTTGGCAGGGAGCCTGGGAATGGTGCTGGCTTGGATTCCCTTCCACTGGGGGGAGTTTAACCGGGGCTTTGTTTGGGGAACAGAGGAAACTCGAAGAGGAAGACGAAGGCCAGGGCAGCGATTACAGCGATTACGGGGATTATGGTGGCGAGAATGGTGATGAGGAGGAGGAAAGCAGCCAGGAGGAAGAGGAGGAGCAAGATGACAGTGAGGAGGAGGTGGAAGAAAAAATGGAGAGTGAGGAGGAAGAGGGGGAAATTGCGCCAGGTGGCCAGGAGGAGGAGGAGGAGGAAGACAGTAAAGCATTTATTGTTCCTCAACTGGAAGTCAGCAAAAAAGGCAAGAAGAAGAAGAACAAGAAAGAGAAGAAGATCAAGGTCAAGGTTGAGAGTCCGAGCGGCAGATCCGTGGATTCGGTATGTATTCCCTCTGGAGGCTTGTCTGTGGGCCCTTGGCACACTGTGCGGTGCCAGTGCTAGCTGGCCCAGTGTTCACACTGACTGTGTGTCTCCCTTCAGGGCACTGACAGCTCCAAGAAGAAGAAGAAGAAGAAGAAAGCCAGACTAATGGCCGAGGACTCGGAGTAGTGAGAGGAGCTGGGCTGGCCGGGGGAGACCAAGAGGAAAAAAGGCGACTGCAGTGGTTTGGGAAAGGACAGTGCGCCTGAGGGAGGGGCCCTTGGCTCGCCATTGACCCTGCTATTCTGGGGGGTGGGGGGGCCATCCTATCTTGTCCTGTTTTAAGGATATTTGCGGGGGCGTGGGTCAGGAACAGATGCCCGCCCGCCCGCCGCCGGAGTAGCAGAATGTGGATGTACCATAGCTTGCTTACTACGGCAGAGCAGCTGGCCGCGGCCGAGCAAGTGCTGTTCTTTTTAATCGTCATAAAATGAGGGCATTTCGGTGGGTCTCTTCTCCCTCCCTCTGCTGAAAACCATTCGATGTTCACACAGGACAGAAAGAAGCCTCTGTTGCTTGGGGGATGGGCAGCTTCCCCCTGCCCCCACCTTAGAGGGGGCTCTTGGGCTTGTGGGGCTTCCTGTTGCAGTGTTTGTTTGCAGCCACCTTAGGCCCAGGTCCCTGGGAGCTGCCCCCCCTCACACACACACCTGCTCCTGGTGCCCGCCCTTCTGGGAAGGAAGAAACAGTTCGTGCCCGCTGTCTTGTGGGAGAGGAGAAGTTGTAATTTTTATTTGCTTTTTATTAAAAAGAATAAAGTACAAGGATTAGTTTTTAAGGATTCTTGCTTTGTTTTTCAATGAGTGTGGAAGCAGGGGCCACTTTCCTGAACAGGGCAACAGGGCAGTGCCAGGCCCCACTGCCTCGGAAGGTAAGTCCTGGCGCACCCCAGACGGCAAGCCCCGGAGAAGAACATGCAGGACTCTCGGGCAGATGGTGGCCTACGGCTTAGCAGCCATTGTTGGTGCCCATCCAAGGGCAAGCCTTGCTGAGGGGTCACATTCTCCACAGGGCCACCCAGACACAGTGCTGCTGCTCTTGTGTAGTTCAGGGCTCGCCTGGGAGCAGCCAGGGCCGAATAGGAGTTCCCAGTTGGGGCCCACGTGCCCTCCCTCCCCAGAGGTTGTGTGGCTCAAGGGCAGAAGAGAATGGGGAGGGGCCCCAAGCACCCCCTTTCTCCGGGCCTGGCTTTCGGCCACCTAGCTGCCCCCTTCACCAGACTTCGTCCTGAACCTGCCCTATCTAGTGACCACCTTGGAGGGAGCAGGACAGCTGCTGCCCAGGATCTTCCCCAAGTCCAATTGGGGTTCCAATTGCATGTCGGATGGCTGGACAGGTAGGAGGGCTTGGAACTCCCAGAGATAATGGTATAACGCTGGGCAGAGGTCCTGGGTTCAAATGTGACCAGGCACGGCATTCAGGAAAGCATCCACTGAGACAAAGCTGGCATTTTTATTGCTACTTAAGGCTTCCCTGCACAGGAGTTTCCCCTGTTTTTGGCATTTCATTCCCCCACAGACAGGGGTGGTGGGGAGGGGCTGAATCAGCTGCAGCAGCAGGAAGGAGAGGCTTATGCGTGCAGGGTCAGGAGGAGGGACTTGGCTGGTGCCACCTGGGCCTTTCTGGCCAAGCCCCAAAGATTGATCCATCTTTGGTGGGCTGGGGGCTAGGGGGAGGCTGAGGAGCAGAAGCAGCAAGCCTGGACTAGCTGTGAAGAGGGCGCTCAGTAGACCCAGGAGACGGGGACCCACTGGGGAGAGCTACAAGCCAGCTCGAAGGCCTCCTGCAGGATCTGGAGGCTCTCGTCGATACCGTTGTTTACGAGCGTGAGATCGAAATAGTGTGCGTATCTGTTGTGGATAGACTCGGAGTCCTTCTGGAGCTGCTGCAGAGCTTCCGACTGTCAAGAGAAAGGAACACCACGTGACAGCAGCCACACTGCATGGACCACAATGACGGGGAAGGCCTGTCCACTAGAGTTCACTAAATCCAAGTCACTTTTCTAAGTGACTTAGGAGGCAGGGGAGTTGGGAGGTCCTGGGTTCAAATCCAACCTCCGACACTTCCTAGGGGCTAACCCCAGTGACCTTTCTGATTCTGAGGCAGAAGGCAGGGGTTGAAGAAGTGGGGAGGGGAACAAGCAGCTACACTGCGGATGTACGGGTATCTGGAGAGGGAAACCGCAAACCGCCCCAGTGTCGGCCAGAGAAGGGCCTGGGAGCAAACGTGCCGGGGGGACTGGCGGTTGGCCCAGAGAAGTAAGAATCTGAAATCTTGGCCTCACCTTGCTCCCAGAAATCCTGTGTGAGAGGGGAGCAGAGCCTCCAGTTTTCCGGCTTAGCTGGGAAGAGAAGGCTGAACACTTCCCAGTTGCCGGGAATGAAAGGGAATTTCCCCCAAAGGCCCTATCAGATCTAAGCCCCTCTCTGCACTGCAGGTTTCCAGAAAAATAATGGGAAATGAACAGACCAAGGCAAAGAGCTGGGGGCTGGCCCCATGGGTTACACCAGGCTGAGAGTCAGGGTCGCGGCAATCCCAACCCTTAGTGGGCAGCTGGGTGGTTCAGTGGATGGAGAACCAGGTCCAGGGGCAGTGGAGCCTCAGCCCGGCTGTCAAGCATCGATCAGTGAGGGCATGGCACTACCCAGAGCCCAGCATGTGCCCTCCACACGGGTCCCCACCTGCTGGGCCTTGTTGGTCGGAGCAACGAACACGATGAAGGGGGACAGTTCTGCTGTCCGGATGATCTTCAGGGTCTGCAGAGGGAAGAGAGAACAGTACTGTAGGCTTCCCAGGGGGCCAGGCCCCAGACAGTACCTCTTCCTCTGCTAGACGCGGGGCCTCCTCTCAGCACTGCCATGCCACTGCCCAGCAGGAGGAACCCTTAGGTTAGGACTCGCCTTCTGTCCTAGTACTGCTTCCAAAGCAGAAGAGCAATAAGGGCTAGGCTAGCAAGTGTCTGAGGCCACAATGGAACCCAGGACCTCCCGTCTCAACCCACTGGGCCACCTGGCTGCCCCCCTAAATTACTTCTCAAAGAAAAGGTGGCCCTAGCCCCAACTTTAAAGGGTTAGGGTTCAACTTAAGAGAAAACATTCCCCGTATCTACTTTAAAAGTGACAGAGGAGAGGCTGCTAGCTAGGTAGCACAGAGGCTGGAGAGTGGGAGGTGCAGGGTTCAGATCTGACCCCAGACAGACACTTTTGAGCTGTGTGACAACCAGATTGTCCAGCCCATCGTTCCACGAGTAAACAAATCCTGCCTCCCACAAGTCTCCACTGCATCTAAGGGAGGGCATGCAGAAGCTCCAGCACGGAAGCCGGCTGCTTTTCCCCTCCACCCCCTGGCAGCAAAGGGCGTGCACCTGGGGCTCGATGTCCAGGATGGCCACTTTGTCCTGCTGGTGGATCTGGTGCAGCGTCTCAAATTTGGTACCAAACATGTTGCCCTGGTAGCTGCCAAATTCCAAGAACTCGTTGGCCGAGATATTCTTGGTCATCTCCTCAGTGGAGATGAAGTGGTACTCCTTCCCATTTTCCTCGCTCTTCTTGGGGGGTCGGGTGGTATCTACAGGGAAGACGGGGCCCCAGACATCAAAGCTCAGGTCTCCTGAAGCCGAGTCACCCACCCCCGGCACCAAGGCCTCGGTGGGCGGGCCTGAAAGCCCTCCCAGAAATGGCTCCCCCCCTCTCTCTCCCCACTTATTTCCCATTCTGCTGCATCTCTCATCACCCATTTCTTCCAGTTGGCCCAGCAGGAGGCCTTTCCTGGCAACACTCCCTCCCTCCTACAAAAGACCTGTTTTTTTGGCAGTACCCCCCCCCCCCAATCACCCAGTAGAATGGATGCTCCTAGAACTGTATCTTCACTTCCATGGATCTTGGGGGGGAAGGGGAATTTGGGTCTATGAGTTTATCAGAGAGGATCCCCAGTGTGGAAACTCCTCCCACCAGTACAAATGGAAAAGCTTTGACTTTTGGTGCTCAGAGAAAGGCCCAGGCAATAAGGACTCGAGCCACATGTCTGGAGTCTTGTGGGTGGTATGTGTCAGAGGCAAGACCCAGACTTTCCTGACTCCCAGGCTCCCTCCAAGACTTGTACAATAAATGCTTGTCACGTGAAGGAATGCCCTAGCCCTGTGATGGCGAACCTATGGCATGTGTGCCAAAGATGGCACACAGAGTGGGCACATGCAGGCCCTGGCTGGGAGCCACTCTAGCCTCCCTCCACCATCACAGCATTCCCAAATGGGGCTGGGGGGGAGGGGACAGGGAGCAGTCAAGCCTCCCTCTCCCTCCTCCACCATAGCTGCAGTGGAGCTCCCAAATGAGGGGGGATGGAAAAGGGGGCTTGGTTAGGGGAGGGCAGAAGGCCCTGGCCGTGGTCAGGGGGCTGCTGGGCTCTCTACCGCTTTTCTCCCTAGCTCCGGAAATTGCAGCCATAATCACAGTAGTAGCCAAGTGACACTCAGAAAATGAGCTGATGGCATCCAGCCGTCTGCCATTGGCCTTTGACACTGGAAAGCTTAGGCTAGGAGGGGACAAAAGTCAGTGCCACCCCCCCTACCTGGGTAGAGTAGGGCCACTGGCCAGCAAAACCAGCAGGGTTACTGGCCGAATGGCTGACCGTGGAATCAGAGGTCAAGGCCCGAGATCCGAGGACACTGAGACTAGGGGCAATGTGGGATGAGACTCCCAGCTTGGGCCATGAAGTTAGCAGGTCCGCAAGCAGGGGCAAGGGCCGGGGGCCTACTCTGACAGGCTATTGCTACATGTTTCCCAGAGGTTTCTTAGGCCTTCAGTGCTGCCCACTCCCACTTTGTGGCTGAATCCATTTCCAGGCTGGAGCTTGGGGGTGAGACACCCCAAGGGCCACTCACATGGAGCTGGGTACACAAACTTCTCTGGGTTCTTGCTGACCAGGGCATTCTTGATATGGCTCCGGCCTACCCCACTGGCTCCTGTTTGGGGAGAGAAGAGGAAGGTACTAGGTGTGATTCAGCAGCGCTCTGGTTGAGGGGAGAGAAGGGCCCAGGGGTGCTGCAGTTCCTGGCAGCTGCTGGCATTCTAATTGATGATGGCAGGGCGAGGAGAGGAGAGCATGATGGGAAGGCCAGGGGGCCTCATGCTAGGCATGCTGGGAGGGAGAGAGCAGGGTCTCCTTGAGCCCTCCTCTCTCTGACTAGGCCATTTCTACAAAGGCTCAAGCGTGTACACATGTTCAAATGGTATATGATCTGAAAACACTGAGGAACCTTCAGCAAAAGCATCAAGCTTCACATTCAATGCGGGCTGACCTCTCTCGTCTGTCTCCCTCCCTCCATCTCTGTGTCTGTCCCATGAGATCAAAGATCTCTTCGGGTGCCAAAGCATCAAGAATGTGATGGCAGCCTCTGCATTTCTTCTTGGAGAAGCCGAGCTGAAAGCTTGTCCCTGGGGCCTGGGACCCTCTCCGTCCTCACCTCCCTGGCCATCTCTTTTTGTTTGGGTAAATACTTCAGGCCTTCAGCTCAAATAAGTTGACTGTAAGTCCCTGGAAGCCAAGAACTGGTTCATTTTGGTCTCTGTAATCCCAGCAGCTGCCCAGGTCTCCCCCTCGGCTCACCCCATGCCAGGACAGACGCCAAGGAGAAGGCTGCCGCCCACCCTCCAACTCCATGCACACCCTTCTGATGGCCCCTAGTTCTTCTAGTGAACCTCTGCTGCCTTTGAGCCCTCTTTCTAGGGTGATTTGAGTGATGCCACTGTCACGCGCCTCCAGCGAGAGCAGAAACGTCTCTCCTGGCAGCGGGGCAAGCCTAAGGGATGTAGCAGGCCTCTTCACACACCTATCAGCACCAGGGTCTTCCTCTTGAATGCTGGGAGCTGCACGACTTCTTCATAGGAAACAACGTCCAACTGATCGAAAACTGGAGGAAAGAAAGAGAACCAAAAAAGGGTCAACACCGATGTTTGGCAGCGCAGAAGGGACCATGGACACCTCACCACTCCAAGTGCTGGGGGGCAGAGCACAAACTTCCTCTCCAGTCCCCTTCATTTGTCCTCTTCTGATCTATTGCCAGGAGGGACCTCAAGGGTCATCTAACCCAACTTCTTCATTTTACAGATGAGGAAACTGAGGTGCAGGGATGGGAAATGACTTGCCCAAGGTCACATGAGGAGGAAGCACTATAGGAAGGATTTGGACCCAAGTCCTCTGACTCCAGAGCCAATGCCAAACCTTCTGGAAGAAGTATTTGAGTACCCCAAGAAGTCTGGAAATGAGACTAGAGTCCATGGTTCAAGTACATTTATGTAAACAAAGGAGTCAGGGCTGGAAGGGACCTGAGAAGCCACACAGTCAGAAAGCCAGGCCAAGAGAAGAGAACAAGGTTTTTCCAAGGTCAGTTGACTACTAAAGGGCAGGAAGTCACTTTGGAATGATAGGCGGTCCTAGACCTACTGGCCTGAGGAATTCACCCCCACCCGGCAAACTGAGAAAGGTGACCAAAAAATAGAAAGGGTCAATGCTGGCAGGGCTGTGGGAAGACAGGCACACATGGCTGAGCCTTCCGAAAAGCAATTTGGAATGATGCAAAGGAAGGGACAGAAAGGCCCATAGCCCTTTGCTCTAGAGACTCCACTGCTAGACACACACCCTGGGCCAAAGAATGGGGAAAGAGCCCCATCTACACCACAATATTCCTAGGATCACTTTCTGTGACAGCCAAGAACTAGCGGCTGCAATTATGGTATGTGACAACCCTAACCACCACCACCGCCGCGGCACTCGTCTTCTCTCTGAAAGCCAGTCAACTCTTGCCCTCTTTGGGGAAGGAGAGATTTTGGCCAGGACTCAAAGGGAGCGGGGGGAAGCCAGGAGGTGAGGATAAGGAAGCGAGCACATTGGGCAGGAGGGATGCTGTAAATCTTAAAATTTCTCAGACTCTACCATAGAACATTTGGTTGAGGTTATTCCCCATTTTAAACAATGAAGGTACTTAGTCAGGAATGTATGTGAGAACTTTATATTACTCCACCCATACTTAGGCATACTTTAGGGGAAGATAAAAGTTGTAAAACTCCTTACTGAACAATGAAAAGGTACTTAACTCATACTTATAGTGAGGCCAAAAGCCCTTAAGCTAGATCTATTTTTAGATCTAATACAAACCGGTACTAAGTACCTATGAAGGTCAAATTAATCACTAAAAGGTCAGGCAACTTGCAAGGGACAACCTTACCAAAGAGGTGTGAAATACTCAAAGTTTTAGTCTACCCAGAGAAGGTGATAACAAGATGTGAATTAAGAATGGTCAATTCTTTGGAAAACATCTACTGTGATTGGTAGATGTGAAAATTTAGGGGAGGTGACATAGGAGAAAATTCTCTTTAAAAGGAGGACAGAGGCCTCTGGAATTCAGCCTTGGAAGCTGAAGTGGAGGTCAGGAGTCAGAGGAGGCTGCTGGGTCTCTGAACACTAGAGTTTTGCTTGGAAAGATCTTGTGGTGAGTGATTAAAGACTGACTTAGGATCTCTCTTAAAGTGAAAGGCCTAGGCCCTAGCCTTTTCCTATTATTTCCTCTTTGTCTCTCTCCCTTCCCTTAATTCCTTCATTTATATTAAATAAAATCTCCATAAAACCTAGCTGACTTGGGTATTTCATATTTGGGAATTTTTCCCATGGTGACCACTTATTTTTTATTTAAATCAAGACACTAAAATTATCTTTACAGTTTGACAATTCACAGTCTTGAACCCACATTTTCGCGGCCACAGTTTATGGCAACCACTCTTTTGTCTGTAACAACAGCCAGCCAGAGAAAATGCCAGCCCCACTTTCCCCTTCAGCCTCGTCTGCAGTCTCCTACTTTGCCAAAAGTGTGTGTTGTGAGCTCCCTCTTCCCCTCTGCTCTACCACCCTAAAGCCCTTCTCCCTCATCCTTCATTTTCTCCTTCATCTGCTCCTGTCTACAACCAAAGGGTCGCCCTTCTTTTTCCAAGGCCAGCATTGACCTCTGTGTCCTCAGTCCCATCCCTCCACCATTTCATTTCCTCTAAGACCGTGGCCCACCATTCCCTTCCTCTCACCTGCAATTGCTCCCTACTTGGCATCTTTCACACTGGCTACACGTAACTCCAAGGCCAGTGCCTTATGCACTGTGCACCCCTGTGCACAAGACCCCACATCTTGTGACCAAGACATGCTTGACCAGGCTGTTTCCCTGCTGAAAGGATGTCCTGTCATTTGCTTGGCAAGGACAGTGATCTGGGCATTTCCCTCACTGACCTGCTGGTTCTTCTATTTGGGGGAATAACTGTCAAGTTCCTTTGCCCCAGCTCAGAATACAGTGCTCAGGTGCCACCTCTTCCCTGAAGCCTTCCCTGCCTGCCTCAGCCCCCACCTCCCCAGCTGCTATTGCTCTCCCCTTCCTTTAAATTCTTCCTCTTCACTTGGTACAGTCTCTGGGGGACAGCGAGCCCTGTGGCTCTGGCCCTTGTAGGCCTTCAGCACCCACTGATGCCCACCCTGCATGGTCAGGGCTCTGGCTCTCTCTCCTGATTCTGCTCCTTCTGATGTTCTGTGGAGCAGGCCTCCTGAGCCTCAGCCTGCGTGCCCGCCTCTCAGTACAACTGCTTTCCTCTGGGTCTGTGTCCAAAGGTCCTTCCAAGGTGGGGGTCCCAGACTCCATTGGCAGCCCACTCACTTGCCCTGTGGCACATTGGGTGCTGAACGTAGGGACCACAAGGCCCTGGGGCCCACTGTGTAGCCTGACTGCCCCAGGGTCCTAATCCAGAAGGACAAAGGCAGCTGCTAAGAACACACTTACCTTGGAGATGAGCTCACAGTGTGCTTGGCAGGCCCCAGGGTGCCAGAGGAGTGGGGGTCGTGGCCTACTCTTCTGGAAGGCTGCACGCAGCCCTTTCCCAGGGACTCCATCGACAGGCCTCCCTTGGAGGGGAAATGGGGCATGCCTCTTCCTTTTCCAGCAAGGGCAGAGGGAACGGGACCTAACCCTAAGCTGAGCCCCCCAGGTCTGGCAGGGCCGGTGATCCGTGATCCTGGTTCAAAACCCTGTGGCAGCTCCCGGGGGAGGCAGAGAGAAGGGGGGGCAGGCTGCCAGGGCCCCAGCTTACTTGAGCTGTGCTTCGCCAGGTACTTGTCTTTGTACTTCTTCTTCTTCCCCCCAAAGGGGCTGCAGCTCGGGGACTCGGCCCGAGTGGCTGACTGGGCCACACTCGCCACTCGCCTAGAGAACCAAGGCCAGAGATAACTCAGGGTGGGGGGCATGTGGCAGCCACCTTCCCCTTGCATGACCACTGTCCAGGGCTTTTCCTTCCTCCTCTCTGCCCTGGGAGAGCCCAGCTCGGGACAAGCCCCAGCTCTAACCGCCTGTCTTGACGCCACTCAATGGCCCCCCGGGCTGCTCTGAGGAAGGGCCCTGGCACTGGCCCATCCCTCCCACAGCTACAGGGCAGATGGGGGGCTCTTGGGAGGACATTGGCCGGGGTTCACAAGAAGGCCCTGGCCATGCACAAGCACACAGAAGCCCAAGTGGCAGCGTGGCCAGGCCTGGCTACCCCATTCCAGTGCATTCGCTTGGCTGAAAGCCTTTGAGCCTTTTTTCAGTCAGGGATCTCCAAGCATCTACAAACTTCCAGCTAAAGGGGGCCAGCTCCATCTGGGACACCAAATGGGTGGGAAGCAGGGAGGAGACTTTGGGGACACATGGGGGGAGGCCCTGCAGGCCTGAAAACTGGTCCCCAGTAAGTTGGCCTCTTGGAAAGTTCCCCATCCCCCTCCGTGTCCTCCTGCATCATGTCTTCTCCGGATTAGACCGGGTTCAGGCCCTCCAAAGTCTCCTCATAGGCCATGTGGGCGCCCTCCTACTGACCTTCCTCAGCTGTGGCTTCCCCGATGCCTGTGGGCACTCGAGGGCGGAGGAGAACCCTTGAACTCTAGCAGGCCCCCCTGTGGACTCCCTGATGAAGCTGGGGTCCCCAAGTCTAACTGTCCTTGGGTGTTAGGGCTGCCATTTGTCCCTCCTGATCTTCATCTTACTCAGGACAGGATGTCTTAGCATTCTGGGTCCTCCACCACTGTCCAGGCAGCTTGGCGTCACAGGAACGCTGGCTTGCCTGGCCCCTACCAATAAGGATCCTTTCGCCCAAAGGTTCTTCCTGAGATGACCAAATGGAATCACGGAATGGGAAAGGCCTCTAGCCGAGTTCTGGAACCCAGGGCAGCAGGGCCTTGGATTGCCATCTGCCAGGACCAGGGAAGTTCATCTCTCTTGTCCTCACCTCCATCACACTTGAGCCCTGGATGAGGCTAACCCCCTCTCCACAAGAGTTACCGTCAGCCTTCCTGGACCCAGGACAGGGTGGCCTCAGCCTCTGAGGTTTGGGACTGGCCCCAGCCCTCCAGGTGCACCGCCAGGGGCCAGCAGGAATGGGGGTGGGCAATGGCAACAGCAATGGTTAGAGAACATCCTACAGAAAGGACCCAGAAGACTCTGGAATCCTGAGCGAGTGGGACAGCCTGGACTATGGGGGTGCCATTGTGCAAACCACGTAATCCAATTTGTCGTTTCAGGGGGCAACCAGCGAGGCCTAGAAACAGAGGTCCAGGGTTCCAATTTGGTCTCAAAAGCTTCCTAGCTGTGTGACCCTGGTCAAGTCACCTAGCCCTGTTACCCAGCCTTCCCTTACTTCCTTGGAATCAATACACAGCATCCCATGGTAGAACGTAAGTTCACAGACAATTTCCTCTGCTTGGTGGTGTTTGGGTGGGGGTTGAGAATGATTATTGAGAGGAAATGTTTATTTTCAAAGAATGTTGGCTTTGGAATCAGGGGATCTGGGTTCCAATTCTGACCCTTCCATAAGCAGGAAGCTCCTTGAGGGCAGGGACTGCCTTCTGCCCATCGGTTTCTACTCCCAGGGCTTGGCACAATGGCTAGTACACAATAAGCAACTGATTGAGTGATTACTTGTAGGACCTTGGGCAAGTCCCCAGATCTCAGATTCTATACTAAGAGGGCCTTGGTTTTTTCATGGGCACTGAGGACCAGGCAGGCCACATGGGATTCCCAGAGCCCAAGAGAAGCTCAGAAGCTTGCACATTTTCAGAAAAGGAAACTGAGGCACTTAACTACTGAGTTGGGAAGTAGCACCATTGGGATTTGAGCCCAGGCTTCTCCGGACTTAAGTGCCAGAGTTTTCAGCTGTTCCAATGAAACAGATTCAGAGTGAAATACAGGGAGAAAGCTCCAAGGTGAAAGGGAGCTTGGAGACCAGGTAGGCCAGCCCCTTTTTTCCAGAAGGAAAGACTGAGGCAGGGAAAGAGCCTAAGCAAAGCTCGAATACACAGCCTTGGGCTTTCCCTCCAGGGAGACTGAAGGCTGTGTATTGAAGCAGGCCTGGGCCTGGGCAGGAAGCAAGGGAGGGAAGACTGGAACCCAAGTCCTTTCCCTCCAGGCCCCAGGCTCTTTGGAGGGCAAACATTTTCCTAAGGGAGTTGAAGTGCCCCGTGTGGGGGCTGACTGGGAGTTCCATTAACCTGTGTGCTCTAGGCCCATTTCCTCCCCTGGAAAGGAATGAGATGGGCCTCGATGCCCTCTCAGGACATGCCCCCGGCTCTTTGAGTCTGGTCACCATGCCCCAGTGCGGGGTCTGTCCTTTCTGCTCACAGACCTCAGAGTCCAGGCCAGCCCATGAGCCTCCCGCCCTTGTGCTGCTTTCACAGCTCCTCCTAGAGGATGCTGGGACTGCTCGCTCTCCTGAGGTCTCTGCATGCCCAACTCATGGCCCAGTGTCTGGCATCCTTTGGCCACGTTCTCCGTGGGCACCCTGCCCCCCTGGGTCCCAGGACCTACCACTCTTGCAGCTCCGGAGAGGGGATCAAGCCCGCGGCCTCCCTGGCCGAGCCTTCCACCCGGCCCTGCCACCAGTTGCTGTCATCCTTGTTGATGATCTGGATGATGTCCCCAGTGGCAAACTTCAGGCCCGCCTCCTTGCAGGGGATCAGGGGGTCCTTCTGGGGATCGTAGTCAAACTGGGCCCTCATGAACATCTGTCCAACAGAGTCAGCCGGCTCGGACTTGGGCCGCCAGGATTCTGACCTGAGATGTTTCCCAAGTGACCAGGGCACCTCGGTGCCCGCCATACTCTGGGACCCCCGCCCCCGCCCTAGATGGCTGTTGATGGCCAGCATGGCCCATCCAAAGCTGGGCCTCAGGTCTGGAAAGCATTTCAAAGATGGGCAACCAAGACCTTCCAAGGTCTGTCCCAAGGCTGGCCATCATCACTCAGGCCATGGTCTCCAGTCAAGTTAAGAGGCAGCAGAGGGCACTGTTCTTAAGAGTCAGAAAGACGAGTTCAAATTCTACCCTAAATACTCACAGTTAACGAACAGTACACTGTGTGTCTCCATTTCCTCAATTGCAAAATGGGGTTGAGAACACCACCCACCTCCCAGGGCTGTTGTGAGGATCAAAGGAGCTACAGTCCTAAAAGCACTTTTTCCCCTCCCTCCTACCCCCCAATGTTGAGGCCATCTGGCCTAGTGGACAGAGAACTGACCTTGGGGTGTTCCCCAGATACCTTCTGGTCGGTGCTCTAGTCATTCTCCTCTGTAAAACTTGGATAATGCCATCTACCTTCTGGGTGGCCATGGAAGCCACCACCTAGGCCACTGGCTACAAACCACAACTGATGCTGACACACTGAAGGCCTGCCTCGGCCATGGCTGTCCTCCCAGGCCAGAGTTGGGAACTCTGGGGTGGGCTAAGGGGGAGCTCCTGGTGTCCCCTTAGTGCCGTGGTTGCTTTGGGGGTTAGGAAGATGCCCCAT
This sequence comes from Monodelphis domestica, assembly GCF_027887165.1. Lineage (NCBI taxonomy): Eukaryota > Metazoa > Chordata > Mammalia > Didelphimorphia > Didelphidae > Monodelphis > Monodelphis domestica. The sequence goes on from NC_077235.1 coordinate 87,223,503, forward strand.
TTGGGCAGCTGTGTGGAGCCTGGAAGGGTGTGGAGGCAGAGAGGCCCATAAGGAAGCTGGGACAATAGCCAGGCTAGGCTGGAGGTCACAGGAGCCTTTTAACTGGAATAATACATAGTGGAAGGGCCCTCTGCACCCCTTTCCTGGATTGGAATGGAGAGTTTAGAAGGTCTATTACAGGCTTCTTCACAGGCCCTGTGACAATGAGCTGCTGGGAGGGACAGCTGGATGGCTCAGTGGATCGAGAGTCGTCAGGCCCAGAGACGGGAGGTCCTGAGTTCCAATCTGGCTTCAGACACTTCCTAGCTGTGTGACCCTGGGCAAGTCTCATCACCCCCATTGCCTAGGCTGCCTTTTCTGCTCATCTGCTTTGGAGCTGATAGACAGGATCGATTCTAAGATGGAAGGCTCCAAAAACGTGTTTATGTCACATAATCTCGCCTGGAGCCTCTCTGCTGCCTAGCAATGTCTCTACACCTGCCTTTTCAACTCGCTCTCCCATCGTCCTCAGTGGCAGCTCTTCCTAAGCCTCCCATCCCGTTTCAGAAGCCTTCTCTCTCTCACCCGCCCAGCAGAGGCCCTTGCATCCTATTGGACTGAGAAGAGGAAGTAACACACATGTGTGGACACCTTTCCTAAGGGGGTTGACTGAAAGGAGAGGAAGAGGTATGGATGACAGCTAGTTGGGGGGTGGAGTGGGCATGGGTGGGATCTAGTGATGATGGCCTTGGATGAATCCAGAGGTGGTGGGGAAGGAACCAGCAGACCGGGGATAGTTGGCCATTCAAGGGAGGCAGCAGTGTACCAGAGAAGACAAAAGGATGTCATCACATGTCAGGGGCTGTCCTTGGCAAGGAGAAGGGCTACCAAGGAGCAAGGCAGATGGCGATGACGCCAAGGGGTTTGGAGGTGAAGAGAAGATGGCCAAGCTCCTGATTGGCCTCAATTTTCCCTGGAAAGAGGCAGAGCTGAGCAGGGAGCAGAGGGAAAGAAAGGAAGAGAAGGCTTGGAACCACTTCTGTGGGTGCCTCGTGGCACTGAGGGTGGTAACGAGAAGTATCCCAAAACCCTGCTAGGGCCCTAGAGGCCTTCCAGCAGTTTTGAGCCTCCCCACACCTGGGAGGGTCTGCTAGACAGGGAGCATTAGCCCCATCTCTCGGATCCAGGCACCCTCCACCCCCATCTTGGCACACACTGGGAGGCAGGGCCTGGTTTTCATCTGTCTCCAGCACACAGTGTCACACCTGGTACAGAGCCATCTGTACCAATGAATGCAGACTTTACCAACTGAAAGCTGAGAGGAAGGCGTCTTCTCCTTTCTTGGATCCTGGCTCCCCTCTTTGGCAGTCTGCCCATGGACCTCCTCTTAAATGCATATTGGGAAAGGCCTCAAATGCATGAGACTCCAAAGGCTTCCCGGAGGAGATGGCCCCCAAGCAGAGAGGGCAAGAGGGAGGGCTGGACTTAGCAAGCAGTGAGCTACTCAGCCAGTCTGCTTGGAAGAGGAAGATGGAGGCCATTCATGATGATCATGTGAAACAGAGTTTTAATCCCGAATGGCGATGGCTTTAAATGGCACCCAAAGAACTTTGACTTCTGAGCTGGGGGAGAGACTCTCCAATTGGGACATTGTAAGGATGACTGATTTGGCAGCTCCACTCCCTCTCCCTCCCAATGCCTCATCACAGCATGGAGAGGACTTTCCATTTTCAAAGACTTCCGTCCAGTTTGGAGAGGCACATCACCAAAATGGCAATGGGATGGATGGCTCTTTCTGGCTGTGGAAATTCTCCAAGACCATCTACCAAGTTAGAGGCCTATGGCAGTGGGGGAGACTGCCCACAAGTCTAGAGGTTGCTCTAGAATGGGAAGAGCTCGGAGGCAGGGAAGTCAATGAGGAGGCTGCCACAATAATTCAACTAGGAGGGGCTGAAGCTCTGAACTAAGCTGGGAGCCACATGAGAGGCAAGAAGAGGATGAAGGCAGGAAAAGCCCTAGGGGTAAAACAGAGGAGATTTGGCACCTGGGTGGATGTGGGGGTGAGGGAGATGGAAAGGTCAAGCAAGGGCAATCCTGAGGTTCTGAATGTGGGTGACTGGGAAGATGATGGTGCCACCAACAGAAATGGAGATGTCGGGAGACAAGCAAGCTTCATGGTTTTTTGACCCATGGGGAAGTAGAACCAAAAGGTTAGTTTGGTAGAGGCATCCAGCAGAGCAGGCACTTGGCCACATGGAACTAGATTAGGGATGTCTGCAAAGAGAGAGGTGATGGCCACAGCATTGGCCACAGATGTGACTTCTCCGAGAGTGTAGACAGAAGAGGGCCCAGGCCAGTCCGGGGGAACAGTCACTTTCAGGTCATGGAAGGAACTCCCAAAGAATATGTGTCAGTGGTCTACATAGTTGGGGCTGTGTAGATGAGCTAGGAAAGCTCACTCACTTGCTCACTTATGTACACAAGGTCAAACGAATACGACCCAAAAGGCAGCCCAGCTGGGCAGGAAGTCTTCAGGATGTGGAGAGACAAGCCTGGATTGGGAGTTGAGAAGAAGCTGGGCTTGAATCCTCACTCACTTGTTCCCTTTGTGCCCATGGGACTCCAGACAAGCCAGCGCAGCTATTGAAGCCCCAGTTTCCTCTTCTGTGAAAGGAGGGCCTTGGATAAGAAGTCCTCTCTGACTGTATTGTTTACAGAAATCCACCCCCCCCCCCAATTAGAAACAAGCCCCTGATGAGATAAGATACAGTGGTGGGGAAAAGAGCACAGGATGGGATTGGAGTGGGGGGGGCTGATCTGGGGGTCTGCCAAAGATGAGACTTGTCAGGCTGAATGGCCTCTACATCCTGGGCATCTGGCAGTTGAGCTCTGAGGAACACTGTCTTTCCCAGGATCCCCTGCTCATCAGAGCAGGCAGGCTGAGAGGCAAGGTCATGGCAAGGCTGAGACGATGCTGAGGGTTTGTGCTCACCTCCTTGGCTGTCCTTCCTTACAGGCCATCTCTCTCTCTCCTCCATGCCCTACTCCTCCTGCCCTCTTCCCTGCCTCCCCCTGCCCCCAAGAGAAAGTCCTGAGAAATCCTTCTGCCCAAGGGAAGGGGGGGGGTTGCTCTTCCTTTATAGACTCCCTTCAAGATCTCCAAACACTCTCCACCCCCTAAACTAGAACCCTTTTACATTTCCTAATCTGTATCCACATGTCTGTTGTGGAGTCCCCAGCACCTCTAAATGCTCTCTAGTCCCAGAACTGTAGGGTTCAGTGGTCCAAATTTAGAGCTGGGCAGGACTTCTTTAAGGACTATCTCAGCTAACCTCTTCATTTTCCAGATAAGGAAACAGAGGCTCGGGTCTCCTACATGACTCGCCAAGGGCTGTAAAGCTACTAAGTGGGAGGAGCAGAATGTGAACCCAGATTTCACCCCCATTCGCCACACTTTGGGACCTCAGAGGTGGCCTGAGCCCTGGACAAACCAACCCAAGTCACTTCTGTGGTTCTGGTCGATGCTAAATTTGGGGATCAACAGAGAGGCTGCCTTGATCTACCCATGAAAAAGGTAGTCTGGGGGAAAAGGTATGCGCTTTGGCTGAGTCGGACTACCTTCCTGAGCTAAAGGTGTATTTCTGGAGAAAACACAAGGAGCTGCTGTTCAGATGGCACTTCGCAGCACTGGGTTCATGAAGGGTATCTTGTCTAATCTTCTCGTTTTACGGATTAGGAAAACAAGGCCCAGATGCCCCAAGCAATGAAGACAAACCCAATCCAATGGGTCACAGATAGGTTGAGTATCCGTTCTTTTGAGAGCAGGGCCTAACCCATTTTGTACCTACCCCTGGTGCCTAAGCACAGTAGGCACATACTGATAAAAGGAGCCGATGTCTGGAAACACTGTGCTTTGGGGGAGAGGGCTTGGAGCGGACCTACCTAAGAATGGTCTCCATGTCCCTGGGTGATCCATGGGAAAAGACCAGTGCTTGGGTCCAGTCACAGCCAAAGGTCACCTACTTTAGCCACTGATGACTTCAACACTACCGCTGTCACTTGCCCAAGTCCTTCCCTTTCAAGCAATTCTGTCAGTCCTTGGGTGACCCAGGCCCCAATACTCTGTCTCTGAGACTGTTTGCTCCTCTGTAAAATGGGGATAATAGAAATACCTCCCCTCTTCTCAGCACCATATGCAAAGCTTCAAGCAGTCTATAAACATAAGGACTTAAACAAGGGGAAGGTAATGATATAACATCGTCCCTTGCTGCTTTGTACCAGAGGCTGTTGGGGCAGAAGCCCTAACGGCACTGATCCTCCAGAGTTAGGATCTGGGGTGTTCCTAAAGTTGCCACCTGCAAAAAAATTGGAAATGAGGGGGTGTCCCTCTATTGGGGAATGGCTGAACACATTGTGGTATCTGATGGGGACGGAATACTATTGTGCTCAAAGGACTAATAAAGTGGAGGGATTCCACGTGAACTGGGACAACCTCCAGGAATTGATGCAGTGAGAGGAGCAGAGCCAGGAGAACATTGTACACAGAGGCTAGTACACTGGAGAACAGCCCATTGTGATGGCCTTTGCACTAGCAGCAACGCAACAGGCCAGGATGATCCTGAAGGCCTTACGGGGAAGAACGCTAACCATGCTGAGAGAAAGAACTGTGGGAGCAGAAATGCAAACGCAAAACACAGGACATCATGTATTGCCACATGTACATATGGGGTGTGATTTGGGGTTTGGGCCTTAAAAGACCGCTCGCTCCATAGCAGAAATGAATGATGTGGAAATAAGTACCAAGTGACAGCAGGTGTACGAGCCAGGGGAACTGCTTGTCGGCTCTGGGAGAGGCGCAGGAAGAGGGGGAAGGAGAGAATGAAATGGAAACCTGGAAAGGAAGGAAGAAAAGGAAGAGAAGGAAGGGAGGAAGGGAGAAAGGGAGAAAGGGAGAAAGGGAGAAAGGGAGGAAGGGAGGAAGGGAGGAAGGGAGGGAGGGAGGAAGGAAGGAAGGAAGGAAGGAAGGAAAGAAGGAAGGAAGGAAGGAACGAAGGAAGGAACGAAGGAAGGAACGAAGGAAGGAAGGAAGTTGCCACCTAAAGCTAAAGTGAGAGTCTCAGTGTCCATCCCAAACAGTGTCCCTGAGGAATGAGATGGGTACGGATTGAGGCATACTATCTTTCACATCCATGAATGGGGGTTTAATTTGGGGGTTCTGGCTCCGTATGAGTGTGCTCTTACAACAATGTTGGACCACTATTGAAGTGGGTTTTGCCTGACAATAAAAATAAAATTAGAAAAAGAATGTCCTTGAGCTGAGCCAATGGGTGGCACTCTTGCCTGAGATGATGGCCATTCCCATTCACAAAGTCACTCCCAATGGGAGAACAGAGATTGCCAATGGCCTTCTCCTCCACAACAACACATGCATCTTCTCAAACCAAGTCCCAGGCCTGCCCAGCAGGCACAAGCAGGCCCATAAGGGGCCAAGCTAGCGGCATGGCCTTCAAGTCTCTGTAAACAACACCTTCCAGAGAGCACACAGGCACATACCTGGAGAGCAGGGAGACGGCTCTGCTGGTTGGGAATCACCTTTAAGGAGATCGTTCCTTTGGTTTCTTTCTATTGGACAAAGGAAAGCAAAGGCAGGAATGAGTAACATACACCCATTGGTTTTGAGTTTCTCAGTGCTTTCAGGAGTAGTACAGGGGGACAGTGTAGTAGGGCACTGTGGGGACAATGGGGGTGAAGCTACAGCAGCAAGGTCCCAACACATCCTCTCTGAAGGGCAAACCCTTAGTGGCCCCTCATGGAAGCCTCATACACTGAGCTCCGGCCAACCCCCCCCCATGCCATCTCGCCACCCCATTTTCCACACCTGAAGAAAAGGGTGAGCAATCACCTTGAAGTGGGAGGCATCAATGGGCCCCCAAAGCTATGGTGGGCTGCAGCCCTGCCCCCAATACCTACCATCACCTTCTGTAGCTGATCAACAGAGTGGTTAGTCACACTCATGCCATTGATTTCCAAGATCTCATCTCCCACGTGAAGGGAGCCTGCCAGGGAGAGAAGCCAAACTGAGGAAGGACAACTCAACACCCCATCAGCCACTCTCCCACACTGGGCCCAGGATCAAGTGGCCCCAAGACAACACTGTGTGGGCATCACAAGAGCTGGGGAGGGGCTACAAGGAGCTAAAGGTGGAGGCAGCAGAGCTCAGTGGACAGAGTGCCAGGCTCAGAGATGGGAGGTCCTGGGTTCCAATCTGGCCTAAGACACTTCACCCCCATCACCTAGCCCTTGCCACTCTTCTGCCTTGATATCAAAACACAGTATTGATTCTAAGATGGAAAGTGAAAAAAAGGGAGCCCAAGATGCTCCCATTCTCCTGGAAGTGGAATCCTTTAAGCCAGCACCCATTCCTGTTGGCACACGAGCTGAAGGGGAAACACTGAGGAGGAAGAGAGACAGCAATAATGGACCGCACACGCGCACCCCTCGACTCTGAGTGCCCAAACCAATCTTTGAGCTCCATACAAGACTTAGCATGTGACATTGGACATAAGGTCTTTGAGGGCCGGGTGTGTGCAGCACTTAGCTTGTTGCAGGCTAACCAATCAACACTGGCTGCACTGGGCACAGGGCTCCCACCGTTAGGTCTGGGGGGATGGGATCTCCCAGCAAGCCATGGCCACATTCCCTCCCCTACACCAAAGAAGGGCTCCCATGGGGCATCACCAAAAGCTACCTTGTCTGTGAATCATGCCCCCATGGAGAATTCTGGCCACCATGCACGACTGTTTCTCATTCAGCTTCAGAGTAATTCCCTGGAAGAAAAGGAGATGCACAGGGCACTCTGCATTAAGGAATATGCACTGCAATACCATGCCAAGCTCATCCCAACGATGACGAGTTCCCTGTGCCTTTCATTCACCATCACTAAAGCACCTGGAGGACTTGTCGGAAAGTAGCCTCAGCCCCATTTTACAGATGGGAAAACAGGCCTGGAGAGCTAAAGTGATTCTGACTGAGCCAGGCCTCAGAGCCAAGTCTCCAAACTCCCCGGCCAGTATTGTCTTCCACTATACCACTGAGGGTTTCCTGATTGTAATAGTCTCACAGTAATGGGGCAAGCAGCTTTCGGCAGTTTCCTACCTCCTCCCCAGGAAGAAAAGGCAAGCATGTGAGCGGGAAGACCCTCAGGTTCTTGCTCTCTATGCTCCCAGCTGGATTCAGGCTCCAGTGAGGGAGAGGGAGAAGAAGGGAAGACTGATGGACACTCACCATGGGCTCTTCTGTGACCTTCTCAAACTGGATGAAGCGTACTTTCCGGGGCTCCCGGTGGCGGTGGTTGCCTTGGCCAGGCCCAGGACTAGCTGGTGCAGCAGATCCATTGGTGTATATGTCCTCAGTCACAGAATTTGAGGGGAAGGAAGCAACCTAAGAAGAACAAAGCACTCACTGGAGTTAAAGCATCAGGGAAGGGACCTGGCAGTGAGTCTGCAGCCAAGGCCCCTGGGCCATGAGGCCACCTTGGGAGGCCCTCGGAGGCTCTTCTCTCTGTGAAGAAGCCAGAAGGGACTATGGGAAAAACCGAGACAATGTATGCCAGGCCCAGAACGTGTGGCTGGCTGGGCTCCTTTCCTGCGGTCTTACAAACAAAATTAGACTCCAGTCCTTAATCTCCATGGAGTTTGACGATTTACCTGAAAAAGATAAGGTGGACAGATAGAGAGAAGGAAGCCCGTTCTAAAGTAGCCACCATCCTTTCGCCATGTGCCTGAGCAAATAGAGAGCCCACTTCGTGGAAGCCCCTCTTTTATATCTTCTCCTTTACCCCAGTTCCATAGCATGACCTTTTCTGGGTCATGTGCCGAGATCACTGTCCCCCTGTGGCCCATGGAGTGCAGGGATGCAGGTCTTACTAGAGAAGTTAACTCCAGGAGGCAGAGGCAATGGTGAAGGAAGTAATTGGAATCCTATTCTCTGGGAATCAGGCTCCCTCCCAGACCAGCCCAAGCAAATGCAGGAGCAGGAAGGAAACCAGAAAGCCCAGAAAGCTTGGGAGCCGTGAGGAGCCTGGGAGACCAGAAAGCCAACGGGCCAATGTTGGCAGCTGACACAGTCTCCATCCTTTCTGGTCCTCTTTATTCACTGGGCCAAAGGAGAATGCCTCAGCCGGTGCTGTCACTCCCACCCTCTTCTCATACCACAAGCACTGGCAGCCTCTCCTCTGAGGTTCTGACACCACGTGCTGACACCACGCTGTCTAAATCTTCCCTGAGCTCATCTCCACATGGTTCTCCTTTCTCAGCCGAGTTCTGGGTCTGACTCGGTCTTTTGATCTTCTCCAGCCTGGTCTCCATGCCTAGGGACTTCCATATTCACAATGACTCCTCCCCTCCCTCCCACAGTCTCCATTTCCACATTAGCTCAGCCCCAACTGGGCTGGTTGCACGTGAATCTTCTGGAACTGCCTGGAAAGTCACCTTGGACTCTTAAAAGTCCCTTCTCTGACCACGTTCTCTTGGTCTTTCAGCTCTTTCCTCACTGTGTAACTCACCAGCTTAGACCTCACTGGGGCCTTCCCTGCTCTTCCAAGCTACCTTGATCCTAGAGTCAGCATTCTCAACAAAATACTTAGTGCCTCCTTCTCTCAACAACTCGGTCTCTGAACTTTCAACTATTCTCGTGTTCTGGCTCCAATCTCCTTCTCAGGTCCTCCTTTCACATATGCGCATAGTGTAGGAAGTCACAAAATTCTGTTGCCTGGGTCCACTTGGATTTCATACTCTTTATTGACAACTTGGCCTCTTCACTAGACAGTGACCCTTGTAGTTATCTTCCCAGCTTTCCACCGATTAAGTTCTCTTCTTGTTGAGGAGTGAGAAGTTCTGGGTTCAAATCTTGACCCTGTTGCATATCACTTTCCTCCTTGAGGTCTGTTTCCTCATTTCCTTCTAGGTACAAATCAACCACCCCAAGCTTGTCTGAGTGTTTGACTTCCAGGTCCAAGAGCCTGGGAATGAAATCCCAGTTCTGCTATTCCGGATGAAGGCTTCAGCAGGTCAGAGAACTTCCCTTGAACATCTGGAGGGTGGACTAGGTCTCCGAAGCCATTTTGAAAGTCTAAATTCCATGGTCCTGCCACTTGACGGAATTTGGACTGTAAACAGTCTCTCGAATGAAGGCTTTGGCCTCAGTGAATGACTTGAGATCTCCAATTCCGTGACCCCTCTGCCCTGGAGAGAGCAGTAGACATACAGAGTCAAAAGGGAATAGGCCCTCCCCGCAAGGTGCTTTCATTGGTTTTGGGGAGGTGCTGAGTTCAGCTTGGATTGCCAGCTGGACCTCTCTGGCCTTGAGGCACTTGGGGATGTGGGACTGGAGTTCTGGGACCCTTGAAAAAGAAGCATGACTAAAATGTACATAGCTGTGTGCCAGGTGCTCATTGGAGCGAGATGCTTTAATGAGCCCCATTTTATGGATGAGGAAACTGAGACAGATAGAGGCCAAGTGACTTGCCCAAGGTCATGAACTCCAGGCCCAGCACGCTCTCATTGTGCCACCTATTGAGCTGCTTTAGGGCTGATTAGATCCAATTAGCTAGAATGGAAGCTCTCCCTGGACCAAGACATGGGCATCTCTGGATCCCCAGTGCCCAGCCTCCAGCCTTCAGAAATGCTCTTGGAATTTCTGCAGTAACAGCAATATTGGAGAGACAAAGGACTGTGAAAGATTTAGGGATCCCCAGCCACGCAGTGACCCTCCACATGCCCTTCCAGAGGACTCCAGAGGAAGAGATTAGATGACTTGGAGGGCCGAGGGAGGCCCATTTTCCTTTTTTTCCTTTTTTTCTGGACCTGACTAACATGGGAATTTCTTTTGCATGTCTCTCCACATTTGTTTTTCTCTCCTGCCTTCTCCAGAGAATCAGGTTGAACCCAATGGGGCCAGCTTTGTAGATGGCTGAGGTTGCCTAGGATGAAAGTGTTGAGAGACAAAAAGGCCTGGGCCAGAAAACTCAGTCTGCTGGGTTTGCGGGGAGGGGGTAAGAGGAGAAAGACTGAGAGAAAGTAGCAAGACCATAATTCTCGGGCCAGAAGAGAGCATAGCATACGAGTCCCTGTTGTCTTATGGGTGCAGCAGCTTATCTGGGGTTGCAAGAAGCAGTACATGGCCAGTCAGAGTTTGAATCTAGGGCCTCTTCCCTCCCCAAAGGTTTCGTGAAAGCCTCTGGTTTGTAGTCACTTTCCTTTGGAAATTCCTTGTGGAGTCAGGGATGTTCTGTTCCTTATGTTTGTTGCCCCAGCACCTAGCACCTGGCCTGGCATATAGAGCAGGTACTCAGTAAATAAATGCTGGTTGATCGATTTAAATAAGGAAACAAATACCTGCTCAGCAAAGTCCGCTTCCACAGCTCCGCCTGGAACTGCAAACTTCGGAGGGAAGGGAAGGGGCTGGGGTCACCAGTGGTCACCATCATCACCTGTCTTCAGTTTCACCTAATCGCTCTTTCAATTTCCATTGTCTGGTCATCTTGCTTGGTGTTTTCTGGGTTCTGCTTGCTCTACTCTGCATCAGTTCATGCAAGTCTTTCCAGGCTAACCTGATCCACCCCATAATTTCCTTGGCTTAGCACTGTTTTTAGTGTGCCAGAGGGAAGGGTACCCTTGAAGACAAAAGTATAATCGAGAACTCAGGGAGGCTGGGTCTGAGGGAAGCAGTGGCACCTGGCACTTCCCTGGCCAGAGGCCAGGTTCCAAAGGAATTGAAGAGTGAGTGGGTAGTGAGGGAGGTGGAGGCCAAGAGCTGGCGGTGCAAAGGGATTGAGCCATGGAACTGTAGCCTGAGAAGGCAGCAAGGGTAAGAGATGCTTTTATAAGGATCTGGAGGGCCGGAGGCTTTTTGTAGGCAAGGCAGAAAAGAGAATGAGTCTAGTGCCACAAGCACAATGAAGGCTGCTTCAACGACAGGGAATGAAAGCAACCCCCAAACACCAACCCAAAGGTTGAGGCCTCATTCTTGGGGGGAAAATTGGACAGCAAGATAGAAGACCAACACCTCATATCCTGTGATGGGGCCTAAACGTAAAAGAAATGTAGCAAAATGTAGACAGAGTTACTCCTCAGGGCTATGGAGGCCTAAAAAGATCAAGACCAGCCCAAGGCTAGAAAGATGAACCAACACAAATCCAAGGGAACTGAGGAAATCTTGGCCTCATTTTCATTCAGACTTTGCTGATAAATGGTCTATAAGGTATATAAATAGGCAGCTCTCACGGGGGAGGCTATCTATAAGCATATGGAAAAAATCACTACTGATGAGAGGAACAAAAATGAAAGGAATTCTGGAATTCCCTCTCAAAAACAGGCACATGGATGCACTGTTGGGGCACAGGAATGGGTGTGACCATGCTGGAAAACAATCTGGAATGCAGCAACTGCTAGGCCTGTACTGAAAAGGAATCAGAAAATGAAGAAAAGGCCATAGAGGTACCAAAATATTTGGAGCAGCTCTTTTTGTGGTGGCAAAAACCTGACAACTAAGGGGATGCCCATCATATCATCTGAGGAACAACCTGTGGTATATGAAGGTGATGAAGCATTATTTTACTATAAGAAATGAGCAATCATAATATCTGATAAAGCCAAAGCAAAAATAGACCTGATTAAAAGGGATAGGGAAGGTAATTATATTTTGTTAAAAGGGACTTTAGATAATGAGGAAATATCACTAATCAACATGTATGCACCAAATAATACAGCACCCAAATTTCTAATGGAGAAACTAGGAGAATTGAAGGAAGAAATAGACAGTAAAACCATATTAGTGGGAGACTTGAACCAACCATTATCAAATTTAGATAAATCAAATCAAAAAATAAATAAGAAAGAGGTAAAAGAAGTGAATGAAATCTTAGAAAAATTAGAATTAATAGACATATGGAGAAAAATAAATAGGGATAAAAAGGAATACACCTTCTTCTCAGCACCACATGGCACATTCACAAAGATTGACCATATATTAGGTCACAAAAACATGGCACACAAATGCAGAAAAGGGGAAATAATAAATGCAGCCTTTTCAGACCACAAGGCAATAAAAATAATCATCAGTAATGGTACATGGAAAACTAAATCAAAAACTAATTGGAAACTAAACAATATGATACTCCAAAATCGTTTAGTTAGAGAAGAAATCATAGAAACAATTAATTTCATTGAGGAAAATGACAATGGCAAGTATCCTTTCAAACTTTTGGGATGCAGCCAAAGTGGTAATCAGAGGTAAATTCATATCCCTGAGTGCATATATTAACAAACTAGGGAGAGCAGAGATCAATCAATTGGAAATGCAAATAAAAAAACTCGAAAGGTACCAAATTAAAAACCCCCAGCAGAAAACCAAACTAGAAATCCTAAAAATTAAGGGAGAAATTAATAAAATCGAAAGTGATAGAACTATTGATTTAATAAATAAGACAAGAAGCTGGTACTTTGAAAAAACAAACAAAATAGACAAAGTACTGGTCAATCTAATTTAAAAAAGGAAGGAAGAAAAGCAAATTAACAGCATCAAAGATGAAAAGGGGGACATCACCTCTGATGAAGAGGGAAATTAAGGCAATCATTAAAAATTACTTTGCCCAATTATATGGCAATAAATACACCAATTTAAGTGATATGGATGAATATATACAAAAATACAAACTGCCTAGACTAACAGAAGAAGAAATAGAATTCTTAAATAATCTCATATCAGAAAATGAAATCCAACAGGCCAAAGAACTTCCTAAGAAAAAATCCCCAGGGCCTGATGGATTCACCAGTGAATTCTATCAAACATTCAGAGAACAGTTAATCCCAACACTATACAAACTATTTGACATAATAAGCAAAGAGGGAGTTCTACCAAACTCCTTTTACGACACAAACATGGTACTGATTCCAAAACCAGGCAGGTCAAAAACACAGAAAGAAAACTATAGACCAATCTCCCTAATGAATATAGATGCAAAAATCTTAAATAGGATACTAGCAAAAAGACTCCAGCAAGTGATCAGAAGGGTCATCCACCATGATCAAGTAGGATTTATACCAGGGATGCAAGTATGGTTCAATATTAGGAAAACCATCCACATAATTGACCACATCAACAAGGAAACCAAGAAAAATCAGATGATTATCTCAATAGATGCAAGAAAAGCCTTTGACAAAATACAACACCCATTCCTATTAAAAACACTAGAAAGCATAGGAATAGAAGGGTTGTTCCTAAAAATAATAAACAATATATATCTAAAACCATCAGCTAATATCATCTGCAATGGGAATAAACTAGAAGCCTTCCCAATAAGATCAGGAGTGAAACAAGGATGCCCATTATCACCTCTATTATTTGACATTGTACTAGAAACACTAGCAGTAGCAATTAGAGAAGAAAAAGAAATTGAAGGCATCAAAATAGGCAAGGAGGAAACCAAGTTATCGCTCTTTGCAGATGACATGATGGTCTACTTAAAGAATCCTAGAGATTCAACCAAAAAGCTAATTGAAATAATCAACAACTTTAGCAAAGTTGCAGGATACAAAATAAACCCACATAAGTCATCAGTTTTTCTATATATCTCCAACACAGCTCAGCAGCAAAAACTAGAAAGAGAAATCCCATTCAAAATCACCTTAGATTCCTAGGTATTTTATTTTGTCTATCTCCCAAGACAAACACAGGAACTATATGAACATAACTACAAAACACTCGCCACACAACTAAAACTAGACTTGAGCAATTGGAAAAACATTAACTGCTCATGGATAGGACGAGCCAATATAATAAAAATGACCATCCTACCCAAACTTATTTATCTATTTAGTGCCATACCCATTGAACTCCCAAAAAATTATTTTATTGAATTAGAAAAAACCATAACAAAGTTTATTTGGAATAACAAAAGATCAAGGATATCCAGGGAAATAATGAAAAAAAAACACAAATGAGGGGGGCCTTGCAGTCCCAGACCTCAAACTATATTACAAAGCAGCAGTCATCAAAACAATTTGGTACTGGCTAAGAGACAGAAAGGAGGATCAGTGGAATAGACTGGGGGCAAGTGACCTCAGCAAGACAGTATACGATAAACCCAAGGATCCAGGTTCTGGGACAAAAATCCACTATTCAATAAAAACTGCTGGGAAAATTGGAAGACAGTGTGGGAGAGATTAGGAATTGATCAACACCTCACACCCTACACCAAGATAAATTCAAAATGGGTGAATGACTTAAACATAAAGAAGGAAACTATAAGTAAATTGGGTAAACACAGAATAGTATACATGTCAGACCTTTGGGAAGAGAAAGATTCTAAAACCAAGCAAGACTTAGAAAGAGTCACAAAATGTAAAATAAATAATTTTGACTACATCAAATTAAAAAGCTTTTGCACAAACAAAACCAATGTAACTAAAATCAGAAGGAAAACAACAAATTGGGAAAAAATCTTCATAGAAACCTCTGGCAAAGGTTTAATTACTCAAATTTATAAAGAACTAAATCAATTGTACAAAAAATTAAGCCATTCTCCAATCGATAAATGGGCAAGGGACACGGATAGGCAGTTCTCAGATAAAGAAATCAAAACTATTAACAAGCACATGAAGAAGTGTTCTAAATCTCTTATAATCAGAGAGATGCAAATTAAAACAACTCTGAGGTATCACCTCACACCTAGCAGATTGGCTAACATAACAGCAAAGGAAAGTAATAAATGCTGGAGGGGATGTGGCAAAGTAGGGACATTCATTCATTGCTGGTGGAGTTGTGAACTGATCCAACCATTCTGGAGGGCAATTTGGAACTATGCCCAAAGGGCAACAAAAGAATATCTACCCTTTGATCCAGCCATAGCACTGCTGGGTCTGTACCCCAAAGAGATAATGGACACAAAGACTTGTACAAGAATATTCATAGCTGCGCTCTTTGTGGTGGCCCAAAACTGGAAAACGAGGGGATGCCCATCAATTGGGGAATGGCTGAACAAACTGTGGTATATGTTGGTGATGGAATACTATTGTGCTAAAAGAAATGATGAACTGGAGGAGTTCCATGGAGACTGGAACAACCTCCAGGAAGTGATGCAGAGTGAGAGGAGCAGAACCAGGAGAACATTGTACACAGAGACTAATACACTGAGGTATAATCGAATGTAATGGACTTCTCCATAAATGGTGGTGTAATGTCCCTGAACAATTTGCAGGGATCTAGGAGAAAAAAACACTATTCATAAGCAAAGGATAAACTATGGGAGTGGAAACATCGAGGAAAAGCAACTGCCTGAATACAGCTGTTGAGGGGACATGACAGAGGAGAGACTCTAAATGAACACTCTAATGCAAATACTATCAACAAAGCAATGGGTTCAAATCAAGAAAACATCTAATGCCCAGTGGATTTACGCGTCGGCTATGGGGGGTGGGGGGGAGGAAAAGAAAATGATCTATGTCTTTAACGAATAATGCTTGGAAATGATCAAATAAAATATATTAAAAAAAAACTCTGGTTGCAAAAACAAAAATCAAGCCATTCTCCAACTGATAAATGGGCAAGGGACATGGATAGGCAGTTCTAATAAAGAAATCAAAACTATTAATAAGCACATGAAGAAGTGTTCTACATCTCTTATAATCAGAGAGATGCAAATCAAAACAACTCTGAGGTATCACCTCACACCAAGCAGATTGGCTAACATGACAGCTAGGGAAAGTAATGAATGCTGGAGGGGATGTGGCAAAGTCGGACATTCATTCATTGCTGGTGGAGCTGTGAACTGATCCAACAATTCTGGAGGGCAATTTGGAACTATGCCCAAAGGGCAACAAAAGAATATATACCCTTTGACCCAGCCATAGCACTGCTGGGTCTGTACCCCAAAGAGATAATGGACAAAAAGACTTGTACAAAAATATTCATAGCTGCGCTCTTTGTGTTGGCCAAAAATTGGAAAACGAGGGGATGCCCATCAATTGGGGAATGGCTGAACAAATTGTAGTATATGTTGGTGATGGAATACTATTGTGCTAAAAGGAATAATAAAGTGGAGGAATTCCATGGAGACTGGAACGACCTCCAGGAAGTGATGCAGAGCGAGAGGAGCAGAACCAGGAGAACATTGTACACAGAGACAAACACACTGTGGTATAATCGAATGTAATGGACTTCTCCATTAGTGACAGTGTAATGTCCCTGAACAATTTGCAGGGATCTAGGAGAAAAAAACACTATCCATAAGCAAAGGACAAACTGTGGGAGTAGAAACACCGAGGAAAAGCAACTGCCTGACTACAGCGGTTGAGGGGACATGACAGAGGAGAGACTCTAAACGAACACTCTAATGCAAATATTAACAACATGGCAATGGGTTCGAATCAAGAACACATGTGATACCCAGTGGAATCACGTGTCGGCTATGGGGGAGGAAAAGAAAATGATCTTTGTCTTTAATGAATAATGCATGGAAATGATCAAATAAAATACTATAAAATTAAAAAAAAAAGAAATGAGCAAACCGATGTTTTCAAAGACTTATAGCAGGAGGGGTGTATGTGGTGCTCAGGGAGGGGTAGTATCTCTGGTATGGAGGACTTATCGTGCCCTCCTAGGGCAGCTCTCTAGCCTCTGACCCTCATCTGACACCCAGCTCTCACTTGTGGCTCCCAGTAGCTGCTAGCATGCAGCAGCGGCCACACCCCGGACAACGGCTTCGGCAGGCCAGCTAAACCTCATGAGGGTAGCCATCGGGTCATAGACCCCCGGTGAACCAGGGCTTTACTCAGCCAGCATGTGAAGACTGCTTCGGACAAATAGATGGAAGAATATAGATAATATATATAATAATAATAAATAAGAATCTTCAACGGCTGAGAGGGCGACGCAGCAAAGCACTGTGGAGTGCTTAGGGCGTGTTGGAGCACAAAGGACAACACGGCCATCCAATGCAGCTGAGGAAGTCTCCAGGTGTAACGACTTTTCGTGCCACTGGACCCAGGCTTCCAAAGCCGAGAGAGTGGGACTGTCTCTGTGCATCGGCTTTTCCACTTAAATCTCTTTCATGCACAAGTGTCTTTGTGCACACTCATCTATCCTTACCCCGTCCACCCTCTTCAAGACCTGCGGCGATGGGGGAGTGGCGACACAACAGGTGGAGGTGACCACTGGCAGTTGTAGTCACGATCCTGCACGTAGGCGGCCCATGGACCAGTGGTTGCTCAGCCCTGTGGGCAGCAGGGACGTTCGGCAGCATCCTGGGTGACTGAGCAGCCCTCTCTAGGACAGCACTGCTCACCCTAATCAAGGGAGGGGACTAGAAAAGGGGTCCCAAGCATTGCCTGCCCTACAAACACCCGGTCAGCACACCGCGGCTGGCGGGTCATCCCTTTAAGCTGTTGAAATCAAAGAAAAAATACAAAGAAACTCCTACTAGGAGCATGGAACATCAGGAGGGGTGGAGTTGGGAGGACCTAGGTTCAAATTCGGCTTGAGGCACTTCCTGGCTATGTGACCTTGGGCAAGTCATTTAACCCTGATTACTTACCTCTCTTTTTGTCTTACAACTGATAGTAAGATAGAAGGTAAGAGTTACAGAAAGGTCTATATGAAGCAGCTGAACAATTTATACTATAATATCAACATCGTATGAACAATTCGGAGGACTGATGAACAAAAACAATTTTCATTCCACCAACACTGTAAAAACACGCCCAGAGAGGAAACCAGAGGACCAGAGCTGAAACATGCTATTCCGCACAAAGAGGTAGTGTAGTACCGGTGCAGAATGAGCCATGGATGGAATTGATTTTGCTTGACTCTTCACAGTTATTTCAAGTAATTTGCTTTGCACTTGTTTTCTCTTCCAAGAAGAATAAATAACCTTTGCCCTGGAAAATGGTGGCATGGGGGGGGGGGGTAGAGGAGAGGGAAAAGGCAACAGGGATTGAAGCCTAAGATCAGGAAAGCAATGGAGAGACTCTGGACAGCCATGATGAATTCAAGTCCCTGAGTCCAAATGAATGCTGTCCTTGGGCCCTGATAGAACTGAGAGGTTGGACCACTGTACCAGTCAGTGGCAGGGCACAGATTAAGGAGAAGCAAATCTTGTCCTGATTTTCAAAAGAGGGCAGAGGATAATCTTCAAACTACAGGCCAGAGAATTGGCCTCCTGTGCCCAGAAAGTGCTAGAGCAGATCACTGGGGCTAGTGACCAGCTAGGGAAGGACGAGGTGAACGATTCCAGAGAACCGTTATCTCATCGAGGCCAGGTTGTGTCCCATCAGCCTTTTTTGATTGGGTTATTAAACTGGTGTGTCAGGAGATAGACGAATAGAGCAAATGAAAGTAATAAAATGAAAAGAAATGGCTCAGAAAGAGAAGCTCAGAGTTACCGATCTGGTTAAAGAGAAAACTGTAAAAAACCAAAATCGGAATGCTTGGTATCTGCTTCTGGTCTAGAAATGTAATCAAATATCTATTATGCAATAAGAACCAGCATTAAAAATGTAGAGAAACTTGAGAAGGTTTGTAGAACCAAGAGCAGAGTGAAACAAAAAAGAATCAGGAGGGGAAAGCTGTCTGTCTGTCTGTCTGTCTCTCTCTCTCTCCACACACACACACACACACACACAGACAATGAGCACAGTCAGGTAAATGAAGTCATAGATTTTTAAAATGATCAATCTTGATCCCAGAAAACTGATGACAACTTTTCTTTTCTCACAGAGGGGGAGGCCTACAGATGCAGAATGTTGCATTCCTTGGTCATTGCTTTTAACTGGTTTTTTCTTGGTTACATTGGAGGTTTCTAGTGAAAAACACAGCATTAGAGAGAGCTGAGTGCAAACACCAAAAAGGTTCCTTAGCCCCCCCCCCCCCCAATCAACAAAGCATAAAAACAAATGGTTTGTAAGCACACCAACTGGAAGTGCACAAGGTTCTTTGTCCACGACAAGAAAGGAAGGCAGGCCAAGTACGACATACTGGGCCATCTCCCTTGCTCTTTTTTAAACCCTCACCTCCCATCTTTGAACAATATTGTGCATTGATTCCAAGGCAGAAGAGCAGTAAGGGTTAGTCCATTGCGGGCAAGTGACTTGCCCAGGGTCACCCAGCTGGGAAGTGTCTAAGGCTAGATTGGAACACAGGACCTCTGGGCCTGGCTCTCCTTCCACTGAGCCACCCAGCTGTCCCCAGGTGTTCTTTTAAATGAAGTCCTTTTCGTTTTCAAAGCTTTTGTACACTGAACTTCTAAAATAAAGACAAGTCAGCCACTGGAGACAGAAGGGAGGAAGGCTTTACAAGCTGATCCTGGCAAAACTAGGGATCTGTGCTTATGGTGGGAGGGGAGAGAACATGTACAAAGTCTCCTTTGGGAGCAATAAAGTGGGGATTATGAAACAGTTAACGAGCAAGATATGGAAGAGGGAAAATAAAAACTTGTTGTAACAGGGAATATCAAATGAATAGAATATCTATATGACAGTGAACACACCCCATACGATTATAATCCTGAGTATGCATGAACTCATCCAGCAAAAGGAAACCTGTTCAAATTTGATGGACTTTTCGAAAAACTTTGTCTGACAGCATTAACATTAGGGGATAGCTCTCCATGGCCCTGAGAAGTACCATTTGATTTAGGTGGTGTAGTGGTTAGAGCCTGGCATTAAGAAAACTCACTTTCGTGAGTTCAAATCTGACCGCAGATACCTACCAGCTGTGTGACCCTGGGTAAGTCACTTAAGCTGGTTTCCAGAGAAGGACTTAGCAAGTGACTCCATGACTGAACAACTGTGGGCTCCGATTGGGCATAGAAAACGAATCCCCTAACCGGATGGCTTATTGTCGCATTTGGGCAGAAATCCTGTCATTGGCCTAGACGCCTGTTTTGAGGGATCTGCCTGCAGAAAACACCACTTCCTTATTGGAGCAAGGAGTCAGGGTCCTGGCCCTAACTCTTCCCAGAAAGAAGTGGTTTAGAGAATTGAAATGCCTGAGGAGGCTAGGCTGAGGCCATTTGTTAGCTCTTTGGGGCTCGAACCCGAATGGAAATGGCCTCTATTTGAATGCTTCCAGAAACTGGGAAAGGGGTGGGGGCCTGGGGCGAAGATGACCTTCCCAATCTCTGGAAACTGATGTCACCGCCTGGAGAATACAAAGGGAGCCTTCAATCCTGGGAGGATGTTTTGGCCTTCCCATTGCATTTTCTTCATGAATGATTTCACAGACTGTAATTGTTTGTCTAAAAGAAACCCAAGCAGACAGATTATGTACTCAAAATGTTCCTCTTTGCAATTCATTAGCCATGGTTGAGAAAATCTGGACAGTAGAAATGCAGTGGAGCCTTAGCTAGCCTGGCTTACAATGGGAAAATGGAGGTGAGATGGGAGGGCAAGTGAAGGGCCAAAAAACTGGGGGTCAAACCCTTCCCTTCCATCTTAGAATCAACACTGTGCATTGGTTCCAAGGCAGAAGAGCGCTAAGGGCTAGGCAATGGGGGTTGAGTGACTTGGCCAGGGTCTTGTGGCCAAATTTGAAACCAAGGCCTCCCATTCACGGAGCCACCTAACTGTCCCCTTGAGAAGCCACACGGCATGGGACGTATCATTCTGAATCTTGACTTGAAGCGAACGGTCTGGATTTCATTCATCTGGTAGTTCGCCCTTCTTCCAGGGACACGCCATGAGCTGCTGAAAGGCTGTGAGATCGCAGAACTGTTTGGGAAGGTTGAGAGGACCACCTTATGAGGGTAATAGCAGAGCCAGTCTCCTGGCTCCGTTCTGTGCTTTTTCCTTTCTAAACTGGAACATTTCCCACCTGGCTAATTGTGGAGCCCAGCGGTGATCCCCTGGGAAGAATTGAGTAGCCCTCTGATGTTTTGAAATAAAGGGCAATCGTGACTCTGCTGGCGAGGCTTAAATCAGGCCGGTCTGCGCCCTCGGACAGTTATAGAAAGATTGCTATTAAGAATAATGGGGAAAGGGCAAGGAAATCCGATGCTTCTGGATGACATTTGTTAACAAAGAAGGTAAGAACAAAGTCATGTACCCAGATGAATGATCTGTAAAGGCTTTTCCTCCCCTGGGATACACAGGATTCAATTCTGGGGGTTTTCCCTGAGAGTAACATCATTTATTAAGAGGGCCACGTGATCTGTTGATAAAGGATATGGCCTCTGCACGGAAAGACCTCCTGTGAGGTCTGCCACTCTTATTTCTTTAGAACCACTTTTTGATGCTTGTTCTGGGACATTTTAGGACCCCAATTTTCTCCCTCTCCCTCTGTGAGGTGGCAAATAGCCTGATGAGGCCTCTACCGGTGCTTTCACTGCATATTGCTCGCGTTGTGAGAGAAGACACACCTGAAAGTCTCAAAACTGGATCGAGATATAAAATGTAAAGGAAGGACGAGGTCTTTCCCCCCAGTTTTGAAGCCTCCATCTGTTAATACGAAGAGGCAGGAGGCCTTGGTTTTCCAGTCAGGCCCATTACAGGCTTTTTGAAAGAGTCTTCCTCCATTACCCCTATGTGATACATGGTTCAGGCAGAAAGGGGGGGCGAGTGGTACACGAAGGCTGACGTGCTCTAGACTTTTCAAGGGAATCATGGGCTCCTGATTTCCTGTTCTGCTTAGAGCTCTGGGTCTGTTCATCAGATTAGAACTGCTTTGCACTCCCTGAGCTAGTTGCTGGAGGGCTAAATTGAAGAGGCTGCCCGAGGTCCTACTACCTCATCGTTAAGTCTCATCGCTAGCCAGTGACTGGGAACCAGGGAAGTGGCTGTACTGGGACTGGCCTGGTCAGATGGCTACATGGAACAGCTGAGACCCGGGCTGAAATGGATGCTTGAAATGGCTTGTCAGGAACGAGCTAGATGAAGGAGACTTGGTGTTCTCTAACGTTGATGATGGCCAAAGAAGTACGGGCCCAAATTCGAATGTGGAGACACCGATGGAGGCGGCGCTGCAGAGCTAGCCACCATGCTAGACTTCCTCTGATTCATGTTTGTTCCAGTTCCAGGCCATTCTTCCTGGAACTTCTGGCTGTTAATGTGAACCTCATGTGACCAAGAGCTGACACGTGGAATAAGAGTGTAGAGGGAAGACTGTTGGACTATGACCTCGATTCACCAAGGAGTAAATCTCTTTGGGAATAGCAGGAATGCTCTCAGTGCAATTCCATACGGAACCGGGCTTAGTTCAGGTTTGTGTCCTTGGGGGAGCTGATAGGAGATCGTGACTTTGCTTAGCTCCAGTGATTCAGCGTTTATGACACTGAAGAAAGCTTTCAAACAAAGAATCACGCAAAAGCCTGCCAGAAAATCCTAACCTTGGTTCAGGGTCATCCCCTGCTTCGCAGACCCTCCCCCCAGCCTGGAGCTGTGCTTAAGCATAATAAAACTTCCAGTTTTTTTAACTCTCTCATTTCTCATTGCTCTTTCAACAGCAGAGGAGACAGGAAGATAGGAAGCAGCCATTAATAAGGGCAGGAGCTAGACTTGGAATTTCAATGGCAAAATTCCCTCTTTTTATGCCCTGGAGTGAAATGACTTGCCTAAGGTCACACAGCCAGCATGTGCCAGAGGGTAAGTGGCATCAGAGAGGCTGGATCCACAGCACCACAAACTGGGGGGAAAGTCTGCACTAGTGTGGATTATGAGTTCCCTGAAGTGGGAATTCTCATTGCATATTTCTATTGGGGCGGAACCAATGAATGTGTTTTACATCCACAATAACTCCATTTCAGGGAAGCCACGTTTAGCTCCAATCAGGGCCTAGCTCTAAACATTGTAGCACTGCTTTTGCCAGTAATAGCATCTGGCTGAAGGAGCTGCACACTGGATGCTTTTGCATTGTGGCAGCAAAGAAGATTCTTGGAAGTCCGTTGGACAACAAGGACAGCAAGTCAGCCAATATTTAAAGAAATGAATTCAGCCTACTCACTGGAAAGACAAATACTGTAGCTGAACCTTGACGAGAAGGCCTGGAGGTTGGAAAAGACTGAAGGGAAAAGGAGGAGACAGTGGATGGTGGGATGGAGAGATAGTGCCATGGAAGCCACGAACATGAGCTTGGCTAGACATCTGGAGATAGTGGGGGACAAAAAGAGCCTGCTAGGCAGGAAATGCCCAGTCATCCGCCCAGCTCTCTTCTGCCCCTGTGGCTAAGCTCCTTGAGAAGGCCATCTGCCCCAGGTACCTCCGTTTCTATTACTCTCACTCTCTGAACTCTTTGCAGTTGGCTTCCTACCTTGTCCATCACCCATCTGAAACGCCCTTCCTAAATCCACTCAAATCCAACAGCCTTGTCTCCATCCCCATTCTCCTGGCCCTCTCGGTCATCACTGCTCTGCCTCGATACTCTTCTCTGCTGGTTCTCCTTAATTGGGCTCTCATGTAGGCCACACTCGCCAATGGTTCTGTCCTAGGGCTCCTTCTCTTTGCCCTCTATACTGATTTGCTTGATGATCTCAATGCTCTCTAGGATTCAGTGATTCTCCTGGCCCAGCCCTCAGGCTCCTGTCACCACCTTCCCATTGGATGTCTCCAACTGGATGGCCCATAGCCTAAACTGAACTCAGCTCCCCTCTTCCCAGCTTCCCCAGTGAGTGTCAAGGCCACCAGAATCCTCAGAGTTATCCAGCCTCACTGGACCAGCCTGGCCCCAGCTACATCCAACCAGTTGCCAAGTCTTACCAATCTGACCGTAGCAATCTCTCTCCAACCCATCCCCTTCTCTCCTCTGACACCATCATCACCTCCTGTCTGGACTACAGCAGTAGCTACCGGGGACGGTCCGTCCCTCCTTCCAGCCCTCCACTATCCAAGTGATTTTCCGAAATCACAGGTATGACTGCATCACCTGCCTATTCAATAAACGCCAGTGAGGGGTGGCGGGGAAGAGAAGGGAATAATTGTTTAGGCACTTGTGCCAGGCATCGTGCTAAGCACTTCCTAATGCTATCTTATTTAAGCTCACAACAACCCTTTGAGGTAGATGCTATTACTGTCTCTATTTTCTAGTTGAGGAAATTAAAGCAGAGGTTAAGTGACTTGTACAAGGGCATAACTACTTGAGGATTTCAAGCTGAATTTGAACTCAGGTCTTTCTGACTCCAGGATCAGTGCTCTAGCTGTTGTCCCATGCCTCCAGAATCTACCAGAAAATCTGGTTAGGCTTTGAAATCCCTTCCTTACCCTTCTAGTCACCTCCATGTACCCTTTGATCCAGTGACCCCCAAAGTCACTGTTGGGCTGTTTCCCAAACAAGCCTTCTTCGCCAGTCCCTTTCCTATGCCCAAGGACCTTCACCTTCTGGAGCCCTGAGGGGGAGGGGGAACTTCTCTGGCCAACCACCAATCTCAAAGGGCCTGGCCCATTTGGCCTGAAATCACCTTCGCTAAAGAAAGCATCAGCCCGTGGAGTCCAAAGGGCGCACCACGGCTCCAGCCAGGCGGGACAAAAGAAGATGGGGAGCAGTTTCAGGGTCATCTAGTAAGAGATAAGTTCACCTTTCTCAGCAGGCCTGGCATGATAAAGCAGAGTTCAGAGTCTAAGGAGCCGCCCCACCCAGGCTGGCCCTCCCTGACCCCCCCCCCCCCAACACACACACACACACACATTGTCTCACCCGCACAGGCATACGCATGCACTTCATACATACACATACCCTGGAAGTAGTTGTGCCCAGTTTTCATTTGATGTGATTCAGGAGAAAGGGTGCTGGGTCGGAGCCATTCCAGGTCCCTGTCCCCCCCCCCCATCCCCAAGCCTAGCACTCTGGCCACTGAGCTAACTCTGTGCCCCAAGAGATTTTCTTCTTCAAGACTCTGTGAACTTTACAGGGCGGGCCCAGGGAGCCTGACTTTAATTCCTGGGGAGATTCTAGGAGGGATCCACTAAGAGAAGCAGCAATCGGGCCCCAGAGCCAGGCTGGCTTCCTGGAGAACAGGCAAGGGCAGGCCAGGAGATGACAGGGATCACAATGAATCCAGTTGGGTGGGTGGCTGGATTCCGAGTTCAATGCCAACCTGGAAGGAGGTCTCCAGTGTCAAATCTCAGGGATCTTGGCTGCCCCCAAGGCCCAGGATGACATGCTCATGATATCTGTAAATGACACCACGGAGGGAGGACAGCATGCTGGATCCCATGTGATTTTAGCATGCTGGAAGCTCAAGATAAGACTTACTAGGGATCCCAAAAAAGCACCCTTCCAAGTATAGGAATGGGAAGCAGAGGGAGGTGGCAACTCTTCTGAAAAAGAGCTAGAGGTTTGAGTGGACCACAAGCTCAATGAGTCAGCAGGCTTGCCAGCCACCCCGTGACCCTGGACTGCATTAGAAACAGTAGGGCTTCCAGGAAGAAGGAGGTGACAGTCTCAATGTACTCAGCAAAGTTGCAAAAGGATGCATCCCAAAGTGGCCCAGATCACCTCGGGGCAACGGTGGGCTCCCCGCCGCCCATCCTTGGCTGACTCAAGCAGAAGCTGGATGCCAACGTGTCAGCCCTTTAACAGAAGGCGTTCCTTTCAAGTCTGAGGTGGATGAGGCAGTTTCCAACCCCTTACCAAACTCCAGACACCCAGTTCTCTGATCTGCTCCCTCATCTAGCAAGATTCAGGGGGCCTAAGCCCAGGAGAAACCAGGGTGAGAGCAAGCAAAGAGTCCATCATGGGCAGAGCCGTCCCTGGCACAAAGCTCCAATGTAGGAACCCCTCCAAGTGGAGGGATGAAAAAAACCAAAGAGGGTGCCAAGCAGCATAAAAATGATCCCAAAGAAGAAGGTGGCAATGATGGCATCAAAAGCAAAACCAGATCTTGCAGCTTTCCCACAGGAATATGCAGGAGAAACAAAGCAATGAAAGTGGCCAACCCTAAGCCAGAAAGAATCCCACCAGATGACAGAAGGAAATGTGAGCACGCTGAGATCAAAAACAAGTGCCCTGGGGAGCAGGTCAAGAAGCAATCGGGTCAGAATCCCGAGATCCAGAACAAAAGACTGGATCTAGTAAAGAGTTCAGGAATCACCAATGAAAAGCAGACTCATCTGGCAGAACCGGAGGACCAAGTGAAGAGCCAAAGACATCAACTGCCCTACAGGCAAGAGGCCAGGCGTACCATCAAGGAAAAGGCCCTTGGAGCAGCCAGAAAGAAGGAAGCATGATGGGTCTCCTCAAAATGAGCTCTGAGAATTGCAAGGATATCTTCCCCCCAAAGGAGGGGAGATGGGCCTTTCGAGCATTTCTAAGGAAAACAACATAGCTCAGTAGAAACTCTGAAGTGGAAAGAGTCCTGTCCAGGGAAGCCTAGTGAAATCCAGCAAATGTATCTGAGCGGCTCCTGGGGCTAGGTGCTACTGCAAGGCAAATGTTCTTGTTTTTCTTTACCAGGACATGGAATGCCAGATTTCCACAGAAGTCGTATGACCTCAATTGTCTCCCTCCTTCCAATTCCTCCCAGAGTTGACAGGCTGTTCAATCCGGGTTCTACGTGTGTTCTCATGCAAACACACTTCTGTATTGGCCATTTTTGTAAGAACCCCCAATTCACATGCTTTGATGTGCATCCACGGACTCCAGCAGCTCTTTCTCTGGAGGTGGCCACATTCTTTGTTGGAAGTCCCTCAGAACTGCCTTGGATCTGGGTTGACACTAACGCTCCAATGGGGGGATGGAGGCAGGAGAACCACAGTCCCCCTTAGACTTTCGAGTCTTCAGAGGGCACAGAGGGAGGTAGAGAAGGTAGAGACCCTGGGGATGCATTGGCTCTGCTTGGCGGGTCTACAAGGGGGGAAGGGAAGATAGAGTAGAAAGGGGGAGAGGGTAAAACGATTTCTGCTCATGAGGAACAAAGGATCTGACCGTGTGCAATCCTTATCCCAAAGCCCATTGGCATGGGACTCTTCTTTGCATAGCACTGAGCTGCCTTCCAGCTCAAAGAAAGAAGACAGAAGAAGCCACCCTCCTTCTCCCCCTTCGATTTGCTGAAGTCTGGAAAACAAGAAGACTCTGGAAAGAGCTGGCAGTCTCCATCATGTGCCTATTCCCAGCCTGCTACAGCAGTCTAAGGAGAGCTTCTTTCCTTGGGTTAGGGCTGGGTTGCCTCACTCTCTCTGGATGGTCTATCCAGGAGACAGCCTCTTTGGTCACCTTCTCTGGAGAGCGGTCTTCTTGGGATTTGGGTGAACGAGTTGTCTTGGCTCTTCCCTCTCCTGTGTCCAGCCAATGGCAAGTGATCTGAAGTGAGGCGGCACCTGATCACATCCCCTGGATGGTGGCCTCTGTGCTGCTTCCCTCCTGGCAGAAATGAAGGTCTCCCTTGAAGAAAGATGTCTATTCTGCCTCCCTCTGGAACCTCACCACACATGTGGGGTCCACAGCTCCCCTCTTTACCTACATATGGTGGTGGGCGGGAGAAGCATCGGCCTGAAATACAGACAATTCAGCTAGGAGACCCTTGGGGATGGAGGGGAAGGAAGGGAAAGCTTAAAGCACAACAAATCCTCCCTTTGATCCTGAAGCTCTGTAGGGTGATTTAAAAGAAAGAAGAACACTGTTGGATAAGGTCAATGGGGGCTAGGGGGGCAGAGCCTAATGGGGGAAGGGTCACTTGCAAGAAACTGCACGCCTACTGATGCAAAGTGAAGGGAGCAGACCTAGGGCAGCAAGTGACCCTCTCTCTGACTGTCGGCAGCTAGACCAGGCCCCTTCTGGATGTGGCCATTCACCACGCTCACTTGGCACAAGGTTCTCCTGTTCTCTAATGGGGGGGGAGAGGAGAGACACAGTTTCTGCACTGCACAAGAATGGAAGGAAGTTCAGCAGGGAGCAGGCAAGCAAGGGGCTGTGGAACTCACTGGCAACTCTACAAAAAGAGCGAGAAAGAATGGAGATTTATGGGTTCATGCTTCACCCTCGACTCTGCTCATGGAAGTACTGGAGTTCAAAATAAGAACCAGCTTGAAAAAATGCTCATGGAATGGAAGGGAATCTGGCTAGGGAATTACACAAGGGATGGCCTTGGAAGCCCTTCCTAGTTCTGGATCTAGGGTTCTAGGGAAAACTCAAGAAAAGGAAGTGGCCATAACCCTAGGCTCTGAGGAAGGGAGCTCACTTCCTGACTGGGGGTGATCTATAGGCCTTCCTTCAAAACCTACCCTCCAGCCAATCTCCAACCTTGTAGGTAGGTAGCTCTCAGCTCTTGCCTTCATCAGTGAGGAGAAGCATGGACAAACAAGTTACTCCACTCCTCTGGATCTGTAAAATGGAGCCAACACCTGGAAAGGCTATTTCCCAGGGCTGTGGCAAAGGCCATCGAGATGTCGTTTACCAATGCAATCCTTAACTCCCAGATCTACAGTGGTAAACCAAGCTCATCCAATCCATATTTCTGAAGTGTCGATAATGAACCAAGCCCCCCCACCAGGCACAACAGATCCAAACACAAACCACTACCTGCCTTCAAGGGGCTTGCTTCAAGGGTCTAGTAAAGGTCATCTCCAATTCCATTCTTGGGGGAGGAAAGGAAGCAGAGAAAAACATCAAGGCCAAACACAGATGCTGATATTGAGACCCATAGAGTGATTTCCCCAAAGCCACATGAGCAATAAGCAACAGCGGCGGCGGTGGCGGCGGTGGCAGCGGCAGCTTCCAATCTCACTCCTCTCCACTGGATCACTTCAAAGTCTTTTGATCAGAACTAAAGAGGGCAGTTGAGGAGCTCATGACAAATCTCTATCTGCTTAAGGGTTTATAAAATACTTTCTTTGAAATCCTTCCTGATCAGAGAGATGCACATCAAAACAACTCTGAGGTATCACCTCACACCTAGCAGATTGGCTAACATGACAGCAAAGGAAAGCAATGAATGCTGGAGGGGATGTGGCAAAGTAGGGACACTAATTCATTGCTGGTGGAGTTGTGAACTGATCCAACCATTCTGGAGGGCAATTTGGAACTATGCACAAAGGGCAACAAAAGAATATCTACCCTTTGATCCAGACATTGTGTGTGAGGAAAAAGACCTGTACAAGAATATTCATAGCTGCGCTCTTTGTGGTGGCCAAAAACTGGAAAACGAGGGGATGCCCATCAACTGGGGAATGGCTGAACAAATTGTGGTATATGTTGGTGATGGAATACTATTGTGCTCAAAGGAATAATAAAGTGGAGGAGTTCCATGGAGACTGGAACGACCTCCATGAACTGATACAGAGCGAGAGGAGCAGAACCAGGAGAACATTGTACACAGAGACTGATACACTGTGGCAAAATAGAATGTAATGAACAACTCTACTAGCAGCAGCGCAATGACCCAGGACAATTGTGAGGGACTTCTGAGAAAGAATGTATCCACATCCAGAGGAAACACTGGGAGCAGAAACAGGAGATAAACAACTGCTTGGTTACATGGGTCGAGAGGACGTGGCTGGGGATGGAGACTCTAAATGAACATCCTAATGCAGACACCAGCAACAAGGAAATGGGCTCTGATCAAGGACACATGCAATACCCAGAGGAATTGCACGTCAGCTGCAGGAGGGCAGGGGGAGGGGAGGAAAAGACCACGAATCATAGACCCATGGAAAAATATTCTAAATTACTCTGCACTCCCCAGAAGCCCTGTCCTTCTCTTCCATGTGCACCTGGCTATTCACATTTTGTCTCTCCCAATAGAGTAGGAGCTCATCTCAATTCTCAATTCGCAGTAAGCGGCTAGCATGCACAGGTCAGGCGCTGTGCTCGTCAACTTGAGAACAGGGTTGATGTTCCTGCTTTTTGCTGGACGCTCAGCTCCTGGCTCCCAGGATGGTGCTTGGCACACAGGGAGTTCTGATACGTGCATAATTCCCACCCTCTTCTCCACCTCCCTTCTGAGAAAGTCAGGCAGAATTCCCCTTCTTCTGTCCTAGCCCCCAAATCTGACAAGCAGGTACCCAGGAGAAGGAAGGGGCAGCAAAGCCTAGGAGAAGCCCCAGGTTCAAGTCCCACCTCATCAGTGACCCAACCTCTGGGGGGCCCCCTGAGGCCACCATCTCTCCAAGGGTCTAAGCCACAAAGCTGTTGACAATGTGCAGGGATTACTGGGGAGTTTGCCCTCAGCAATGACAGCAGGGACAGCAGGGTTTCTGGACTGGAGAACCAACTGGCAGGTCCAAGAGCTAAGGAGAAATGAAATATGCTTTACCCTCAGGAAGCCTCTCCTGCACTGGAGAGAGAGCAAACTGAGGCGAGAGGAGAGCAAGAAGGAACGAAGTGAGTTTTCTGTTAAACAGTCCACTTCAAAGCTGGCCAGGACCTCCAAAGGCCGTCTCACTCACCCACTTTGCTTTACAGATGGGGAAGAGAAATGTGGCATGGCTGACCCAGGGCAAGGGGTACGACCCGCCCTGACAACTTTATGGGCACTAGGCTGAGGCAGCCAAGAACCTCGGGTTCCGTCCTGGGTGGATGGATAGATAACACACTAGGCAGTTAATAAATGCTTACTATAGACTGACTGGCTAAATGAGGAATGATGTGGACAAACAAGTTGAAGCAAGCACCCAGCCGCCCGCCCGGCATCCCCTAATTTGCCGATCCAACAAGATTTACCATCCCTGGCCTGGGAGACTGGGGCAAAGTCTGAACCACTGGGGCTTGGGGCTTGGAAGTGAACAAGTCACGTTGGTTAATGAAGGAGAGCCCTAACGTTACTGGGCTGGCAGGGTGGGACTGCCCCAAGGGCCAGAAAGCCAGGATGAGAAGAGAACCCGTTCTTCTGCCTTCTCAGCCCTATACACAATTAATCTGCATGCCTTCTGCTCCAGGCGCGGCTGGTTCTGACCTGGGCCTCAGAGGCTGTTCTGGAGATAAGGAGCAGCCTCGCTCGCCTGTTCCTGTTAGGAGAAGGGCCAGCTCTATCTCTGTGCTACCTGGCCGGGCAAAGGTGAGCACGCCCACCACCTGATATTTGTGGGGGAAGGCTGAATGGCAGTGAGGACAAGGGCCCTGGTGGAGAAATGGAGGAGAACAAGAGTACTAGAACACTCTCCTAAGTGGCTTCTACTCTTGGGGTCTAGCCCTCCCATTGGGAGACTTTCAATTCTCCTTTCTTCCATCTTGAAAAGACTTTTCTAAGGTTCTAAGCTGGCTGCTCTAAGTACACACATCTGGAATTCCAGCCATAAGCGATGTTCGAATTCTAAATGCCATAGATTGCCCTTTGTAGGGCACCTAGGTGGGGAAGAGGATACAGGCCTGGGCCTGGAGTCAGGAAGACCCAAGTGCCAAACCAGCCTCAGACACTTACTAGCTCTGTGACCCTCTCTGTGCAAGGCATTTCACCCCGTTTGCCTCAGTTTCCTCATCTGTAAAGAGAGCTGGAGAAGGACACTGCAAACCACTCCAGTGTCTTTGCCAAGAAAATGCCCACTGGGATCCTAAAGAATCAGGCACGACTCAAAGGACAGAACGCCAGCTCAACCGGCCTTCTTGCCACCCAATTTGGAGCCTTTTCACCTGTCACCCCTGGGCCCTACGATGCCCTCTGGTGACATTTTTCCCTCTCAGAATTCCTAGTCTCCTGCTTGCTTTCAAGCTTGCGTGGGCCCAGTGGATTCTGCAGGCCAGAACTCTGCCTTGCTCTGGCCAATCTGCAACTTGCCCTGCCCCAGCCGAGAGCCTGGCTTTGGTCCTTAGCTCAAACAAAGACTGGCATCCAGAAGGGCACAGGCAGGGTCCGGACCCACTAACACGGTGCTTGGAAGGAGACCATTCTTCACTTTAGACAAGCACGCCCCCATCATTCCCCTCCGGGGAGAGGCCAAGACACCCCACCCCGGGACTGGTCAGGCGCCAGGCCAAGCTCGTTTTGTAAAGCCCCATAGGGTTAGGGTTCTCCTTCACCGAGAAGTAGACTGGAAGGGACTTGGCAAGGCTGCACACCTGCCTCCCAACCAAGCACAATTTGCCAGTGGCCCTCCCCTTCCCACTTGGCTCTCCCTTCCTTTGTCACCAAGACATTTCTTGAGGGGGGGGCGCACAAAGAATGGAATCACAGGAAGGGGAGGCAGTTCATGGATTGCTGGACCTCCCCAGAACCTCATCGGAGAGTCAGGCGATGACATCAGCTGAGCTGGCCTTCGGTGTCCTCTTCCTACCTCAGCCTTCATGCCCTTTGCATCCCT
The DNA here is from genome assembly GCF_027887165.1 of Monodelphis domestica. Taxonomy (NCBI): domain Eukaryota; kingdom Metazoa; phylum Chordata; class Mammalia; order Didelphimorphia; family Didelphidae; genus Monodelphis; species Monodelphis domestica. The sequence continues at coordinate 87,255,692 of NC_077235.1, forward strand.
GCCACTGAGACCTTGGCACAGGGCTTTAGAGCAGAGGGGAGCAGGGCCCAAAGGCACACAGCAGTCCGAAGGCAGGAAGGAAAGCACAGGAGGTGCTAGTGCAGCTCTGGGGAGGCTCCCGGGAAGGCTGTCAAGTCTGCAGCAGGCTGGGCACTAGGGAAGAGCCACACGACTAGGTCGTGGGCCCTTGGCAGCCTCGCACCTGGAATGCCAAAGAGGCCCGGCTGTCAGGGCCCAGAGGTGAGTGATCAAGTGAGGGGCTCCAGGGAGTCCCTGGAGAATCTGCAGAGGGAGGGTCCTTTGCTGCTCCTGGGCCCAAGGGCCTGGGGGTTCTAGGAAGCTCCTTGGAGCCCTGGGCCCAGAGTGAACTGGGGCTCAGAGCCTTAGCTTTCCCCTAGACCGCCTCCACAGGCTCGGGAAAAGTCAGTGAGCCAGCTGCCCCACCACGGGAAGAACGGCATCCCCCAGCCCTGGCTGATGGCGTAGCTTGAGATCAGAGGCTCTGCACAGGTGGGGCGGCTCTAATTTAACGGCAGTGGCTAAAGGGCGGCCTCGATTCTCTCATCTATGAAATGGGTAGAGTGCCTGGCCTGGGGAGGCGGGCTCCATAAGGCCCAGGAAGCAAGGCAGCTGGAGAGCTCAGAGGACAGACCGCAGGACAGCCCAGGAGCCTGCCTGGCTTCCATACACGCATCTGTCCCTGGGCTCGGACCTCTCACGGGGAAGGAGTCGTCTGGGAAATGGGGGAGTCGTCTGGGAAATGGGGGAGGCCCCGGGTTCTGCCCAAGTTGGCCCGGCGCAGAGCCAGCTCCCCACGGGGTAAAGGAGTTGGCTCGGGGCCTCGGAGCCCCTTTCTAGGCTCACTCTGACTGACTCATTCTAGGGCTTCTAGCTTCCACCCAGACTGGGGCCCGGCTTCTCCTGCCCCCTCCCCCCAGCTGGGCTCCGGAGCGGCAGAGTGGCTGTACCCCGGCCGAGGGGGATGGGGGGGGGGGAGGCGCCCTTAGGCAATACAGCAAGCTCACTTCGAGGGAAGTCCCCACGGCGGACGGATTTCTAGGTCCGGCCCCGAGGGGATGCCCGAGGCCGGGCCCTCGGGAAGGGGCAGCGGCGTGGGCTGCAGGTGAGGGCGGGGAGGGGAGGCTCTTCGTCTCCTTCCCCACTTTCCCCCCCTCCTCGCTCTGCGCCTCTGACCTGCCACACAGCCCGGCCAGCCCGGGTGCTTCGAGCAGCTTCCGCGCGGCGCGAGGCGGAGGACTCGGCGGCATCTCGCCCCACGGCGCTCCCAGCGCACACCGTTAGAGCCGGGCCGCGGCTACACGCAGGGCCGCCCTCCCAGCCCCGACCCCCGGCGCGGGCTCACCTCGGGCTTGGCGCGGTTCTGCAGCAAGTGCTCCAGGTACAGGTCGGACAGGGCCGTCCGCATGCTGCTCACGCTCTCCCTCCGGCTCGACTTGAGCGTCATCTCGGCCACTAACGAGCCTGCCGAGAACCGGACACGACCGGGGCCGCGGGGACGGGAGGACGCGGCGGCCCGACACTCGTAACCGCCCGCCGCTCAGCGATCCCGGAGGGAGAGAGACGGAGAAGAGCCGCGGAGGGCGGGAGGGCGGGCCTACCAGAGAGACCCGGACAGCGAGATGGGCGGAGGAGGCGGGGGCGCGGGCAGGGGGCGGAGCCACGGAGCAGCCGACGCCGTGGGGGGTCGGGCGGCCGGCGGAGCCCTGGACTCCAGCAGCCGCGCCCGCCCCTGCCGCGCCGGCTCCGCCCCTGGGCCGCAGTATCAGCCCCGCAGAGCTGGGGAGAAGGCCACGTCAGCCTGGCTCGGCCGGGGCCTGCTGTGCATACTGCATCTCGGAGCGATGCGGTGGGGAGCCGAGCCTGCGCCATCATCCCCTGCTCTGTGGCTGCCCCCGCCCCGGTCCCGGCCCAGGATCCAGCTCCGGCCCAACCTTCCCCCCTCCCCCGCCCCACTCTCTGGCAGGACCTGCCTTCCGGGGGGGAAGAGACAGCACTGGGGCCTGGGCGTCCGGGTCCAGAGCACGAAAGGGATTTTGGGAAAGGGGATTTCCTCTGAAAAAGCTTTCCCCTGCCCCCTTTCCTCTTTCCCTCTTCCCCCAAACCCTCTTCTATTTCTCTACCCCATCTTTTATCCCCCTTTCCCTTTTCGCATATCTCCCTTTCTTCTATCCCCTTCCATTTCTCTCTCCTTTCCCTTATTTCTCTAGCCTCCTTTTCCTCTATCTCCCTTTCTTCTTCCCCACCCCCTATTTATCTACCCCTCTTTTATCCCCCTTTCCTATCCCCTTCTCCCACTCCTTCCCCATTTCTCCATTCCTCTTTCCCCTAGTTATGTATCCCCCTTCTTTCTCCCTTTCTTCTATTTTCCTATCCCCTCTTATCCCCCCTTTCCCCTATTTCTCTACCCTTTTATTCCCCTATTTATGTATCCTCCGTCTTTCTCCATTTCTATTTCCCTATCTCCTTTCCCCATCCTCCTTTCTTCTGTCCCTCTTCCCCTATTTCTCTACCCACTTCTTTTATCCCCCTTTCCCCTATCTCCCTTTCCTTTGTTCTCTCTCCCTTCCCCCATTCCCCTTCCTCCTCTCCCTTGGGAGTCATGAGGTCAGTTTGGAAGACATCTACTGGATGTCCAGTTAGCAAGGTTCATTAGGCCATTGGCGATGGCAGATTTGTGCTTTGGAGAGTGACTGGGGCAGGCTAAACAGTTGTGAGAATCATCAGCAGAGAGGACCCTGGGAGCTGTGATCACAGGATGAGATCCCCAAGTGAAATAACACAAAGGGAGAGAGAGAGGGCCAAGGACAGCCTTGGGGGACACCTGCATTTGGCAGGCAAGATCCAGCCAAGGGACAGAGGAGGAGTGGTCAGCAAGGCCAGAAGGGAGCCAGGAGACAAATCCGGAATCTATTAGCAAGGTGCTTGCCATGTGTCGGATCAGTTTCCTGCCTCCTAGGCTTGTGGGCATCTTTGTATGCCACCTAGCATCAAAGACTAGTCAGAATAATATCTAACATTTATGTGGCACCTGCTCTGTCCCAGAACCTGTGCTGAGCATTTTCTCTCATTTGATTCCCTCCAACAACCCTGGGAGGTAGGTGCTATGGCTATCCTCATTTTACAGATGAAGAAACTGAGGCAAACAGAGGCTCAGTGTCTTGACCAGGGCCATAGAGCTAGGAAGTGTCTGATGTCAGATTTGAACTGAGATCTCCCTGAACTCCCAGTCCTCTCTAACTGCTGCCTAGCTATACCCAGGCAGCTTGTCATTCCCGAGAAAGGGATACTTTGGCCCATCCATGGAAACCCCAGCCTTGGCTCTCTGCAGCAAGGAGGTTCCTGAAGCTGCTGCTGAGGAGGAGCAATGCAGAGAGCAGTTGATAGTTCTAAGGGCACTATCCACACATGGTCCCTTCATGTGAACACCGCAAGAACCCTGAGACTTGGACTCCAAGAATTGCCCCATTCCCCAGGATCAGAGAAGAAATCCCAACCTAAGTCACAGCCCCAGAGACTGAGAGCCAGGAGGAGTACAACTCCCTTGTCTTCCCAGAGAAGGCCGAGATCCACACAGCTGAGATTCACCAAGGGTAGCAAGAGGCGAATCTGGGATTTGAACCCAGGCCCCAGTCAGACACCACTCTTTGTACTGTGCCATGCTCTGGGTACATTACTCAAGGCCCCTCGATGGTAAGAATGCCAGTTTGTCTTTAAAAAGACTGCAGAGTGCTGAGAGAAGAAGCCATGGTCCAGTCAGTTCTGCTGCTAACCCTTTCTCCTTGAAGGTCTTCATTCCCTGCTTTGTAAAACAGGAGACTGAACCAGATGGTTCAGCCCACTTTGAAGTCCTGAGATTGCCCCAGTCCCTGATCTTCAAGGGTGGCCCCCAATGCAAACCCAGCAAGGACAGCTGCCCAGCCACGGGCCACCTGGATTGATTGGTTCCAAGTTGGAAGCCAGGAACTTTGCCTGATCCAGGGGGCAGAAGCACCCGTGACCCCCAGCCCTGACCATCATCACTCTTGCTTCTGTCCCAGCCCTAATGACCATTATCCAGAGAAGCAACTCCAAAGGATCCAGCTTCCATTATCAGCTTCCAACCAACTGGCACCCACAGGGTGGCTACGCCAACTTGGCTGAGGCAACCAGACACCCTGAGGGAGAGGTGGCAGCGGGTGCCAAGCAAGTCTCTGCCTCACTACCAATCTCCCCTCAGACCCTGATGGAGACAGCCAGGATCCCAAGTAGGCCTGAGGCCTTCAAGTGCAGGAAATGTGGCCACTTGCCAGCAACAGTGGCCACAGAATTTCCATTCACATCAACTGGTCCCGATGGCCTCGGAGGCTCCTTTCGACTTGGAGCTTCTTGTATTTGGGGTTAGCTCTCTGCAGCAAAGGCCCTGACTACATATTTATCAAGTGCTTGCTGTGTGGGATACAAACAGAAAAGCGGGCTGGTCCCTGCTCTCCAGAGCAAACAGGCTCCATTCCGATTCAGAAGACCCATGGTCCCCAGGAAGCAGTGGAAAGACTTTTTGTCTATAACCCTTCCCTTCTGGTTTGGAATCAATACTCTGTATTACTTCCAGGACAGAAGAACAGGAAGGGCTAGGCAATAGGGGTTAAGTGACTTATCCAGGATCACACAGCTAGGAAATGTCTGAGGTCACATTGGAACCCACAACCTCCCAAACTACCAGGCCTGGTGCTCTATCCATTGAGTCACCTATCTGCCCCTCTCCCTTCCCTTTCAAGTTCAATGAGCAATTTCTTGTCTCATATCCACACCATCTGCCTTCACAAAGCCACAACTCTGTACCCCCAAGGTGCCTGTCAAAGAAAGCCACAAAAGGTTAAATCTCCACTTACCTTGAAATACTTCATCATGGAGAGAAAGTGAGACAGAGATGGAGAGAGACAGAGGAAGACGGAGAAACAGAGACAGAAAAAGAAAAAGAAAAGGAGAAAGAGAGAGAGAGGAAGAGAGACAAACAGACACAGGAAGGGAGAGAGAGACGGAGAAAGGGAGAAAGAGAAAAAATAGAGAGAGCAGAGACAGAAAAGAGGAAGGGAGAGACAGAAAGAGAAAGGTAGTAAGACAGAAGAAAGGGAGGGAGGGGGACAGAGAGAGGAGGGAGAGAAGGAAGAGAAAGAGGAAGGAGAGACAGAAAGGGAATGAGATAGGGAGAAGAGGGGGAAGGTGAAACAAAGAGTGAAGGAGGGAGGGTGAGAGAAGAGACAAAGGCAGAGAGAGATGAAAAAGGGAGGGGAAAAAGAAACAGAGAGAAGGGAATTTCATTTTTCCTTGTCAATAGCTCATAGGATTCTAGATGTAGAGCCAGGAGGGACCTTGGAAACCATCCAGGCCATTCCCCCTCATTCTACAAAATAGGAAACTAAGGCCCACCAAGATTCCATGCTAGAAGAACCCAGGTCATCTCTATTTTCTTATTTGTTTGTAAGAGGGTGATCAGTTTGATTAGTTTCACCTCTTCACTACACACACACTCTCACTCTCTCTCACTCTCTCTCTCTCTCTCTCTCTTTCTCTCTCTCTCTCTCTCTCTCTCTCTCTCTCTCTCTCTCTCTCTCTCTCTCTCTCTCTCTCTCTCTCTCTCTCTCAACCTATCAAGACTCTTAGGTAGAGACCTTTGTCGGAAGGTCTAAGTGGGCCCCAGCCCCTTGCTGAGAGTATTCAGGGACCTTTCTCCATTGATCTCCAGGCCCTGGGGTCGACAGCTAGCTGAGTCAGGGATTCAGGCCAGAAGAACCACCCAATTTGCCCTCAGCTCAGGAGAGAAAGCTCTGGAGTGTTTCTCCCTTTTCAGATTCCGAGCTTTCTCACACACCAGTGTCCAACATGGGTGTGAAGAGGAGGAGGTTTCTCCTTCCTACTTCCTCCCCCAGGAGCAGAAAATGGCCAAAGCACACTTGGCCAAGAGAGCCTGAGAAGGTAGCTGCTGGCCCTCCACCTCCTGGCTTCCTCCAGATTCCTTTTGGGCCAGAGACTAACATTCCTGGGAGTGGGGTTCAAGACTTCCCACATAGCTAAGAGTTCTTGAATTCTGTCTCTGGGCCTCCCAAGAGGAGGAAGCTTTCTGGAGAAGAAGAGGCTCCCCCCCAAGGGCACCAGTGGCTAGAGGACTAAAGCCCAGGGACCGAGGGGACTAGAAAGCTGACCTTGCCAACCCTCTGTGCTACTAGCATGCTACACTCAGATAGCACAGATGGTCTGAGGTGAAGGAGTGCTTGGTCAGTGGCCCCCAAAGTGGCTTTACCTGCTTTCTGCTCCCATCCACCCAGGGGCTCCTTGTGCGTCTTACTGTGGTTGAAGAAATCAAAGCCATGTCTCACCAACTCTTACCCGTGTTGTACATGGTGTCCTTGTCCGTGCAGGAGTTGGAACCCTGTCCTTCACGATACAGGACAGGAGAAAACCTAGACCCCGAGCCATACCCATGTTTCATCGTCAAGATTTTCCTGGAACTCTAAGTGGGAGCAACATGCCAAAGAGAATGAAATAGAAAGACGCTGACTCTGGAATTGGCCCCCTCTTTGGATCACATCTGCTCTGGACAGGTCTCCAGCTAGGACTGACACACTCAGAACTCTACTCCGAAGAAATGGAAGCCAACGGTTTGTTTTCAAAGTCTGAATTTAATTCAGAGAAACCATTTCCTCTTTTGTCATTCCAGGAAGCCCAATATGGATTGTGCTTGGAACTCGAGGACTCATTTCAAATACCTCAGGGGCCTCTGCTGTCCAAGAGAAACCTGGGGAACAAAGGAGAACAACTGCAAGATGTAAGCTGGTGTTGAGTCAAAATGAAGCTGAGCAAAAAAAATGATGGAGGTCTAGAACCCAGGGACTGGCCTAGCAGCCCTTCTCCAACAGAGCCATGCTCTGATTTAGAAAGGAGACTAGCAACAAGAAGCTCTACACAGTGAGAGAGCCCTCCCTCCAATATCAAAAGAGCTCTCTGGTGAGGAAAGGATTATTCTGGTCCTGATGGGCCCCACAAGGCCCAACCCAGGAGTGATAATAAAGGCAAGAGGCAGAAACTGGCTTTCTCAGACTGGAATGGCCTAAAGTAAATGATGACAATTCCTAACTGTGGCTTTGGCAGATGGTTAGTTAGTTCTAAGTGGATCCAGCAAGGGATGGCAGCCACCAACCAGGGCAGTGAAGTATAATGAGAGCAGATTCTTTTCTCCTTGCTGCCTGTGTGAACAAATGACTGCTTCTCTGGGCCTGAGCTTCCTCATCTGCCAGGCTGAAGCTTTGGTGGAAGCTGGTTCCATTGACTTTTTAATGGCCTTCTGTTAAACTACAATGTGACATGGCCTATAGCAGTGATGAGGACCCTTTTAGAGATCAGCATCCAAGGAGGAAGTGCTCTCACTGGGCTGCTGGGTAGAGGGGCTGGTCATGTGAGAAGCATCCTCAGGCATGTGTGGAGAAGGGGAGAGCAGCCCCCTTCTGACATGTGTACCATAGGTTTGCCAACACAGGCCTATAGAGTTCTGGGCTTAGAATTTTTCTGTGTGGCCTTTCAGTTCAGTGACCATGGGAAAGTAACATCACCCTCCACCCCCACCCCAGGGCTGTTTCCTTATCTGCAAGACTGGAATGATAATAATATACTTCATAAGATTCCAACTTCTTGCCTAAGAACTGGAAGGGGCTTAGAGGTCATCTCGCCCAACTTCCTCATTTTTCAAATGAGAAAATGGAGGCTTGGAGAGATGAAGCAATCTGACCTAGCGGCCAAGCTGAGAGCTGAACAAGGGTTTCCCAACTTCCTGTTTCCCCAATTTGTTTTCTTTTTAAAATGATAACCTTAAGAACCATCCTAGACACTTTCAGATATCAAGGACAGAAAGAAAGGATCATGAAGGAACAGTGAGTCGCTGTGTTTTTTATAGGCCGTCCTCCAAAGACATAGTCATTGAATTCTCATAGTTCTTTGGTCTTTCAAAGTCATTATTCTTTGGTAAGGAGAGCCCATTTTCTGAAGACTTTGTGGAGACCAATTACTGACTATGAAGGACTGAGTTAGTTCGAGCTTGAGGAGAGGCCCTCTTCCTTGCTAGAGGAGACTTATAATTCTAGATTCTCTAAATGGAGAACTGGGGCCTTGATTGTAACCCTATCCCCTGCTCCCTGCTAAAGAAGACATTGGGGAATTTCCCCATGGCTGAGATCTGAGAGCCTCTCCAGCTCAAGTTGGATCAGTTCCCTCCCAGCAGAGCTCCCAGCATCTTCTTCTCTGGTTTCTCATTTTCAGTATGGTCTCAAATGGTTTAGTGGCTATTGATACATGTGCGCTTTGTGTAACTGGCATTTGGAGGAAGACCTTGGATATATTGTTGGGAGGATACTTCCACTAAGGGACATTAGGCAATAACCAGCCTTTCCCCTGGGGGCAGATAGATCTGATTCTAGATCTGTCAGGAACCTAAAATCTCCCCTGGAGAAGAAGGGTGGGCAGAGGAGACCAGACCCTAACCCTAACCCTGACCTTCCGTTGAGCTACATGTAGGCAGTCCCAAGTGGATGCATGTAATTAATACATGAGGAACATACATGTGGCCCTCCGATTTTGGGGAAAAGGCACTAGAGATGGCCTTTAATAAATAACGCTTTGGGGTAGTGGGGCAGATAGAATGGCAGGCCTCATATGCTTCCTAGCTCTGCAACCCTAGGCAAATCACTTAACCTGGCCTTTCTGCTTACTCTTCTGCCTTGAAACGGATTCTTGGGATCCATTCCAAGGCCAAAAGTGAGAGTCAAAAATAAGCAATAAATCCTTCTCCTGTAGTGGACCTAAAAAAGCTGTCACAGGGAGCCAGAAGGGTGGACCTTGTAAGAAATGGTAAGAGTGGGCCTAAAAACACAGAAAGGTACCTGGAAAAGCCCCTGAAAAGGCTGAGGGTCCACCCACAGCTTCTTGATGCTGAGGATCTCAAAGTATTGTACTAACTAGAGCAACCCGACTCTCTTAATGCCGCTCGCTGAGCTGTGAGCCTGACTAGCAGTGAAGTCCTATGCTTTAAAACAACCAGGTTAGGTCTTTGGGAAACCAATGGAGTGTGGGCCTGGACTTTGCCCTCCCAAGCCTTTTGCCCTAAAACTGTGTTTCTCTAAAGGGAAGTCCTAGGAGAGCTCAGCATAGTGTTGCTGAACCGGGGTTGACTACAGGAGTAAATCAAATGCCTTCCCCTTCTGGGGCCTCTGCCAGCATTCATCATGAAGCAGAGGACCACCCAGCAACTCTGGTGTAAGCCAGAGCAAGTCTGGCTCGCTCACCAGCTGGGTAGAAATGCTCCTGCCAGACTTAGGAACAGACCAGGACAAGGAGGGAAGGAGGCCCACAGGAAACAGCCATCGAGGGGCTGATCCCTACTCACTTTCCAGATCATTCCACTTGACCATCTATTCTCCAGACATTCTGACACGCCAGAAGACAGATGGACCTCCAGTGACTAGATGACTGGCCTTGGATTCGGGAAGGCCCTAGGTCCGATGGCCAGCCAACCCTGACATACTGGGACCATATACAGGTCCCTAAAGCATTTAAACCTTACAAGTTAAGGTGCTGGACCCCCTCCTGATCTGCCTTGCTGGAGGGAGTTTCCTTCCAATACAGAGACTGCCTCCCCATGAATAGATTCTGGTTGCTAGATCTCCTTCCTCAGTTGGGGCATCAGGAACTGAACACAAAACTCCAAATGTTCTTGCCTGGAGCAGATGCCAATGGGCCTGTGGACTGCCACGTCCTGGCCCCTCCAAACGCAGCTGCCTGAGATCATGTTCCCACCCACTGGTGACAAGGCCCATGAAATCCCTTCAATCTTTGCTTCCCCCCCCCCACACACATAACCAGTTCTCTAGCTATAACTGGCCCATATGAGTGAGGCCAGTTTTGTTTCTCTAAGTGCCAGATTTACACTGATTGCGATGAAATTCCATCTTGCAAGGTCTGGCTTATTGAGATCACTATCAACCTTGCTTGACTTGACTAACATCTCTGCCTTCCAACCTCCTCCATGAGGCCCTGTCTAAGAGAGAGAAGTTTTGGGGAGGCCACTGAATTCCAGCTATGAGAGCAGGAAACTTTCTAGAGAGAAGAGCTACAATGGGAATACATGGCAGCCCCTTAGTCTTCTCTCAGCCTGTGCCCTCAGCGACATGATGGCTCTTTAGGGCTAGCTACTCTCCCCCTTCCTGCTAGTGCCCTCTTGGATGGCCTGTCCTTCGTCTCTGTCCTTCCATCTCCCGCATCTGGACTACCACCCAGAATCACCCACTTCATGCTCACGCCATGTGTCTGTCCCCAGTCCACCTTCTCCCAATGAGTCGAGAAAATGTATAAACCAGGGCCTTACGTGAGACAGAATAGCAGAGATATTACTGCAGAGGAGACCACAAAAGCGTAAATGGCCAACCGGGGCAGCAAATCCGACATGTTGATCCAGAAGTTGTTCAGGAAAGAGGACATCTGGTAATTTCTTCTCATGCTTCCTACAAGGAACAGAGACAGCCTCATTGCTTTGTTTGTTAGCCACATTTGATTTTCTCCCCATCACATGGAAAAGCAAGGGTTTTCACATTCTTTTTTTTTCAGTTTTAACTTCCAAATTCTCTCCCTTCTTTCCCACCCTCCCTCCCTCTCTGAGACTGTTAGCAAGCTGAGAAGATTCACCCACCCTCCTTGTGAAGAAGCAGCGGAGGACTGGCTGGCTGGTTGGCTAGATAGGCATGGGGACCAAGGCTCAAGAAGGGGGAAGTGAGAGCTTGCTTCACTTCGATTTTCCTAGTTCAGGCAAAAAATCCTTGAATTTGGCTGTTTGCTTTTGCTGGGGTTTGGGGTTGCCCAGTCTCTGAGAGTGAACTGAATTGAATTGTATTGGTTTGCTTGGAACCTTTAGAAAACAGAGTGGGAGTGGGCCTACACCCAGTAGAGCGAGATCCTTGCTTTTCTACAGGCCTGACCTGGACGTCGAAGTAGAAAGCTAGATCATCTTCCCCCCCCCTCTCCGTTTCCTGCCAGCTCCCCTCCTCTTGGCCTCCATCATGCCTTCCTTCTTCTCCAGGGAAGCTCTCCTTATGCTGCAAGGTTGAGTCTGAGGGTCCTCCCACCTCCTCAGCCCCCTCTGTCCCTCAGATTGGACCCTCTGTCTGGAGGGGGCAAGCCTAGGGGCTACTGGAAGCCCATTTTAAGGAGCTGGGCTACTCTAGCCCCAGGGCTCTTCCAGCCATTCCCTCTGGGTGTGTGAGACTAGGACTGTCTTCATTTGTACTGGTGTCACCAGTGCCTAGCGCATAGCAGGCACTTACTACATGTTTACTGACTGCTTCCCAATCGGTCCAATATGGTTCTCTGGGCTAGGGCCAGACTGGGTTTCTGGAACTCTACTGTTACAGAGCCACTCAGCGGGTGTCTGCGAGAGACCGAGGTGAGATAAGACCCTGTCCCTGCCTTAAGGAGTTTCTATTCTAGTAGGAGCTTTGGCCCCACAGCTGGAGAAAAGCACCAGTCACCCCAAGAGTAAGGTTTAGGGTCACTGAGGGGCTTCCTTAGTGGGGCAAATAGGAGAGAGAAGAGGAAGAACAAATGTCGTGGTAAAGCTGGAAGAGAGACAGCGACAAGACCAGAGACAGAAGACAAAGATGGAGAAAGAGAAAGACAGAAACAGACCGCTAGAGAGACAGAGAGATTGGGAAAGACAGAGAAAGAGGGAAGGAGAAGGAGACAGAGGTGAGGAGAGATGAAGGACAGAGAGGGGAAATATAGAAACAAAAAAGAGAGCTCAAGACAGAGACAGAAAGATAAGTACAAAGAAAGAGAGAGAGATGGGTGAAGAGAAATAAAAAGATACAGCCAGATACCAATGGAGACACAGAAATCAAAAGATGAAGAGACAGAGAAACATAAACATAGAGATGCACAGAAAGACTGAGAGATAGATAGAACTAGAGAGAGACCAAGCCACAGACATGGAGAGACAGAGATAAAGAGAAAAGAAGAGGGGAGAGAGAGGGAGAGAGAGACTCAAAGACAGAGAGAGGCAAAGAGATAAAGGAAGACAGAGAGATGGGGGGGGGGGAAGAGACAGATTAGGAAGAAAGCTGTGGAGAGAGAAAAACAAAGAGACAGACAGAGGTAGAGACAGATAGAGATACAAAAGCCAGATAGACAGAGATGGGGGAAGAGAGGAGAGCGAACAACTGAAAGGACTCCCAAAGGAGGAGGAAATGTGGAAAATTTCTGGTTTTATAGCATCCAGCACAGCAGCACTCCAAATGGAATCTAAGGGGCAACTGAAAGATTCAAAAGAATGGAGAGACCAGTTCCTCTGGATGGAAGAGCTGGGAGTGGGCTCAGGAAGATCCCTAGAGGTCCAGGACAAATCGCTGCTTCACATGCAAGTCTGATCCCTTAAGCGAGGTATGGAAGTATCTATTGGCCACTCCCCAAACAAGAACACCAGCAGCTTCTCCACCGGGAGTTGACTGACTAAAGCTGTCTAAAGCTTTACCTCATGGCTGGTGTGACTGACAACCAAAGAAACCAAAGCCCCCAAACCTCCTGTCATCATGTGCAAGGAAAGCCTGTGGGCGGCTACACTGTGCTCCAAAGCCAGAGGGGCGGGGGCACTTCATTGTCCATTTGGTCATGCCCCCAAGGTGTCCAAAAGCACTGGGACCTCAATGACACCTTCATTGACTCTGCACTGGTGGCTTATTCACTCACAGCAAATGGAGCCACTAGCCCCATAGATAAT